>NC_133325.1:58369553-58705484 GCF_042186555.1 Aquarana catesbeiana
TTTATTAAATGCTTTTTCTTTTTTTTTTTTGCTATGCTTCATATGCGATATAAACACCTCATAAACCTTGTTCACACAAACATACTTGACAGCAGTCTACGTTCACGGCCATGCATCCTCAAGCGCACGGCTGTCATATTGGGAGCAGCAGCCATGTCTGTGCAGCCACTACATCCCAATCAACATGAATAGGACTGCCTGCACGGGGATGCACGGAACACCTGCAAGCAAACACGGGCCTTGCATGGGCATATGCTATAGTACGCCTGTGTGAACAAGGCCTTAGAATGCATTTAAGGTGGTTGTAACGGCTGAAGGTTTTTACCTTCATGCATTCTATGCATGAAGGTAAAAAACCTTCTGTGTGCTGCTCCACCCACAGCCCCCCTAAGACTCACCTGAGCCCCCCTCTCGATCCAGCGATGTGCACGAGAGCCTCGGCTGTCCTGGGACACCCTCTCCTCATTGGCTGAGACAGTAGCGGGAGCCATTGACTCCCACTACTATCAATGACAGCCAGTGAGCCAATGAGGAGAGACTGGAGGGGCTGGGCTAAACCTTGGCTCTATGTGCCTTATGGATGCATAGAGCAGGGCTTTGGAGCAGCTTGCTATTGGGGGCTCACTGGTCAAGAGAGAGGAGCCAGGAGCACCGGCGGGGGAACCTAAGAAGAAGAGGATTGGGGCTGCTCTGTGCAAGAGCTTCCCATTTAATCAGGGAAGTAATTGTGTCCTAAGCGTGGTCGGTGAAGAAGTCTGATATAGCTTGTGTTAAGCCCCTTTCACACGAGAGGTCAGATTGGGCTGCCTGTCCATTTTTCAGGTGGACCTGATTGGACCCTCTATTCTCCTCTATGGGCAGTCGGATGTAAATGGACTTGTGTCCGTTTACACCCAACTACCTCAGATCTGATCCAGCAAAAGCAAAGCGAAGGGCATTCGTTCTCCATTTCGCCGGGTCGGATCCGAGGGCAGTTGGGTGTAAATGGACAGCTGGTCCATTTACATCTGACTGCCCATAGAGCAGAGTGAGCTTTGTCCGTGTCGGCTCTGCATAATTGGAGCATCATCTGGCAGCTCCGCTCAGCTCAGGGGATCAGCAGGCAGATCCCTTGCTGAGGAAGAAACAGATCCAAAAGGGGCCTTATTGCTACTTGGGTGGGTAAATCTTCCAGGAGCTTCTCGTTCCGCCTCCTGTAGGAGAATAGTTATGAGATGTTAGGCTGTGATCTTAAAGTCAGTAGGGTAAGTGGTCAGACCACATTTATGTCCCTATATAGAACTGGGGTTGTCACTGTCAGCTAAGGACACAGTTGGAAGGTAAGTGATAATCAATTCTGTTATTAGAGAAGTATGTCTGTGAGTGACAGGAATAATCTCTATTTGAAGGGTGCAATGTGTGGTACATCTGCCCGTGGTGCCCATTGAGTTGCACAGTCTTATTTAGATACCATGTACAACTGCTGCAATAGGAAAGTTGCGATAAGACTATGAACATGGAGGATGTTATGGGAGAAATAGGGCCAAAGTTCTGTGACCTGTTTTCAGCCGAAAGCGGGCAGTCTGCTGTCTGCTGATGTCACTCAACCGGTCCATGCTTTAGAGAGATCCTGACTTTAATGTCGGGATCCACCCAGATGCATGGACAGCATCTGGCTCAGCCTCTCACTGAGCCTCTGAGAGCCTGAGTCAGCCTCTCCCATCCCTTGCACAGTATGGTGCTCTAGTGAGCAATGAAGGGGCTCTTCAATGAGCAGAGAGCCAGTGACTGTCAATCCCTGGCTCTCTGCTCATTGAAGAGAAGCGGTCTTTGATCGCTTCCAATGTCGGGCTTAAAGGCCACAGGGGCCTGATGCTGCATCCACATAGGTGAGTATTAATGTTTGATTTTTTTTTTAGTTTTCTGTACTTCTTTTTTAATACACTGTCTGTATATTTGTAACTCTACTTTGGCTTTAAACCAGACGTAAGCACTTATAATATAACCAAAAGCAAAACATTTTTTTTTTTTAAATTGAATCGAGTGGTCCACAGAACCATTGTAAGGTTTTTTTTCTGTTTGTGTCCCCATTAGGGACATTCTCTCTCTCTAATTGGCATCATTACCAATGTCATGGGAATAAAAGCGAGGATAATTCTGAATTTTGATTTGCTGCCAGAACAGGAGTAGAGTGGAAATCTGCCAGTGGGAACACATGTTCCCATGACAGGTCTAAGAGGGCATTTCCCTCACATTAGAAAGATATCTTCTCACTTCCTGTTCATGCAGCTGTTAAATTATCAGTCCTAGTCATTGGCTTGAAGTGCCTGCTGGCTTCTAGAGGGGTGCAGGTAGCCCAAGCCTTTGCTGCGTTGTTACAAGAAGCTTTTCAATTGAGTTACATTGAATACTGAAATTTTTGTCCTTTATTTGTGTGCAGGCCACAGAGACGTTGTTCCGTATGGGAGTCACCAGAGGCTATCTAAAGCCTATCAGACATGGAGAGGTAAGCCTTTTTATGGTGATTTCATACATCATTTGTATATTCACATCCATAATTGGATCTAAAATGCTCATTGTGCTGCAATTCTGTCCATATTTTGCAAGAGAGTGCTTTATGTGGTATGAACCTGAATCTTTTGCAACCAACTTCATTGCTAAAACATCACCCTCTGATGTCATTACATTCAACGTGAACACTGCATAGTCCTACTTGTTCCCCTGGAGGCTGTTGAATATCGGCAGATCCATAGCACCTAGCTAAACAGTTGTAGCTCTTTTTGAAGTAGAGTTTTAAATAAATGAACAAACTACTGGAAGTGTTTGTTGCTATATAGAAGTGGTCTCCAAACCCCTAAATGCCCTGGGGTTGGATGTGGCCCTTTGCTTGCCGTTACTCGGCCCTTGGGGCACTATTCCTACAGCTGACACCAACAATGGGGGCATAATTCTTGCCACTCACATCAACAGTGGGGCACTATTCCTCCCACTGACACCAAGGATTCCTCCCACTAAAGAATGTGGTATTGTTTACTCCCTAAGACACCAGGACATTTTCTACTCCCACTGGCCACAGTCTGGCCCCCTAAAGGACAGTAAATTGGTCCCTTGCTTAGTGTGCACCCCAAAGCTCAAACACACATGCCTTTCTCTGCACCCTCAGCTGCATGGGGCAGTCAATGAATGGGAAGTGCTCTGTGCTAAGTGGCTTCCTATTCATCCAAAAACTGAAGCATAGTACACACAGTTTACTACGCTTCAGTTATGAATGGACACAGTGAGTGAGTGTGTTCAATTAGAAAAAGAAGGGGGCCAGTAAATTACATATTTACTAGCACCTTCCCCTGCCACCCATCCTAAAACATCCTGCAGCAGTGCAGCAGCCGGGGGGGGCAGCAACATTGTCGGGGGGGGGGGGGGGTGGATCAACAAGGGGGGAAAGCGTGGAAAGTAGGGGGAATTGTCAACACAAGCCCATGCACACTTGGTACACCCCCTGTGCACGCCTATGCCTGCTACAAAGTCTTTATGTCCACCATCTACAGAAGGGGCTCTTACCATTATTACCATTACGGACCCTCAGTGGTTTACCCAATGTGCCCCTATGCCCTCTTCACCAGTCTGTAAAAATCATCATCATTGCCAGTGCTATAAGGTACCAGTATGACATTAATAAGACATATTTATATATAAAGGGCAAATCACAAATTTGTATGGTAGATACAGCTAGTTAGATTTTTGCTGTTGCTTTGGTGCAATCAAAACATGGAATGGAGAGCCAGTTACCAATAATGTTCCTCAAATGTCATCAGACACATCAAATCGATTTTTCCTTTTTGACTTCAGGTTCAATAATGCAGAATCATGTTTAATTTTTTAAAAATGATATAGAGGTTCGGTGCTATACCCCCCTCGTGTGGTTCCTGTTCCTCCAAAGAGTATGGATCCCCCAATTTTACAACCCTTGATCTCAAGTGTTTCACTGCTTATCCCAAATGGTAGTTTAAAGGAAAAATATTAATGAAAAAACAACAATATTAATAACTAATATGTATTTTTTTGTAGTATCTATATATTTTTGGGCTACAGGACCAGAGTTGGTGGCAAGCATAGTTATTTACCTTCAAGTTAACCCTTTTTAGGACCTCCCAGCACATGTGCGGCTGCAAAAGTGTGGGTTTTAATGGCCACACGTGTCACCAGGCGGTCAATGTTTATATGCTGAGAGCGTGCTCCCAATACAAAGACCGGGTTGTTGCAGACAGCTCTCAGTCCAGACTAAAGATTGGTAGCCGGCTGGGCTGGCTTCCGATCTTGGGACCACTGTGACAGTGGTCATATAATTGCCAATCTTCCAGCCCTCGTGGGTGGGAAGGGGTTAAAATCACCTATCGGTGGTGTCACTAATGTGTGTATTAAAGGTGCCAGTATGTTTGAAATAAACTATACAATGGGCCTATAGCACTTTTGAACTCTGACCTGAATATCTTTACCAAACTCCTCTCTATACGCCTGAATGGGATTTTACCTTCTTTAATTCACAAAGATCAGGTGAGCTTTGTCCCTCTCCGTCAGGCGGGAGACAACACAAGAAAGGTCATAGATTTAATTGATGTGACAAACAGGGATGGTCTGGAGTCCTTAGTCCTTCGTCTTGACGTGGAAAAGACCTTCGACCGCCTTATCAGCACCATTACCTTTTGAGAGCATTGTATTGGAGGGATCAGCACGCCGAGGTTGGATCGCTGACATATACCGGCTACTTAACCCCTACTCTATACCAAATCGGGTTAAAACATGCCTATATGCTATGCTAGGAAAAGATACTAGGAGAAGAAATCCCAGCGATGACGTGGCAGACGATCTGGTCCCAGGCGGCCAAGAGCTCCTATTGTACGCTTTACAAGAAAAATGCGTACAAAATCCTTTATTTTTGGTACTTGACACCGGACATACTCAACGTAAACTATCCCTCTAGCTCTGATCGGTGTTGGCGCTGTCAGGGGGACAAAGGTACCCTCTACCATATTTACTGGAGTTGCCCCATGATAGTGCCCTTCTGGACTAAGACGCAGCAATTATTGTCCCGCCTCTTTGAGGTTCAGTTCCCTATGATGCCAAAATTCTTCTAACTTGGGGTGTTACTGCTACAAATTGCCAAACCATCAAAGAAGCTACTTGGATACATCCTTACAGCCGCACCATGGCTGGTTGCCCTCAACTGGAAGCTGCGCTCACCACCCTCCCAGGACGCTCTGTACGCCAGAATAAGAAATAAAAGACGTGGAGCTAATGGAAAAAATGACAGCTCGATTACAAGATAGGCTGGAAATGCACGATAGGGTCTGGGAGGTGTGGCATCGCCAGCAGGACCCGCCCTGAGCCGATGGTTGAGCTACTACTTTACTTTCCCTCTTCTCCTTTATTTTCTTACTCTCTCAACTCTCTCTTTTCCCTCCTTCCCTTCTACTTTCTCTTTTATGTTTTTCTCACATTCGATAGGCTTTCGTCTAGCTTATGTCAAACCTCAGTTATCATTTAACAGTCCGTAGTATGACTTGGCAACGATCTCGCACCACTTATGGCTAAAATGTCTGTACTTGCTATAGTCCTGTTTTAGTGATGCCCGGAATTCACTGTGTTTTGTTTTTGTTCTTTTACCTGCTGAGATAACTAAAAAAAATGTTATTTGGAAAAAAAAAGAAATAAACTATACAGTTTATCACAGACCTGGTGGATGAGCTTGACTCGTTGAGGAAGACTTCTCTTACACCTCTGGCTCAGGGCCCCTTTAGAATGAACGGGTGGCATGAGATGCTGGTAGTAGAGACCAGGTGTCAAGTCAGAGCAGATGTAACCATCAAAAAAACACAGCAGGGTGCGGGGTAACTGGCTGGTGGCAGCAGATGAGCAGCAGGCTGGAACAGGCACGTGCTGGTTGGCAACAGGCAGGTGGTGAGCAGGCACTGGCTGGTAGCAGACAGATGAGAAGCAGGCACTGGCTGGCAGCATTCAGCTGCTGAGCAGGTACTGGCTGGTAGCAGGTAGGTGCACAAAGTGGCTTGTTAGGCAGCATGTGGAGAAACACCGGAGTCAGACGAGCCAGGTCAAAAATTGGTACTTGTATAATATGCAAGTGCATAGACAGGAGTATGTATATATACACAGTAAAACCTTGGTTTGAGAGTAACTTGTTTGAGAGCGTTTTGCAAGACAAGCACATTTTTAAATAAATTTTGACTTGATATACAAGCGATGTCTTGATATACAAGTAGTGTCATGTCACAACTGAGTATAAAGGAGAAGAGGGGCGCCTCTAAGTGTAGCGTTACAGTTAATGAAGGTACAACATTTAGCAACTCACATGGTTGATGATTAAAACAGGCACATCTAAATATGCAGGCATCCGTGGTAAAGATGTCCACATAGACCATCCTCCTCACCTCTGTTGATGTCATCCCTTCCACGCTGCGCTCCACGAGTGGTTCAAGCCTCGTTTTCAACATGCTCTACTGCAGGGTAGTCTTCCTGATCATGATTGCAGACAGCTTTACCCCGGATGCCTGCATACTTAGATGTGCCTCTTTTAATCATCAACCACGTGAGTTGCTAAATGTTGTACCTTCATTAAATGTAACGATATTGCTACACGTAGAGGCCCCTCTCTTCTCTTTTATACTCTGTAGCTCCTGCTGGATTTTGCTTCTAATCCCCTTGTGGAGGCTGCCATTTGTGGATGGACATTTTATGGTTACACAACCTATCACATTGCTAAAATCTCTTTATATGGACTATAAACTGAAGGACTTATGCCGCGTACACACGGTCGGACTTTTCGGCTACAAAAGTCCGACAGCCTGTCCGACAGACTTTCGACAGACTTTTGTCAGACTTTTGGCGGACTTGCGGCAGTCTTTCTTACGAACGGACTTGCCTACATACGATCACACAAAAGTCCGACGGATTCGTACGTGATGACGTACACCGGACTAAAATAAGGAAGTTGATAGCCAGTAGCCAATAGCTGCCCTAGCGTGGGTTTTTGTCCGTCAGACTAGCATACAGACGAGCGGACTTCTGGGTCCGGCGTAGTTACGACGTAAAGATTTGAAGCATGTTTCAAATCTAAAGTCTGTCAGATTTGTGGCTGGAAAAGTCAGCTGAAAGTCCACTGAAAGTCCGGGGAAGCCCACACACGATCGGATTGTCAGCCAGCTTTAGTCCGTCGGCCTTTTGTAGACGAAAAGTCCGACTGTGTGTACGCGGCATTACAAATAAATGGTTGTGGAATGAATGATTTGCGTTTCCATTATTTCTTATGTCGAAATTTGCTTTGATATACAAGTGCTTTGGTTTACAAGCAAGCTTCCGGAACGAATTATGCTCGCAATCCAAGGTTTTACTGTACACCAATCTGCCATAATATGACCACAGACAGGTAAAGTGAATAACATTAATTATCCCATTACAGTGCCACGTTAAAGTGGGTGGGATATATTAGGCAGCAAGTGAACATGTTGTCCCTGAAGTTGATGTGTTAAAAGCAGATAAAATGGGCAAGGGTAAGGATTTGAGTGACTTTAACCACTTCAGCTCCGGAAGCTGACTACACATAAGAACTAAAATATAAAAACACGATATGTTCCCTTTCATACTACGAGCTCTGTAATTAATAAGACAATATTGTAAAACAATAAGCATTTCCCCAGCCCCTGATAGAATCTTATCTTGCTGTTTACACATGGATTACACTGTGATGGTTGAGCTTCTGACATCGGAGTACATAAGGACAGTGCCAGGAATCAATTATATCAGCCAGCTTGGCAGAGCCTCAGGTACAGTCTTCTCTTTAACCACAATGGGCAGATTATGTGAAGCATCACGGAGATGATACTGTATGAAGGAAGCTGTAGGATTCACATGAAAGAGACGGTGTTTAGTGTTACAAGAACAGTGCTACCTGGGATCAGCTTTCTGTGGGAGAACTAATTATGGTACGAATGGGGGAGGAAGAGTGATAGAGCCTCTCATACAAATGTGGGGCATTGCTGGGATCAAGAGTACCTGTTGCTTATAAGAGGCTTGAATCATTAATACACATTTGTGTATTTGTCCAGATTATGTATTCACACAATGCATGTGGAGAATTTTGGCAGTTGTGATTTTGTGCATGTGGATGCACATTTTGGGATTTTTGGTCAAAAGAAAGGTTGTTCGGAAGCCAAGTCATTTATGCACATTTACCATGCAATTTATTGTCTTACAAAGGCTTTGAAAGGGATCCTTTTAAAGAGAGCACCTTGAGTCAATCAGGCTTCAGCTTTGAACAGAGTATGTGGAAACATTCACTCTGTGGCCAAACAATGTATGGACGGGCACTCCTGGGCCTATTACTATGCCATTCTAGAAAGTCGATCTCCATGCTCTGGAAAAAAAAAAAAGTTTCACCCACCTCTGTCCTTTTTTGGAAACGCCTGGTTTATAAAAATTTGAGAAAACGTGGGCCTGCTGGTTTGAAGGCCAATCAACCGTTGTAGAACCAGCCCCCTAATGCCCGTCAAGATTTTCTGTTACCTCTCCGTTACTGTGGTCCTTCCCTACCACAGGAAGATGCCCTCCTTCATACCTTGTGGCATTATGAACTGGTATATGAACCCCCTTGTTAGGTACAGCTTCTGTTAGTAGTATGGGTGTTTGTGGTTTTTGCTTTGCACAAGTGACCCCCCTGTGTGAGTCGGTTCATTTGGAGTATGTAATAACCCTTTTCTACCTGAAAAACAAATAAAATAGATTAAAAAAAATGTGTGGACAACTAAACACCAGACCTATATGAGCTTGTTGGACTTCCCATTCCAAAACAATGGGCATTGTTATGGAATTCTCCACTTCCCACCTTAAATTAATTAACAGGCTCCACCCTTTGTGGATTATACTTGAAAGTGTTTAGTAGAGTTGACGTCAGGTTCTTGTGCAGCCCGTTCAAGTTCCTACACACCAAACTCATTAGACTATAACATGTACACTTTCTGCACAGCCATGCTGAAACAAAAAAAAGACCGTCCCCAACTGTTGCCACAATGCAGGAAACATAATCACAATACCCCTGCTTTGCAGAGGTGTACTCATTTTTTGGCCATATAGCATAGGAAAGGACTGTAAAGAGGGAAAATGCTGATTCTACTACATTATTGTCCAGTCACACACTGTGGCAGGTTCAGGACCAAGCTGCATTGCTTATATACGAATGCAGTCTGTGGGAAGGTCCAGGATCTGCCTGTTCTCTGGTAAAGCACGTAGTGGGTAAGGACAACCATGTAATCAAATATTTGAGCTTTTAACAGAACATGAATTGAGGGGATATCATTAAATAAGTATGCTTGTTCAGGTGACAACTGTCTGTCTCACTTTGGAGAAACTCTTTCTTTAAAGGTTTATAATATTTCCTCCCCCACGTGCCCCTTCCCCTGACTTCTCTGTCAAGATTGAAGGCTTAACTATTAACCCGTCCACGCATGCCAAAGTTCTTGGTGTAATCCTGCACTCTGAACTATCCTTTTGGCCCCACATCTATTTACTGTCCACAGCTTGCCACCTCAACCTACGCAACATCTCCAAGATACGCGCCTTCCTAATCAATGACACCACAAAGCTCCTAGTTCACTGGTCATCTCTCGCCTTGACTACTGCAGTTCCCTCCTCATTGGCTTACCTTTACATAGGCTTTCCCCCCCTTCAGTCCATCATGAATGCTGGTGCCAGACTCCTTACCAACCACTCAGTGTCTGCTTCCGCTATCTGCCAATCTCTCCATTGGCTTCCACTCGCCAGACAAATTCAATTCAACATACTAACAACGCCATCCACTACTCTAGCTACATCACTAACCTTGTCTCAAAATACCAACCTAATCGTTCTCACTGTTCCTCCCAAGACCTCTTGCTCTCTAGCTCCCTTGTCACTTCCTTCCATACTCGCCTCCAGAACTTCTTCTGAGCCTCTCCCATCCTCTGGAACTCTCTACCCCAATCCCTCTTTCCACTTTTAGACGATCCCTGAAATCCCTTCTTTTCAGAGAGGCCTATACTTGCCCCCATCTAACAACTGTACTTTTATTTTTTTCCATCAGCTCATCCCACTTAGAATGTAAGCTCTACTGAGCAGAACCCTCTGATTCCTATTGTATTAAATTGTATTAAATTGTATTATAACTGTACTGTCTGCCCTTATGTTGTAAAGCACTACATAAACTGTTGGCACTATATAAATCCTATATTATAATGATAGTAATAATAAAAATTAAAATAATAATAAATGGAAATCTCTCAAATAGAACATAGATGGCAAAAATCTGTCAGGGGTTTTGACCATTTGTAAGTCTAATTTCAGAAAAGTTTTGGCTTTTGATATGTTTTTAAAAAAATGTATTTATTATAGGCATTTAAATAGCGCCAACAATTATCTTACACACACACACGCCAATTCAGATAGGAGCCAATAAACCTACCAGCATATCTTTGGATTGTGGGAGGAAACCAGAGTACCTTGAGGAAACCCACGCAAGCACAGGGGGAGCATGCAAACTCTATGCAGATAATGTCTTTAACAACTTCCTACCCAGCGACTGTAAATAAATGGCCGAGTGGGAGCTTTGCCTCTCTGATTGAACGTGACTGTATGTCCTGTCAGAAGCTGTGCCTTTTGCTGTGCAATTCTGTGATGGCTCTGTCCCTTGGACACAGGACATCACAGATTGGGACATGGGCACCATTATTGGCCCTCCTGATCACATGATGGCTGTGTCCGATCACAGGGGGGGTAGTGTTCCATTGCAACATCAACATCTGTCAGTGTCCTATTGCAACATATGTCAGTGCCCCTAATGGACACTCCACATCTGTCATAGTGTACAAGTGCACAAAAACATCTGTCAGTTTACCCCAGGATTCTGTGCTGGAACCAATCCTATTTAATTTGTTCATAAACGACCTGGAGGATGGGATAAACAGTTCAATCTCTGTATTTGAGGATGATACTAAGCTAAGCAGGGCAATAACTTCTCCGCAGGATGTGGAAACCTTGCATAAAGATCTGAACAAATTAATGGGGTGGGCAACTACATGGCAAATGAGATTCAATGTAAAAAAATGTAAAATAATGCATTTGGGTGGCAAAAATATGAATGCAATCTATACACTGGGGGGAGAACCTCTGGGGGAATCTAAGATGGAAAAGGACCTGGGGGTCCTAGTAGATGATAGGCTCAGCAATGGCATGTAATGCCAAGCTGCTGCTAACAAAGCAAACAGAATATTGGCATGCATTAAAAAGGGGATCAACTCCAGAGATAAAACGATAATTCTCCCGCTCTACAAGACTCTGGTCCGACCGCACCTAGAGTATGCTGTCCAGTTCTGGGCACCAGTCCTCAGGAAGGATGTACTGGAAATGGAGCGAGTAAAAAGAAGGGCAACAAAGCTAATAAAGGGTCTGGAGGATATTAGTTATGAGGAAAGGTTGTGAGCACTGAACTTATTCTCTCTGGAGAAGAGACGCTTGAGAGGGGATATGATTTCAATATACAAATACCGTACTGGTGACCCCACAATAGGGATAAAACTTTTTCGCAGAAGGGAGTTTAGCAAGACTCGTGGCCACTCATTAAAATTAGAAGAAAAGAGGTTTAACTTTAAACTACGTAGAGGGTTCTTTACTGTAAGAGCGGCAATGATGTGGAATTCCCTTCCACAGGTGGTGGTCTCAGCGGGGAGCATCGATAGTTTCAAGAAACTAGTAGATAATCACCTGAATGACCGCAACATACAGGGATATACAATGTAATACTGACATATAATCACACACATGGGTTGGACTTGTGTCTTTTTTTTTCAACCTCACCTACTATGTAAATTTGATTTTTTTAAAAACATTTTACTGGATATGTTGTATAGCATAAAGTAAAAAATATTGTGTTTTTTTCAAAATTGTCAGACGTTTTTTGTTTATAGTGCAACAAATAAAAACCGCAGAGGTGATCAAACACCACCAAAATAAAGCACTATCTGTGGGAAAAAATTGACATACATTTGATTTGGGTACAGCATCACACGACCTCCCAATTGTCAGTTAACATAACGCAGTGCTGTATCGTAAAAAAATGACCTGGTCAGGAAGGGGAGTAAATCTTCCAGAGGCAAGTGGGTAATGCATGGAATCCATTAGGATAATATAACTTTTAAATTCAGAACCACTTTTATGCCTACCTTTCCTGTCCTTGCTTTGTGGTCTTCAAGAGCAATGGTCTACTGACCACTGTGGTTCCATTTGCTGGTCCCTAAGTCACTAGAGGAGCAGGTCCCGGCAGAAGGAACCATAGAGCACTCTAATGCCCCGTACACACGGTCGGACTTTGTTCGGACATTCCGACAACAAAATCCTAGGATTTTTTCCGACGGATGTTGGCTCAAAATTGTCTTGCATACACATGGTCACACAAAGTTGTCGGAAAATCCGGTCGTTCTGAACGCGGTGACGTAAAACACGTACGTCGGGACTATAAACGGGGCAGTGGCCAATAGCTTTCATCCCTTTATTTATTCTGAGCATGCGTGGCACTTTGTCCGTCTGATTTGTGTACACACGATCTGAATTTCCGACAACGGATTTTGTTGTCGGAAAATTTTATAGCCTGCTCTCAAACTTTGTGTGTCGGAAAATCCGATGGAAAATGTGTGATGGAGCCTACACATGGTCAGAATTTCCGACAACAAGGTCCTATCACACATTTTCCGTCGGAAAATTCGACCGTGTGTACGGGGCATAAAGCTTCTGCTGGAGGCTGTAAAGAAAGCTGAGGACACATCGCCCGCAGACAACTAATAAAAGTCTTCTTTTGTATACTGATTTATTGTATAATTTTTTTTTTTAATGACAGAATTGTTTTAAAAACAAATCCATCGAGACCCATTTCCGCTTACTACATACATGAAGGCAGTGCTCAGGGCCTGGGGATCCACTATGTCTACAGGCATTACCCAGTGGTCACCCCATACTCCACTTTGGTTTACTCCGACTCTTCAGGAATTCCAATTTATCCCCGACCCGATAGTTTGGGCATCTAAGGGCATTAAGACTCTTACAGATATGTGTACTGGAGGAGAATTGGCCACCTTTGATAACCTGAAACACATTGCTTTAATTTGCTTACTTTTTCAGATTTCTCCAGCTTCGCCACACCTACTGTCATCAATTCAGGGCTTCCCCAAGTGTGGTAGAAACCTCAGACCTTGAGTGTATACTCCTTGTCAAAGTCGCTGTCTGTGCTGTACAGAGCTCTTCAGCCTTCTGTGCATTCTGGCATGGAGCGACTTCGCTCCGGGGTTTCTTCCCAGTGTTGGAGGTGTGTAGGTGAGACTGCTGGCTTCCTTCAAATCTTTTGGACCTGCGCGAAAATTAAAGCTTTTTGGTCCGAGGTCACTGGTTTTATCACATATCTGACCACTGTTGAATCCCTGTGGATGTCTTTTTTGCTTGGACTGGTGGGCGCATTGAGCCTTCGTCAGGCACTTAGGACTCTTTATTGTTTTTTTTGCTTTTTTATGCCCGCAAAGCTATTACCCTGAAGTAGAGGTCCAAAGAGGCTCCCACGTTGCACTCCTGGAAAGTTCTGATAAATAAGGTGATACCCCTTTATAAAGCAACATATGTTTTCTGTGGGTGACCCCTAAAGTTTAATAAAGCGTGGGACATATGGCTAGATTCCTCCGCTACAGCCACGTAATTATACTCTGATGGTATTGTAATTTAATGAGACCTTGTCCTCCCCATGCATCTAGCATGAGGGTGGACTGAGAGACCCCAGTGGTCAACTGGGGAGGTAGATGTGATACTCCTAATTAAGGCTGCAAAAGGCATGCAACTTGAATTTTGGGAGCAGAACAGAAACTCTTTTGGTTTACTGTCATTCTAATTTTATTTTTTTCTCTTGCTCCTTCAATTGATGCCGAGTGGTGGTTAATCAGGGATGTTTTGTTTATTATATATCTCGAGCCGGGGAGTGCCCAGAGGCTCTGTTTTTGTATGTTTAAATTTTTCATAAATTTATTAAAAATATAATAATAAAAAAAAAAAAAAAAAAAAAAAAGCAAATCCATAGGCTGGCATGGCATGCTTATTCTTTAGTGCCTTGGTGGCTGGAGCTCCAGTATAAGAAGCAGCCAATAGAGCTGCCCTTTGCGTAGATTGAATTTAATTTTGTGCGTGTGTGTTTAATCTGGCCCTGGGACATCCAGTGTATATATATATTTTCTGTGAGAATAACCAGAAAGCTCGGAGGCCTAAGACCGCGGTGTTGTCTTTGGCGGGGAAACTGCCTGCTAGTGAAAGGTTACTCAGTCTCTGCCAGGTCTAGCAAAGCACAAATGATATCCCTACAGGATACCATTTTATTATTAATAATCAGAGCGGGTTTATAGGTCACAGGTACTTGCATGCCGATATATATAAATATATTTATCTTCCGTCTAAATTTTTCTTTTATGGTTGATATTATACAAGCGCGTTCTTTTTTTTTGGACGTGCTGTAGTTTTGTAAAAATGATTATAACATCCTGCAAGAAATATTTAATAGCCCGTTTAATGGGTGTTGATGTAATACTGCAAAGACTGCACGTTGCATTGTTAAATAATTCAGGGATTAGGACGCGGCGACATGATTGCCTTGGCTGTAAAATGATTGCTTTAGCAGTCAACAGGGAAATTATTATTCTCCAAGTAACTTTAATGGCTCAGACTTTGCAGGGAATTTGCCAGTGCAGTTGTAACGGAATATCGGTATAAAGGGCCCTGAAATGATCTTGCTTTTGTTTTAACTAGGTTATGTTCATGTTGCATTATGTTGTGTTGCATTAACTTACGTGTGCTTTGCGTTAAAGCAGCCCATTTAAATGAAAAGACTGCTAACGCACCGAAACCGACCGAAAAATCAAACATGCAATGTTTTTTAAACGCATTGGACGGTAGGCGTTATTGTGCATTGCATTAAATGTTTATCACTTTAGTGTGTTTTGGCGCAATTGGAAATGAATGGAACTGGAATGCACTAATGCTTCTACGGCACCACAATAGATAGATGTAAATGGGTCCTCACTGGATGACATTGCGTTTGCTTAAAGCACTGTATATATATATCAAACTATTACCCTGTTTGTATCCTTAAAGTGTTACTAAACCCAGGACTCTGCATTCACTATGTCTGGTCTCCTACTGTAAACAGAAAATGGAAATGCAATTATTTTAGTAAACTCAAACTGCTAAATACCTTTTCTCATCGGCAGTATATAGCAGTCTTGTGACTTCTATCAGTGTCTGGTTAAAGCTTGTAGGAGGAGTTTTCATACTGCACTGGCTGTCCTATGAGGATGCAGGACCCGTGACCGTCTGTCTGGACAGTGCTGATTGGTCCTGTGTTCCCAAGGAAAAAAAAAAACTCTAGCAATACACACCAAACTGAGCATGTGCAGTCTGACTCCAGTAACTTTGTCCTAAGAGGTTTGTTAGAGAACCTTATTGAACAAACAGCATCATGAAGGCCAAGGAACACACCAGACAGGTCAGGGACAAAGTTGAAGAAGTTTAATGTGGGGTTAGGTTATAAAAAAATATTCCAAAATATTTGAACATCTCACAGAGCACTGTTCAATCCATCATCTAAAAATGGAAAGAGTATGGCACAACTGCAAACCTACCAAGACATGGCCGTCCACCTAAACTGACAGGCTGGGCAAGGAGAGCATTAATCAGAGAAGCAGCCAAGAGGCCCATGGTAACTCTGGAGGAGCTGAAGAGATCCACAGCTCAGGTGGGAGAATCTGTCCACATGACAACTATTAGTTGTGCACTCCACAAATCTGGCCTTTATGGAAGAGTGGCAAGAAGAAAGCCATTGTTGAAAGAAAGCCATAAGAAGTCCCTTTGCAGTTTGTGAGAAGCCATGTGGGGGACACAGCAAACATGTGGAAGAAGGTGCTCTGGTCAGATGAGACCAAAATTGAACTTTTTGGCCTAAAAGCAAAACGCTATGTGTGGCGGAAAACTAACACTGCATATCACCCTGAACACACCATACCCACTGTGAAACATGGTGGTGGCAGCATCATGTTGTGGGGATGATTTTCTTCAGCAGGGACAAGGAAGCTGGTCAAAGTTGATGGGAAGATGGATGGAGCCAAATACAGGGCAATCTTAGAAGAAAATCTGTTAGAGTCTGCAAAAGACTTGAGACTGGGCGGAGGTTCACCTTCCAGCAGGACAATGACCCTAAATATACAGCCAGAGCTACAATGGAATGGTTTAGATCAAAGCATATTCATTTGTTAGAATGACCCAGTCAAAGTCCAGACCTAAATCCAATGGAGAATCTGTGGCAAGACTTGATAATTGCTGTTCACAGACGCTCTCCATCTAATCTGACAGAGCTTGAGATATTTTGCAAAGAAGAATGGGCAAAAATGTCACTCTCTAGATGTGCAAAGCTGGTAGAAACATCTCCAAAAAGACTTACAGCTGTAATTGCAGCGAATGGTGGTTCTACAAAGTATTGGCTCAAGGGGAGCTGAATACAAATGTTCGCCACATATTTATTTGTAAACAATTTTAAAAACCATTTATTGTTTTCTTTTCACTTCACAATTATGTGCCACTTTGTGTTGGTCTATCACATAAAATCCCACTAAAATGCATTTACGTTTTTGGTTGCAACATGACAAAATGTGGAATTTTTCAAGGCTCTGTAGACTTGTTCCATTAAAAAAAAAAAAAAAAAAGAGAAGACCTGAACAGACACGGATGTAGGTGGATGTAAACAGATGACTATCCGTTTACATCCGTCCACCCATATACATACATTGTGGTTCAGTCTGGATCCATCTGAAAAACTCACAGACGGATCTAGAGTGAACATCCGTGGGAAACGTTGTGTGCATCCCCGTGGCGGCGTCCCATAATTTCTATCGGGAAACATGGTTGCACAGACACAGCTGCTGTGTCTTAATATGACATGGGTGGGTGCGAGTCTGGGTCCCCGAACGCACCCTGTATGTGTTTGGGAACCCACACTCACCCGCATGTCATATCAGGACACAGCGGCTGTGTCCATGCAGCCACATGTCCCAATAGAAATAAATGGGAAGCTGGCACGGGGTAGCACACAGCACCTGCGCATCCCCCTGTGCTGGAAAAACACGGACCTGCAGTAAAGCGTCCTGTGTGAACGAGCAACAGTGCAGTGCCATAAGGTACCATGCGGCACTGGCAGAGTTGATGGTTTGAAGAATACTGAAGTTTTCTGGAGCATAATTGTTTACTTTTTTTTGCTAGGTTACTCTGCATTGATAGGACCAGTTAGCTCAACTGTAAAAACAGGCTGCTTTTTTCAAAAGTCAGTTCATTTCCCTCATTACATGTAGTAATTGGACCAACCTGCACCTTCTATAGAATTGTGCTTATTTTTTTAGCTGCTTCAAAAATGGAAAAAGGATCGTTTTGCTGTGTATAAGTTAGTTTGACTCCATTTGGATTTCTTAAATCCCAAGTGCTGGCTAGGATTTGTTCTCATTACATACTATTTCAAATATTTTATACACTCTATACAACGTTTTTATAATGCTATGGTAAAAATTAAACAGCAGACTGAACACATAAGACAATTAGACATGTGCACTGCCGAGAAATTTGTTCGTTTGCAGGGGTTTTATTTTTTTTTTTTTTGCTTTTTTTGGGTCATTCGTTATGATCGCAATTCGTAAATTAGAAAATTAGAATATCTGAAAAGTCGAAAGAATAACTAACTAATAACTTACTATTAAATTATAGGTATTGGAATTTCCTCGAATTTGGTCATTAGTGAACGTAACGAATACAAATTTATCTGAAGTTAAGAATTATCCGAAATAACGAATGCTGCATCGAAACAAATGGAACGGAACAAATTAATAATAATAATAAAACGTTATTATTATTAATTTGTTACGTTCCGTTCGTTTAGATACGGCATTCATTATTTCTGATAATTTGTAACTTCGGATAAATTAGTATTTGTTACGTACACTAACAGCCAAATTTGAAAGGAAATTCCAATAGTTATTTTTTAATAGTAATAGTTAAGTTAGAAGTTAGTTATTTCAGATTTTTTTTAATTTTTGGGTTTTCGAATTTTTGAACTTTTGAATTTACAAATTTACGAATTTTCGAATATTTGAATTTACGATTTTTCGAATATTTGAATTTACGATTTTTCGAATATTCAAATTTACAATTATTCAGAAAAATTTGTTAAACAGGTTAAAATACGAATTTGGAATGAAATGAATTGCACATGTCTAAAGACAATATCATCAGATGAGTTTTAAATGATCCTCTATTTGTACTACTATTCTTACTGCCTACTTCTTATTACAGATTCCTAAAAAACAGTAAAACTGCTTTAAAACCTAACACCAGCCAAAACTTTTTATAATGTTTTGGATAGAATGTGGAAGGGTTACAGCCTCTGTCAGGTTTTAAAGGTATTCCTACTGGGTGATTCACCCTCGCTTCCTTTCAGGACAGGAAGTAATGCTAAATCTCTTAAAAAAGGATAAACAACATTAACACATTTGTAGTAGAGTGGAGAAGGGTTGGAATTTCTAACAATGCTTTTATTATCTGAAAAATCATGTCAGAATGTCAGCTATAGTGCCCCAGCCCTGTTTCCTGTATGGGTGCCACAGAGAAAGGACGTAAGAAAAAAAAAATCTCTCCAATGGGGTCACAGACATCAATAATAACCTAGCAGAAACTTTAAAGCAGAACTAAACTTCCAGAAATACTCACTTCCTCGTGATGCAGCAGTTAAATCCCTTGACGGCCGCTGTCTTCTTCTCCCTGGCTTTCTCTATGGGCTGTTTTTTTTGGGCTGGACAACCAGAGTGTACCTGGAATACACGTTGAGCTGCTGCATGCGCAAGTGCTTGTTATCGCAAAAGAGACATAGCATATCTCTTCCACAATAAGCAGCTACCTGCTCACACTTTCTTACTAGTTCAGTTTAGTTCTGCATTAACACTTCACTCATTCCAACATGAAAGCAGAACTATACTCACCTTCAGTCCAGCAATATGGCATCTCAGAGCTCCCCGCCAGCCCCTGATATCTTTAGCTGGCCACTGTCATTGGCTGGGGCGGGATGATGTCAATTCAGCACAGTCAGCTTCGGCATTGCCAAGTTTGTACAATGATTTGCGCATGTGCAGCTCACTGTAGAGGGGCAGACAGGCAGGGAGTAAATATAATGTAGAAGAGAAAAGTTGCCTGTTCACCAGTGGACCACTGTAAGCCCTCATTGACCTGTGTAGGCACTGTGCAGAAATTCATTCTCAAAGTTTTTCAGACGTTGTCGAAAGTTTTCAGCAAATTGGTCAGTGACCATTCAGACAAGCTTGACTAAATTTTTTTTTTGGTCTAATGGCAAGGGTTTGCTTTAAAGCTGATTATCAGCCACTGCTGACATCTTTTGAGAATTATAGTTTTCTGGCTATCGTGCTGATGCTTTCTTTGGCTTAATAGCTTTCTGATTGCTTGACCTGAAATAAGTATAGTATTAAGAAATGTGCAACAATTATCTGACACATTCTTGGTTTTTCGATCTGTGACTCAAAAGTATTAAAGCCAGACACATCCAGGAAACTTGTGTTTGTAGGAGGTGGCCAGCAATGGCAGCCAGTCCCTTAATTCTCTCATAACAGGTATTGGTTGTGTAGACAAAGTATTAAAACATTCAGTAGATTGATTCAAATTAATATTCTGTTCATATACTTAAACAGGTTTGCTTAGAAAAACATATTCAAATTTTGTATATAGCTTCTCAAACCCCTATGTGATGGAACTGTCCAACACCCAGCATGGGTGCTTCCATCACTATATAGCTTCCTCCAGTCTGGACCCCGGAACCAGGTATTATAGCTGAGCACCCAAAGACTAGACGACACTAGCTTAGGTGCAAAGTGGAGCTCATTTTATTGAAAATTCACACAAAATATATAGCATACAAGATCAGGTGAGCCTGATCACATTACCCTAACAATACAAACTGTAAACAGGAATATAATTAACATAGCTAAGGAATAGTCAATATAAACATTACACTAATTGAACAGTAAGCTAATTAAACAGTAAGCTAATTAACAACTAGTCACTTAAACAGGCCTAGATGCACAGACAGTCAGCAACAAGCCCACAACCCTGAATACACAAAGTACATTACACATTATGATAAACATAAACATCCTACAATGGTTCGGTAACAAGGTACAGTGGATACTTTAGATAATCATATCTCCAAGATATGAGCAGACAGACAGAAACAATAGGTGACTCGATTAACAATGGGAATTCACACCTAGTAGGCACACAATGGGAGAGACACACTTAATAATAAACAGTGATCCCACCACACCTCAGACTGTCCAGCACCAGTCTACAACAGTCTGAGACAAACTCATACAATGTTCCAGCAGTCCGAAAAGGTGAAATTAATTTAGCTTTATAGATTTCTTGAGGGATATTATTGATAAATATTTCTGTCCCAAGTGAAGGAGCCTCTCCAACCTACTCTGCAGGAGGGCCACCATATTCCCTCTGACATTAACCTGTACAAGATTAATATTACACCTTACCATCCACTCCAGAAGGGAAGCTTTTTTGTCCTTATTCAGAGAATGAATCCAATTAATTGTTGTCCATCATTAGAGAATGAGCTTCTCTCTTCATGGGATCAGAGGCTGAACTGAGCTCTTCACCATGATCTGACTGGAAGAAGCAGACAAAATCCCTGGTCTCCTCCATGGACCATAATCAGTGGGTAAGAGGCTTGCCCCTAGTCCTCTCCAAAAGTCCCTGTCCCGGCTAGGTCTGTCACACCCTGTAATTCCTAAAATGTGTTTTCTCCCTGTCAACAAAACGGATTCTTAAAAAGTCCAACTCTGGGCCCATGTTCCCCTATCAAATCGACCCCTTCCTGCCTTTCCTTTTATACTTACTTTTTCTGAAGTCTCCAGTCCAGTTGCGTGATGTCGCTGGATCCTCTTCCGCTTTGTCTCCTTTCGATGTAGAGAGCGGTGATGACTTGACTAAGTCAGTGGAGCTCTCTGCCTGTGCCAATACATGCTGGATGGCATTCAATCCAGAAGACTGAGGACATCTTGTGTTGGAGAAGCTCTGAACTGAGGGTGAGAATTGCAACCTGAGTCGAGATGGGCTTTAATTCAGCCACAAAAACAATAGTTTGAACTCCATGGGGAAAATAATATCTGTCATGGGCCCAGGAGGTCTTTTTTTGTAGGCACTTGGGATTAAAGGCCCTATAAAGAAAAGAAACCAGAATGAAAAGTGTAACTACGGCCTATCAGTGCACTACCTCCACTGATTGACTATGCTGCTATCCAAGGGGTGGCTACGATGCTCCTTCATAGATGCTGTGGAGGAGTGACTGTAGCTACTCTAAGACAGGATAGTGTATAGAGGAAGGATTACCGATATCCCATGCAGCCCATGCTTGAAGGTTTGTAGGGGCCTCAGCATACATATTCATGCCAAACCATGCCCACTGACATGTTTCGCCCTAGCCATCAGGGCTAAGGCCAGTCATACATCTTTCGAACCTCCTGCTGAACCGACCGAAATCCGATCCATTAATAGGCAGGCTAAATGTACCAAGTTGATCAACTTAGGTACAACCAGCCTACTGGATTCTCTTGTGCTTATCGCTAGAGACTTCTATAGCCGCTAGCAACAATCACTGTCTTCTTCCAGCGGGAACGGGAATGGCTTCCCCTGCCCCCGCGGGGAGAGGACAATGGCCCAGCAGGAGGGATTCCAGCACCAACACTGTCTGTGTTAATGGGGGAATTGAGCACATTTGCTTTGTGTATGGCCGACCTTAGTCACAGGGTGGCCTACGGAACCCTAAGACAGAAGGTGTGTTACTGACTGATCACCAGATGAAAATTAAGAAAGAAAAGCTTTAGAAAAGTTATGCAGCACTCAAATCTAATAATTGGCCTATTACAATATACCAATTTTTTTGCTTTTAGGTTTAGTTACACTTAATTTTGGACAGTTTTTCAAGCGTATAAAAGAAAGTTTAGCCAACAAATTGCTATCACCGGATTTCTGTTTCACAGGAACATGAGATTAATGCCTGCTGGTCCAACGTGTCAAGTACCGTAGATGCTAAATTCCATTTACAAATGTGTTCTCTTACGTGAGAGAGTTGTTAAACTATTTCAGAAATGCTTATTAGCTCACGTAATGAGTATAAAGTCATCTCGAAGCACAGACCTTGAAATTAGACCCATAAAACAGGAGAGATGCCAGTTAAATAACCCAGTTTGCTGAGATCCGTGCCAGAGGGAGACGACTTCAGCTATGGCCCGCGGACACTCCTGAATTTATATTAATGGTCATGGTTATTTAGCATGGTTCTGCAACCAATTTGTAACATTCCTGGATCACTACACTTATTCATGCCTATGTTTTAATTAAGAGCTAACCGAGGTAGAAAACCGGTTTCGTCATCCTTAAAATCTTAGAGAAGTGAAGGAATTGTGTTGCATGCTAGCATGTCTAAAAAGATTGGGCTGCTTTCATGTTGTTGGAAAATGGCAAACCCACAGCACAGATGGTTTTCACTTCAAGAGACATCTGTACTGCGAGCCTGCAAATGAACTTTATTTTCAACAAGGTGGAAAATTTCTGTGTACGATAATGAGCAACACTGACTGTTGGAAGCATTTGTTATCGCCCTTTACGGAAGCCCTGTGTGGCCTGATCATTGCAAGAACTACTTAGATCTGGATTACTCTCTATAGCGATTGCCCCATCATTACTTCTTAGTAGCTTTTTTATATTTGACCATTTATTTACATTGTCTTTTAAAATTTCACATTAGCTTTTTCAGATTTCATCCTTACTTTTGTAAGTTTACTTACAAGCATGCTCAGCAACTTGAAAGAAAAACTGTGCTTTGCTGAAGCAGGATAAAACAGTGTTTTTTTTTTAACCACTTGACCTCCGAAAGGTTTTACCCCCTTTTTGACCAAGGCATTTTTTGCTATAAATTGTGCTACTTTAACTGGCAATTGCTCGGTCTTGCAACACTGTACACAAATTAAATTTACAGGGGTTGGACAAAATTATGGAACAAGTATGGTAAAAGAAGGAAATTGTTACCTAATATGGTGTTGGCCTGCTTTTGGCATCCAAGACGGCCTGTATTCTCCTTGGAATTGACAAATATAATCTAGGATGGTGGAATCTGATACCACTCTTCATGCAAAAATCGGGGTCACAATCCTGCGCAATGTCCTTTTCTCTGTTTCGGTCAGTTGACCATGCTTATGCTTTTTAAAAGACATTTTCCTGGAAGCTGTATATACCGTCATAACCTTTGATACTCTACCTCACGACACCACAAATAAATTGGCAACTTCAGTCACAGATGCACCAGCTAATTGGTCACCAACAATTTACCCTCTTTGAAACACCATAAACTCTGACACGACTCTGTATTACTAGCAGTCTATGACAAAACAGAGGCTTCCCACCTGTTAGCTAAGTATCTCATCACACAGCGAAAGCAAAAGAATGTTACATCATTTCTAATTTCAACACAAAATATGTTGTCACTTTCAGATCTGCAAATCATGTAGTGTTTCCATATTTTTGTACAACCCCTGTATATCTTATTTTTTACACAAATAAAACTTTCTTTTGGTGATTTCTAATTACCTCTGGGTTTTTTATAGTTTGCTATATAAACAAAAAAGAAAGAATCAAAATTTTTGGGGGGAAAAAAACATCTTTTTTAGTTTGTATTATAACATTTTGCAAACCAATAATCTTTCTTCATACATTTTGGCCAAAGTGTGGTCTGCTACAATTCTTTGGTAAAAATAAACCAAATCCGTATATAACATTTAGTCTGTATTTGTTTTATTATTTATTTATTTTTTTAAACACTGTTATCAGTGTAGTACAATTGCATCACATGACTGGTGTGGACGTGATCAGGGTTACTGACAGTATGTAAAGAAAAAAATAAAATTAAAATAATTTTTTATCCAATTTCTTAAACTTTTTTTTTTTTTTTTACATACTGTCATCAGAGTAGTTCAATGTCACTGTACTACTCTGGGGGGGGGGGGGGTGTTTAGGGATTTTTCTTTTCCACTGTGATTGTTACAGCGATGATCACTGAAACAGCAATCGTTTGAATTGTCATGAATGGCTTTCATTCATGACTCATTGTTTACTATTATGATGCTGTGATTGGTCCACAGCTATCGCATAGTACAGAGTGCTGTGATTGACCCAGGTACCATGTGATCACTGCAGCACAGTGGCCAAGACCATAAAGCGGTTTAACAGGGCAAGGTCCACTCAGAACAGGCCTCACCATGGTTGACCAAAGAAGTTGAGTGCACATGCTCAGCATCATATCCAGAGGTTGTCTTTGGAAAATAGACATATAAGTGCTGCCAGCATTGCTGCAGAGGTTGGAGCGGTGGGGGGGGGGTCAGCCTGTCAGTGCTCAGACCATACACAGCACATTGCATCAAATTGATCTGCATGGCTCTCGTCCCAGAAGGAATCCTCTTCTAAAGATGATGCGCAAGAAAGCCCGCAAACAGTTTGAAGGCAAGCAGACTAAGGACATGGATTACTTGAACCATGTCCTGTGGTCTGATGAGACCAAGATAAAGCTATTTGGTTCAGATGGTGTCAAGCGTGTGTGGCGACAACCATGTGAGGAGTACAAAGACAAGTGTGTCTTGCCTACAGTTAAGCATGGTGGTGGAAATGTCATGGTCTGGGGCTGCATGAGTGCTGCTGGCACTGGGGAGCTACAGTTCATTGAGGGACCCAGGAATGCCAACATGTACTGTGACATACTGAAGCAGAGCATGATCCCCTCCCATCGGAGACTGGGCTGCAGGGCAGTATTCCAACATGATGATGACCCCAAACACACCTCCAAGACGACCACTGCCTTGCTAAAGAAGCTGAGGGTAAAGGTGATGGACTGGCCAAGCACATCTCCAGACCTAAACCCTATTGAGGGGGGCATCCTCAATGTTTGAGGATGTGGGGCATCCTCAAACGTAAGGTGAAGGAGTGCAAGGTCTTGAACATCCACCAGCTCTGTGATGTTGTCATGGAGGAGTGGAAGAGGACCTCAGTGACAACCTGTGAAGCTCAGATGAACTCCATGCCCAAGAGGATTAAGGCAGTGCTGGAAAATAATGGTGACCACACAACATATTGAAACTTTGGGCCCAATTTGGAGGTTTTCACTTAAGGCTGTACTCACTTTTGTTGCCAGCGGTTTAGACATTAATGGCTGTGTGTTGAGTTATTTTGAGGGGACAGCAAATTTACATCGTTATACAAGCTGTACACTCACTACTTTACAGTGTAGCAAAGTGCAATTTCTTCAGTGTTGTCACATCAAAAGATATAATAAAATATTTACAAAAAATGTGAGGGGTGTACTCACTTTTGTGAAATACTGTATGTATGTGTGTATGTGTGTGTATATATATATATTGTAATAGTCCCTGTCACTGGGAAAAGGGATGGGATCTCTAACCCTGTGTCCATGTCTTATGGAGAGCCAGCAGGTTGTGTGCCCAGGTGCACACAGCCCATATAACGAGGGGCTAGTGAGAGCAGAGTGTGGAGGAAGGTGGAGTGTGTGTAGCTTGTTGCTACTGCTGTGTGAAGACAGACCTGTGTCTGGAGAGTGGTCTGCCCTGTGGGAGTCTGCAGCCTATGTAAATGGGATTCTTTGCCCAGGGACTGGGAAAGGCTGGCCAGCCTCGAGAGTCGGGGAGACTGAGGAAGCCAGTGAGTCCAGGGGGCTGTAAAGAATTGCCAAATCTGTTGAGAGCAAGCAGAGGAACTGCTGACAAGAGAGCCAGGTGGCTTGGTATGTTTTCCTTATTTTTGGAGTGCTTAATGAAGTTAAACCCCTGCGTGGGAATCCTGAATGGACCTTTTTGCTTTTGTTTTTCGGTTTAATAAACGTGGGCTACCAGGCCCTTAACTATAATGCCTGTCTGATGTGGACTCACTGCACTAAAACGCATTTATCGCTTGAGCTAAATACCCCAAACATTACAAGTGGTGTTCGAATGCGGGCCAACAGACGGTGAAGTCCGGGTCTCTGCGCCAGTAGTGAGTCATTTCAGGAATTGCTGCTAGCGGTGTGTGGCAGCCAGGCAAACTGCATTGCGCAGAAGTTAAATTGATGAACTGTGTTGCATACAGGCGTTTTACCTGTGGAAGTGAGCTCAGCGTGGCCTGAGAAGATGTCTCCACCTAGGAGGGCCAGTCCAGAAGGCCAAGTGATGTGCGATACAGTGAATGAATGGTTCAAGCGGAATCGCAAAGAGTGGGCCGCAGTGCAAGGGGCTGAGATTGTGGCCTCTGACTATGTGCAACCCATGCTACCTACAGAGGAGGTTGGGGACTTCCTGAAAAAAATTTGAAAAAGTTGCTGTAAGGAGAAAATGGCCTAGGGATCGGTGGCCAAAATTGTTGCAACCCTTATTATGGATAGAGTACCGGTCGGTTTACCATTTGATGGATTGGGACCAGGATGACTACTGCAAGTTTAAAGAGGAAATTCTTTTTAGAGGAGTGTTCCAGCGTATCATGGGCCGCCAGCAATGCTCCAGAATGGGAGAGGTGTCACCGGAAGACCAAGATTTTGGAAATGCAGAGAAACGCAAAGTTTTGTGTCATGGCCGCTTAGGGAAAGTGGTGAGCTCAGAAAGGAGGGTGCAACAGTCTACATCCTGCATGAGGTATAGCCAACCGGTTTTGGAGTGCAAGTCTGCTGTTACCCCTAGCAACAGGAATCTTGTGTTGCCTACAGGGGGCATCAGTGGGTCTAGAAAGGCTGCAGTATTGCTCCGTGACCACATGGGGGCGTCAGCCTGTGGAGACACCACAGATGAAAGACATCGCACTCAAGTGAAGGCTATGACACCAGCTGCAGGAACTGGTAAGACTGTTTCAGTTTATGATGCTGAACCCAGTGAAGTGGGAGTATGTCCAGTGGGGAGATCCGCAGTACAAATGGACATGGACTTGCTGCAGTGTGCTACCCAGAGCAGTGGGGAGGCGCAGCGTAAAGCCCAACTAGCTGCAGGGCTAGAGACTGGAAAGGACATGGGGACTCTGCATGTGCCTGCTATAATCCAGCAGATGGCTGAGAAAATTGAGCTAGGGGTGACCAAAACAGTGCTGGTGCCATGTTCCCTAGTTACAGGTGCTGCAGGGTTGCCCAGGGAAACTTCCAAGGAGCTCGCAGTGACTAAGCAGAGAGTTTCCCAGGTCAGCTATGGAGCTGCCCAAATAGGTAAGAGTACCCCTTTACCGAGAGCGGGCGCTGTGAAGAGTCGCTCAGAGGTTATGGTGGCTCATAGACAACCCCCAAAAATGGCAGTTGTATCTACATGCAATGAAAATGCTAATGATTGTGCTGACAAAAGTGTTACTATGGGTAAAAGTGATGTGGATTGTAATGACATTGAAACATGTATTTCTTGTAATTTCATATCTGAGAGTGAGGTTGGTAATGTGTTCACTACCAATGATGAGAGTAGATCTCACGTGACAGGCAGAGGCATAGGATTGTCCATGGAGGTCTCAGGGGGTCTCCATGTGATGAAGCCAGAGTCTGTCCAGGATGGTTCTGGTCCTACTCTGGTGGAACAAGGTTGGACTGAGTCACACAGTGAGTGTGTGTGGGCACAGCCCCACAACCCTAAGTGTAGCCCAGTTGGCAAGGGGTTAATTCAGCCTGTAAAAGCTGAGAGTTCAAAGCTAGATGTGTTTGTAGCGCCACCAAAGCAAGGTGGTCAAAATAAGGTATTGCATATTGCCTTGGTTGAGGATGCAATCTCTCACGTTGATGTGAGTAAAAAAATATTGTCACAATGTGAGGTAGATAGAAGTGACAAGTGTGCTGTTTTGGCTAGTGAATCCCAGGTTCCTGTGGGGCCTTCTAGAGCAGCTGATGCAGCGCTGTGGAGCACTGGTGATGGAACCACAAGGGACTTGGATGATTGGTGCAAGAAAACACTTGCAGCACTAGACCAAGTGACAAAGACTTACGAAACAACGATGTGTAACAAAGGTGTGGACAGAACACCTGCTATGCCCAATGGAGGGATCACAGAATGGCCGGTGCTCAAGAGTACGCTAGCCTCTGTAAAGACTGATGCCCTCCAGTCTGAAGGAACGATTCTGGGCGCAGACATGGCAGATGGGTTGTCCACAGCCCAGCAACTACGTAATAGCAAGTGTCAAGGTGACAATGTGACTATTGTTGACCTGCAGAGGCTCATTGTTGAGTTGGAGGGGAAGAGGAGACATATGGCTGACAGTGCTCCAGGGGAGCAACAGGCAGTGATGGTGGGTACCTCCAAGGAGGTGGAGGTCTCTTCCAAGGTCTCATCCTCTCAGACTACAGTGGATGAGCCCCTCCACGTCGTTAGTAAGGGAAAAGTCCCTAGAGTTCTGTGTTTAGATGTGGCATGTCTAGAAATAACTGAGATGTTGTTGGAATTGGTGAAAATCTTTCCGCTGTATACCTGCATGTATCCACCGCAGATGGGCGACCTGGTACTGCGTAGTACCAATCAGTGGAGACACATGGTACAGGCGATGTTAAGCAATGTTGATAAAAATAGGTTACTGCAATGTTGGTTACTTTTGCAGAAAGTGGTCTCGCAGTTCTCTGCGAGAATGCTTCCAGCGACAGTTATGTGCGGAAGGCGTTCAGGGGAACTGCTAAAGGAATCAGAAATGATAGACCTAGTAGAAGTCTCTCCGTATGCTGGTGTGATGAGGTGCATTCCTGCTGGTGCGATCCGAGGTGCAGCTGAGCAGTGGTTGGTACATGGCGCGTGTGCTGTCTCACCCGCTAGACCTCGTGAAAGGGAAGGGCCCGGAAAAGACGCAGCAGTAGTGGGAATTCAATCCATCACTCGCAGGGAGGTGCAGTTTGAGGTACCCGGAGACACTTTGACAGGAAATGGCAGTGTTGGTAACTGTAATGAAAAAGTGTATGAGAAGCACTGTAGAGCACTGTCGGACAACTCAGAGGTATTGGTTGAGGTACCAATGGACACAGAAATGGTTAAAGAGATTGGTGTGGAAAAATGTGGCGCAAAATGTGTGTTGGTAGGACAGTCGCTATTGGAGTGTTGGACAACCGGGAGCGATGTGAAACTGCGGGAATGTCCCATAGGGAGTAACTGCTTGCCTGTAGATGGTCCCTCCCTAGACCCTGTCCTAGCAAACCAGGTGACGAGGTCTTGATGATGATGATAATATTGAATTAAATAACCCCTTGTGGAACATTGCTATCGAGGTTAAACAGAAGTATGTGGTGTTGATCTCAGATGATTTGGTTGCCAAGGGTAACCACACAGGGGTTAGTGAAACTGATAAACAGATGTTGTTGGTTAGTGTTGCGTCAGGTAGTGAGAGGGGTCAGTCCCTGACAGATTTCATGGAAATGGGTCCCCAACAGTCCCAGGAGAGTAGGTCTGTGGGAGGGAAAAGGAGGATCCCGTGGCCAGAAGGTGGAAGGGATAGAGAGATTAGTGGGAGCCCATGGTTCAAGGTGAAGTGCTGGTGGAAACATACCCGGAAAAAGAAATGGGCCTACGCAGCGAATGGCTGGCACAGAGGTGTCCCATTCTTAGTGACTGGTTTATGTGTTCCTCCCTCCGGTGCGAAACAAGGGGGGAGTATAGGGAAATGTAGGACCCTGTTAAGATCCAGGGTGGGACGTACCTGGAAGCGCACCCGAAAAAAAGGTTGGGCCTACGTGGCTGACAGCCAGCACAGAGGTGTCCCAACCATGACGGGTGCTGGTGTTCCTCCCTCCGGATCGAAACAAAGGGGGGAGATATGTAATAGTCCCTGTCACTGGGAAAAGGGATGGGATCTCTAACCCTGTGTCCATGTCTTATGGAGAGCCAGCAGGTTGTGTGCCCAGGTGCACACAGCCCATATAACGAGGGGCTAGTGAGAGCAGAGTGTGGAGGAAGGTGGAGTGTGTGTAGCTTGTTGCTACTGCTGTGTGAAGACAGACCTGTGTCTGGAGAGTGGTCTGCCCTGTGGGAGTCTGCAGCCTATGTAAATGGGATTCTTTGCCCAGGGACTGGGAAAGGCTGGCCAGCCTCGAGAGTCGGGGAGACTGAGGAAGCCAGTGAGTCCAGGGGGCTGTAAAGAATTGCCAAATCTGTTGAGAGCAAGCAGAGGAACTGCTGACAAGAGAGCCAGGTGGCTTGGTATGTTTTCCTTATTTTTGGAGTGCTTAATGAAGTTAAACCCCTGCGTGGGAATCCTGAATGGACCTTTTTGCTTTTGTTTTTCGGTTTAATAAACGTGGGCTACCAGGCCCTTAACTATAATGCCTGTCTGATGTGGACTCACTGCACTAAAACGCATTTATCGCTTGAGCTAAATACCCCAAACATTACAATATATATATATATATATATATATATATATATATATATATATATATATATATATATATATATATATATATATATATATATATACATATATATATATATACACACACACACACACACATTTACCTTTCTTTCAATGTATGCCTGCAGTGCCTAGGCAAGGGTGATGTCACCATCCTTCCACTGGGATCTGGGGAAATGAGTGCTAGAAGACGCTCCTGCACTGCGCTGAGGGGTGTAATCTTGTGAGACTTCAGACATTCATTCACTTTTCACTGGGATCTCTTTAAAATGAAGGTGATGACACCCCTGCAGAAAAGAAGACAAAGATAATTATATTAATTTTTTCCTATTAAATGAACCCTGCATTTTACTTGCAGGTCTGCCTTTAAAGCGGCAGTAAACCCCTGAAAAAAAAACCCTGCAAGACAATAGCATAATGTGCTAGTATGCACATTATGAAATACTTACCTTAGAACGTGGCTCCCGCAGCTCCGCCGAGGGGCCTGACATGTTCCCCTGGTGTTTCGTCTGGGTTCTCGGGCTCCGACCCTGTGACTTGCCCGAGCCGCGGGAGTCCTTTGGCCCGGCAAGAGTCACCGTACCTTCAGCACTCATGCGCCGCTGACGTCAGTGGCTGCGTGAAAGGTGAATATCTCCTAAACCGTACAGGTTTAGAAGATATTCATTTTACCTACAGGTAAGCCTTATTATAGGCTTACCTGTAGGTAAAAATGACCAAGCGGACAATACAAATGCTTTAAAGCATTTGTAAAGTCTTTTTTTTTCTTTCAAAATAACAAACATGTTATACTTACTGGCCCTGATCCTCCTTTTCTAGGGTCGCTCCTGTCTTCTCCTCTTCTCAGTGTCCCACCGTAGGAAGCCTCTTTCTCTTGTGGCACACTTGTGGGTCCATTTCCGAGCCATGCTGCTTGCGTCTGTAGACACAGTGAGGCTAGGCCCCACCTTCGTTCCTGCTCCCTTTTCACAGGATTTGTCTGACCGCAACAGGATGGCAAATGGCTCCTGTTGCTCTTAGCAAAGCCTGTCAGAGTGGGGAGAAGAGGAACACAGTGCTGGATCAAGATCCACTGATCTACCGATGGACTTCTGTCAAACAGGGAAGGCCACACACATTGAAATTTGTTAGGTTCAGCAGGCTGATCCGCATGTACCCACTTTTGGTGCAGGTTTAGAACCAGGTGGTTCACACAATTGCAGAACGAACTGCACTCCTATGACCCAATTTCAGCAGAGAGCGGGCTGAAGTCCCAGAGCTGGTCTAGGGCAAGATCGCAACAATGGACTCAGGATCCGCCTACATGCCTGGACCGGCACCCGGCTCAGCCTCTCAGCGAACTTCTGAGAGCCTAAGCCGGACACTCCTTCCACAGCCCATCGCTTCAGTGAGCGTGGGGGGGCGGGCAGAGCAGAGAGCTGCTAGATGATAATCAGCAGCTCTCTGCGCAGGAAGCTGTGAGAACCGAACAATCTGTGGTATTAGATTGCTCGGTTCTGAGTCTTAGAGGCGCCGGGGGACAGATGCAGCATCGGACCAATGCTGCATCCACCTAGGTAAGTATGATTCAAGGAAAGAAATTCACGTACATCTCTTTTAACGAACTGATGAAACAAAACACACTCAGTGTATAATTAACAGACTTAAAGTAGCAAAAAAGAAAAGTTCATGGTTAGTTTACATTTACTTTTTACACTTTTTAACTTTGTCTTGACTGAAAAATCCATTGCTGTATTATGTCCATAGTTGGACGTATTGTCTGATCTGGTAAAGAGATCCAAGTCATTTTATTTTTATAACTTCTACAGCTGGAGGACATGGGAACACCTGCATTGTGTTTTGGCCATCGATGCAGCCAACAGACGACTTTATCTTACGGCTTCCATTGTGCTGTCTGTTTGTTTCTATTGGAATTGCAGCTCTGTTCACTCTTTTCCCATTTCAGTTTATCTCTGCTAAAATATTTTCCAAATATTGCCTTGGAAGTGTTGTTTAGCACTCCCGTCTCCATTTCCTTGGCTCTGTTAGCAGCTCATACGTTAAAACAAGATTGGAAGTTTTTTTGGGTCCTCATGAAGCAAAATGTAATACAAAAGAGAAAAAAACTTTTAGAATGTTTGGTGATTTGATCCTGCCCAAACACCCCTTTTTGGAAAACTAGGTTTTCTGGAGAAAAAAAGCATTCCTGTTAGGTCAAATACTGGGGTTGGACAATAATGTGATGGCATGTTTCACTCTGAAAGTGGAAGTGATGTAACATTATTTTGCTTCCCCTGTGTGATGAGACACCGAGCTAACAGGTGAAAAGCCTCACTTTTATCATTCAATGCATGCTCTGCTAGTAATACGGAGTCATGTCAGAGCTTACTGGGCAGGGCAAATTGTTGGTGCCCGCTTAGCTGGCGCCTTTGTGACTGAAGTTGGCAGTTTATTTGCGGTGTCGCGAGGTACAGTACCAAAGGTTATGGCGGCATATACAATTTCTGGGAAAACATCGTCTGATACGCATAAGTGTGCGGTTGACATGGTCAACTGATCGAGAGACAAAAAAAAAAAATTGTGCAGGATTATGACCCCGAATTTTGCATGAATAGTGGTATCAAATTCCATCATCCACCATCCAAGACTTATATTTGTCAATTCCAAGGAGAATTCAGGCTGTCTTGGATGCCAAAGGCGGTCCAACACCATATTTAGGAACAAATTCATTATTTTGCCATACTTGTTTCAATACATTTGTCCAACCCCTGTATGTACATTGCAAGGATTTATAGTGACACTAAACCATAGCCTTGTTTTTCTGTTTCAAAATATTTATTGAAACATTAACCACTTGCCAACCGCAATAAGTACATATACACGTTGCGCTTTGCATGTGGTTTACCGGGGTTATGGCTGAAACTATCAGCCATAACTTCAGTATTTTTTTTTTTTTTTTTTTTCATACAGCAGCTGGCTTTTATTATGAAGTTGGTCCAAGTGGCTGTTTCTCTGTATTACTATTTTTACCAGCGCACCTGAGAAATGATCCGACAGGTCCTGCGGCTGGCCATAGAGGCCAGATCGTCTCTGATCGCTCCAGTCCTCCAAGGCCAGAGAGGCTATGTCATGATGTCACTTCTGGTCTAGGGCTTGACCTCTCCATAAAGAGGACATGTCATCCTTCTTTTAATAGGGATGTTTACGTGTAATTATAAAAAATAAAATAAATAAGAGAATTTCTTTTTAAAGCGCCCCCATCCCTCCGTGTTTGCGCACAGAAGCAAACTAATATGTAAGTCGCACATGCATACGTAAACAGTGTTCACACCACACGTGAGGTTTCACTGCGAACGTTAGAGCGAGAGCAGTAATTCTAGCGGCAGACCTCCTGTGTACTGTAACTCTAAACAGGTAACCTGTAAAAATAAATAAATTTTAAAAAAGTAAACGTTGCCTATGGAGATTTTTAAGTATCGTAGTTTGACGCCATTCCACGAGCGTGTGCAATTTTAAAGCGTGACATGTTCGGTGTCCATTTACTTGGCGTAACATAATGTTTCATATTTTACAAAGAAAATAGGGTTTATATTGTGTTTTTTTTTCTTCATTTTTTATTATTCATTAAAGTGATTGTAAAGCCTTGTTTAAAAAAATAAATAAATAAAATAATTAAAAATATGTATACTTGCCTCCTCTGTGCAGTTGGTTTGCACAGAGCAGCCCGGATCCTCCTCTTCTCGGGTCCTCTTTTCTGCTCCTGGCCCCTCCCTCCTTTGAGTGCCCCTCAGCCAGCAGCTTGCTACAGAGGCCACCTAAGCCAAGTCAGAGCTCTGTGTATCCATTCAGACACAGAGCCCCGACTTGGCCCCGCCGTCTCTATCCCCTGACTGTCTGACTGACTTTGATTGACTGCCACGGGAGCCAATGGCGCTGCTGCTTTGTCTCGGCCAATCAGGAGGAGTGTACTGGATGGCTGAGGGGATCGTGGAAATCGCTGGAGAAGGACCTCAGGTAGGTAAGTGTGGGGTGCTGGGAAGCTGCTACACACAGAAGGTTTTTTATCGTAATGCATAGAATGCATTACGATAAAAAACCTTCTGCCTTTACAACTCCTTTAAATTTTATTTCTCTCTCTCTCTCTCTCTCTCTCTATACTGTGTGTGTGTGTGTATATATATATATATATATATATATATATATATATATATATATATATATATATATATATATATATATATATATATATATATATATATATATATATATACACAGTATCTCACAAAAGTGAGTACACCCCTCACATTTTTGTAAATATTTGCATTTGACATGTGACAACACTGAAGAAATTACACTTTGCTACAATGTAAAGTAGTAAATGTACAGCTTGTATAACAGTGTAAATTTTCTGTCCCCCCAAAATAACTCAATACACAGCCATTGATGTCTAAACCGCTGGCAACAAAAGTGAGTACACCCCTAAGTGAAAATGTCCAAATTGGGCCTAATTAGCCATTTTCCCTCCCCGGTGTCATGTGACTCGTTAGTGTTACAAGGTCTCAGGTGTGAATAGAGAGCAGGTGTGTTAAATGTGGTGTTATCGTTCTCAATCTCGCATACTGGTCACTGGAAGTTCAACATGGCACCTCATGGCAAAGAACTCTCTGAGGATCTGAAAAAAAGAATTGTTGCTCTACATAAAGATGGCCTAGGCTATAAGAAGATTGCCAAGACTCTGAAACTGAGCTGCAGTGCGGTGGCGAATTATTCACACCTCCAAGACGAACACTGAATGAATGAATGACCACTGCCTTGCTAAAGAAGCTGAGGGTAAAGGTGATGGACTGGCCAAGCATGTCTCCAGACCTAAATCCTATTGAGCATCTGTGGGGCATCCTCAAATGGAAGGTGGAGGAGCGCAAGGTCTCTAACATCCACCAGCTCCGTGATGTCATCATGGAGGAGTGGAAGAGGACTCCAGTGGCAACCTGTAAAGATCTGGTGAACTCCATGCCCAAGAGGGTTAAGGCAGTGCAGGAAAATAATGGTGGCCACACAAAATATTGACACTTTGGGACCAATTTGGACATTTTCACTTAGGGATGAACTCACTTTTGTTGGCAGCAGTTTAGACATTAATGGCTGTGTGTTGAGTTATTTTGAGGAAACTGAAAATTTACACTGTTATACAAGCTAATACTCACTACTTTACATTGTAGCAAAGTGTAATTTCTTCAGTATTGTAACATGAAAATAAATAATAAAATATTTACAAAAATGTGGGGGGTGTACTCGCTTTTGTGAGATACAGTTTGTGTATATATATATATATATATATATATATAGTGGGGACGGAAAGTATTCAGACCCCCTTAAATTTTTCACTCTTTGTTATATTGCAGCCATTTGCTAAAATCATTTAAGTTATTTTTTTTTTTCCTCATTAATGTACACACAGCACTCCATATTGACAGAAAAACACAGAATTGTTGACATTTTTGCAGATTTATTAAAAAAGAAAAACTGAAATATCACATGGTCCTAAGTATTCAGACCCTTTGCTCAATATTTAGTAGAAGCACCCTTTTGATCTAATACAGCCATGAGTCTTTTGGGGAAAGATGCAACAAGTTTTTCATACCTGGATTTGGGGATCCTCTGCCATTCCTCCTTGCAGATCCTCTCCAGTTCTCTCAGGTTGGATGGTAAACGTTGGTGGACAGCCATTTTTAGGTCTCTCCAGAGATGCTCAATTGTGTTCAAGTCAGGGCTCTGGCTGGGCCATTCAAGAACAGTCACGGAGTTGTTGTGAAGCCACTCCTTCGTTATTTTAGCTGTGTGCTTAGGGTCATTGTCTTGTTGGAAGGTAAACTTTCGGCCCAGTCTGAGGTCCTGAGCACTCTGGAGAAGGTTTTCGTCCAGAATATCCCTGTACTTGGCCGCATTCATCTTTCCCTCGATTGCAACCAGTCGTCCTGTCCCTGCAGCTGAAAAACACCCCCACAGCATGATGCTGCCACCACCATGCTTCACTGTTGGGACTGTATTGGACAGGTGATGAGCAGTACCTGGTTTTCCACACATACCGCTTAGAATTAAGACCAAAACGTTCTATCTTGGTCTCATCAGACCAAAGAATCTTATTTCTCACCATCTTGGAGTCCTTCAGGTGTTTTTTAGCAAACTCCATGCTGGCTTTTTATGTGTCTTCCACTGAGGAGAGGCTTCCGTCGGGCCACTCTGCCATAAAGCCCCGAATGGTGGAGGGCTGCAGTGATGGTTGACTTTCTACAACTTTCTCCCATCTCCCGACTGCATCTCTGGAGCTCAGCCACAGTGATCTTTGGGTTCTTCTTTACCTTTCTCACCAAGGCTCTTCTCCCCCAATAGCTCAGTTTGGCCGGACGGCCAGCTCTAGGAAGGGTTCTGGTCGTCCCAAACGTCTTCCATTCAAGGATTATGGAGGCCACTGTGCTCTTAGGAACCTTAAGTGCAGCAGAAATTTTTTTGTAACCTTGGCCAGATCTGTGCCTTGCCACAATTCTGTCTCTGAGCTCTTCAGGCAGTTCCTTTTGACCTCATTATTATTATTATACAAGATTTATATAGTGTCAACAGTTTACGCAGAGCTTTACAATGTATAAGGGGGACAACACAATTACAGTACAATACAAAAGGTACAGGAGGGCCCTGCTCGTAGAGCTTACATTCTAAAGGGAGGGGGTGGTAGTACAAAAGTTAATAACTGCAAAGAATGATTTGATGAGGGTGGTTTAGGGACAGTTATGTGGGTGTGGGATAGGCTTCCCTGAATAAATGAGTTTTCAGGGATCTCCTAAAGGTGGATAGGGTAGGGGCTGATCGGACATACTGGGGCAGGGAATTCCAGAGGATGGGAGAGGCTCTGGAGAAGTCCTGAAGCGAGCATGGGAGGAGGTAATAAGGGAGCTAGAGAGCAGGAGGTCCTGGGAGGAGCGGAGGGGGCGATTTGGGCGATATCTGCAGATGAGGTTGGTGATGTAGATGGGGTGATGTTGTGAATGGCCTTGTATGTACCTCATGATTCTCATTTGCTCTGACATGCACTGTGAGCTGTAAGGTCTTATATAGACAGGTGTGTGGCTTTCCTAATCAAGTCCAATCAGTATAATCAAACACAGCTGGAGTCAAATGAAGGTGTAGAACCATCTCAAGGATGATCAGAAGAAATGGACAGCACCTGAGTTAAATATATGAGTGTCACAGCAAAGGGTCTGAATACTTAGGACCATGTGATATTTCAGTTTTTCTTTCTTAATAAATCTGCAAAAATTTCAACAATTCTGTGTTTTTCTGTCAATATGGGGTGCTGTGTGTACATTCATGAGGAAAAAAAATGAACTTAAATGATTTTAGCAAATGGCTGCAATATAACAAAGAGTGAAAAATTTAAGGGGGTCTGAATAATTTCCATCCCCACAGTATATATATATATATATATATATATATATATATATATATATATACTGTAATGATCCAGGGTGATTAAGCTTAGTCCTGACTGCATTTTCAAGGGCATGGCAGCCCATCTTTATTCAAAAGAAACAGAAAGTTCAAAAATAAACAGCAGATTCCCTCGCAGGGGTATTCAGCATTGCAGTCCTGCTTCAGAACCAGCATTCAGGCTTCCTGGCTAAAGGCACAGCACTCCTGCTCAGGCCTTACACCTTAGGCCTTGGTCTGTCTTACCCAGACATGATGCTCAGCACCTCTGTGCTTGCAGCTTTGTGCTGCACTGGCTCCCAAATACTGTTGCCATGGTTAAAAGAGAGAATAAATATCAAGATTTTTTGACAGTTTAAAAAAAAAAAAAAAAGATCATAGTTGGCTACTGGTTAAAATAAAAAGGTACTTAATAATAATACATTTAAAAATAATGTCTTGTGTGTGTATTCATCTTCTTTTTCTTTTTTTAACAAACCTTGCCCCATGTTGCTTTAACCCCCTTCAGATCCGCACTGTAGCCGAATGACGGCTACAGCATGGATCTGCTTTGCCGGGAGGCCGTCAATAGACGTCCTCCCCTTTGCATGCTCGCCACACCCCCTGAAGGGTGCACGCGGGGTGCGATGTGATGTGATCACCCGAATCGATGAGACTCGGGTGGTCACAGATCGGGGTAAGGGGTCGATCCCGACCCCTTACCACGTGATCAGCTGTCAGTCAATGACGGCTGATCACGTGATGTAAACAGAAGAACGGTAATCTTTTTTTTTTTTTCTTCTCACGCTGATAGCGTGAGGAGAAAAAAAAGCCGATCACCGGCTTCTTTTGGTTCCAAAGAGGAAGAGGCGAAGCTGTCTCATATGGGCCCACCAGTACCGCCTGCCAGTGCCACGAATCAGTGCCCACGAGTGCCACCTATCAATGCCCACCAGTGGTGCTAATCAGTGCCTCATCAGTGGCACCTAGCAGTGCTGCCTATCAATGCCAGCTATCAGTGCCACCTATTAGTACCCTTCAGTGCCACCTATCAATGCCCTTCAGTGCCGCCCAACAGTGTCACCACAAAAGTGCCACCTCATCAGTGCCCACCAGTGCCACCTCATCAGTGCCCACCAGTGCCACCTCATCAGTGCCCACCAGTGCCGCCTCATCGGTGCCCACCAGTGCCGCCTTATCGGTGCCCACCAGTGCCACCTCATCAGTGCCCACCAGTGCCACCTCATCGGTGCCCACCAGTGCCGCCTTATCGGTGCCCACCAGTGCCACCTCATCAGTGCCCACCAGTGCCACCTCATCAGTGCCCACCAGTGCCACCTCATCAGTGCCCACCAGTGCTGCCTTATCGGTGCCCATCAGTGTAGCCTCATCAGCATACATCAATGAAGGAGAAAAATGACCTGTTTGCAAAATTTATTAACAAACTATAAAACGGTTTTGTATTATTTATTTTTTTTTTTTTAATTAAAAAAAACCCAGAGGTGATCAAATACCACCAAAAGAAAGCTCTATTTGTTAGAAAAAAATTATACAAATTTCATTTGGGTAAACTGTAGCATGACCGCGCAATTGTCATTCAAAGAGTGACAGCGCTAAAAGCTGAAAATTGGTATGGGCAGGAGAGGGTTTTAGGTGCCCAGTAAGCAAGTGGTTAAATTTCATATCCCTTAAATCAGATCACCTTAGTAAAAAGTCTCATGTACTTTACAATTCTTGTGGGAAAGTGTCAAAGGTCATTTGCTTGAAGACTAGTAATCACATCATGTGGTTGAGATTGTTTGCTAGTTTAGGTAATGATACAAATAATACATAGACATGACCCCTGTACCATGGGAGTCTGTAACTGATATCTTTCCAATAATATTCAAGGGACAAGTGCAGGCCTTTGCATCAATAGTTTCAGTATGAATAGTGGTGTCACCTGCACTCAATGCATTTATTGTGTAGAATAAAGAATAAGTGGGGAGCCCAGGTACAAGATAGTGACAGCTTTGTTATTAGAGAAACAAAATAGATGAGGGAAATTTAAAGTAAATGTAAACCCTAGACTCTAAACTATGGCCCCCTCCAGGCCATCTCCGGCCCACTGCAGGATTATACGCAGTATGCAGCAACTTGTCCCATATGTGGTGGGGGGACTCTGATCTAAAAGGGGGGCTCTGGTGTGAAAGGGATGCTTAGATGTGCAACAGGGGGGCTCTGATGTGAATGGGGGAGCTCTGCTGTAAAAAAGGGTGGGGGGCTCTGATGTGAAGTTACTTCTTGGAGTCTGTTTATCCATTCTTTGAAATTTTATTTATAAAACAGTTTTTTTTCCGCTATGCAAATATTCGTAATATCCAGTTCCAGGTTTCCCTATAGCAGATTTACTGATACAAGGCTGCCCTCTTGTGCAAGATCACATATATATATATATATATATATACACATGATTCTGCATTTCTGCCTACAGGGGGCACGCACGCGCGTGATGCAGGCGAGCCGCTTTTCCTTTGATTGATCACAGTAGATGCCGATCTGCGGGTGCCAGGCATTGGATGTCCGACGGCACCTGCTGATCGTGTGTAAAACACACTGAAGGGAGATCTGTCTATGTAAAAAAAGGCCGATCTCTGTTCTGACGGGGGAAGAGATGTATCCTGTGTCCCTGCAAAGCAGGGAAAATAAATCTGTGTTTTACCCTAGTAAAAGCAGCACCTACATTACACAAAAGCCAGTGTCATTAGTACAGTGACTGTGTATATTTTTAGCACTGATCACTGTATTAGTGTCACTGGTCCCCAAAAAGTGTCCGGTTGTCCGCCACAATATCACAGTCCCGCTTTAAGTCACTGATCACAGCCATTACTAGTATAAAAAATAATAAATAAATAGAAATTCCATAAATGTATCCCATAGTTTGTACAGTGGATATAAAAAGTCTACACATCCCTGTTAAAATGTCAAGTTTCTGTGATGTAAAAAAAAAAAAGAGACAAAGATAAATCATTTCAGAACTTTTTCCACCTTTAACGTGACTTACAAACTGTTGAAAAAACAAATTGAGATCTTTTAGGTGGAGAAAAGTAAAAATAAAAAAATAAAATAATATGGTTGCATAAGTGTGCACACCCTTAAACTAATACTTTTGTTATAGTAACCAACTGATTTTATTACAGCACTCAGTCTTTTTGGGTATGAGCCTATCAGTATAGTACATATTGACTTGGCAATATTTGCCCACTCTTCTTTGCAAAAACACTCCAAATCTGTCGGATTGCGAGGGGCATCTCCTGTGCACATTCCTCTTCAGATCACCCCACAGGTTTTCAATGGGATTCAGGTCTGGGCTCTGGCTGGGCCATTCCAAAACTTTAATCTTCTTATTTTATTTATTTATTTATTTCAGGTACTTATATAGCGCCATCAATTTACGCAGCCCTTTACATATACGTTGTACATTCACATCAGTCCCTACCCTCAAGGAGCTTACAATCTAAGGTCCCTAACTCACATTCATATATACCAGGGACAATTTAGACAGGATCCAATTAACCAACCAGCATGTCTTTGGAGTGTGGGAGGAAACCGGAGTACCCGGAGGAAACCCACGCAGGCACAGGGAGAACATGCAAACTCCAGGCAGGTAGTGTCGTGGTTGGAATTCGAACCAGCGACCCTTCTTACTGCTAGACAAAAGTGCTATCCACTACACCACAGTGAACCGTTCAATTCAAAAATTTGTTTTAAATTTGTGTTAAACATATCAAAAGATATTCAGTGTTTTTTTTTTGGAATATGTACATGATGTAACATTTGTGTATATGACATCTATATTTGGCCACAGACCTAGATCTGATCACGTACAATAAAAGGCCATAATCAAAGTCCAGTCTGATTTTCCAACCTGCCCTTAACCAGTTTGCAATGACGTGACAGGTCCACTTTAAGTTTGGATCTCTGCAGGATGTCTGCTTTATCATTCTCCCCTTTAACCCTTGTAACACATTTTAAATGCTGTAACACATAATTTCCTGCAGCTATCTGTTTTTTCCCTCCACTACACCCGATACTTCCTTTTCTTTCCATTGTTCCACGTGTAATCTGTGTGACACGGAGGTCATTGCCTTTAGCATTGTGCTCTACCCTCGATTTTCCCACAGCTTCTTCTCTTCACCTCTGTTCTGAAGCTCCTTTCCTGTAATCTGTTTTAGCGTTTGTACATTGTGTCAGTCCCACTCATATTGAATTGCTGAGTTATCACCTAGACAGACAGACGTGGCTAGGAATCAGTGTAGATAGTGTTTCACGCTGACAACTAAAATTAAAGAGGAACTTCACCCCTCTGTCTTATGTTCTTTTTGTAAAGACCCCCTTATCTTTTTATTGCCCTTCATAAACATACTAATATGCCCAACGAAACCAGTGTTGCTGTGCAGTACCCAATGTTTTGCTACTGCCCACCTAGTCTTGCTCTGCCATCTTCCTTTTTTAAGTCATGCAGGAGCTGGCTGTCTCTTCCTGGTACCTGCAGCTGGCCCCCTGATGATGGACCATGGTGCATCACCAGTGGGATGACTGCAAGTTCCAAAAAGAGACAGCTAGCCTCTTGATGATGAACCACGGTGCATCACCAGTGGGATGACTGCAAGAACCAAGAAGAGACAGCTAGCCTCTTGATGATGAACCACATTGCATCACCAGCGGGATGGCTGCAAGAACCAAGAAGAGACAGCTGGCCTCCTGATGATGGACCACATTGCATCATCAGCGGGATGACTGCAGGAACCAAGAGGAGAAAACCGGCCCCCTGATGATGGACCAATGTGCATCACCAGCGGTATGGCTGCTAGAACCAAGGAGAGACCGCTAGCCCCCTGATGACGTGGAGTAGCACATATGCTGTAAATTACCCTGAGATGTGTTACATGAGTATCCCAGGAGGCTGCAGCAGCTGGGGGACATCATTCTTCATGATAAATGTGTCATCATGTGAAGGGGTATTCTATCTAGGCAACGTGGATAGTGAAGGTCGGCTTTGGAATTTTGTGCTGGCAAACTAGCAAATTTGACTATGGGCACCGTATTAGAATGGATATACTTGCCACATTTTTGGGTTCCCAGAAACCGGGTAAATAGTGTTGGAATTCTTGCGCAGACAGCCATAACAACTACTAGCAGTAACGTGTTTTTTTTTCACATTCTTGGAGGTTCAGCTAGCAACTAAGGTAATGGCTGTGAGTTAGGAGAGCCATGTATTAGCCATGCTCTCTTCACTGCAGTGACCTGTGTGCATGTACTGCTCCTATATACCGTTTATATGGCACTGGTATATATGCTGTACAGAGAATATAGAACTAAACACATACATCTAAGCTCAAAAGGAGCTAACAATCTAATAGGCCATTAAAAGTCATAAAAATGCACATGAACTCAGGGCCGGTTCAGTGGGCGCCAATTAAACTGCTAGTATATTTTTGGGTTGTGGAAATTGTAATTAAGTAAACATAACCAGAGAAGTCCAACCCAGAAGCCTGGCACTGCAATGCAAGATTCCCCATGCTCAAAAGAGTAGAAGGCATTGCGGGTGTAAGAAAATGTAAGCAACCAAGACCTTTTGTATTCAGTATTTGGAATTTGGACATCGGTTTTATATTTGGCATTTTTGCAAGCTAATAAAGCTGAGCACTGAGAAACTTGCTTACTACATTGGTCTTTAATTGCCTTACACTTGTGCATCTGTTTTGCTGATAATAAATGAATGAACTGTTTGCCAAGTTGTTCCTTAGCAAGGCAAGAATAGTAACCCCTAAACCACAATACTGCACATACTCCTTTTTTAAAGGAAATCTATAGTCACAGCATACACTTTCATGTTATAACATCAGCATTGTAATAACAATACAAACAGTAGTTATGTATTTGACAATCTAATATAAGCTTACTTGAAAAATCTCCTTTTATTTTGTGAGTGCTGCCTATCTGCCTGTACGTCTCTTTCCGCAACTTCCTGGATTCCCTTCCTGCTTTGTAGTTTTTCCATTTTTAAAGACTACATATCCCATGGTACCTCGCTGCCTGCAAACACTTACTCCTGTACTGACTCCACCTCCTGAAATGCCTCCTCTCAGAACCTCTGCAGTTCAGAAGGCAGGCTCTGTGAAATGTGTGACACAGCAGTGCCTACTCACAGGGAATAGTGACTACATGTCACAGAATTCAAAGAGGTAAATGTGTGGGATCTTCATAAAGTAAGTTTACAAACTTCAAGATCATTCAGATTAAGGCTCCTTTCAGACAGGGCAGACTCTGTCACGATCAGCAGGGGCGCTCACAAAGCGGATGACAAATCCGTGTCTGCTCAGTATATGCAGAGCAGACATGGACAGAGCCTGCTCTGCTCTATGGGCAGCCTTCAATCCGATCTGCCTAAATTGAAGAGGACAGATCTCCTTCTGTTTTTTTTGTTAGTGGACCAGATTGGACTTGGAGGTAGGCGGGTGTAAACAGACAGAAGTCTGTTTACACCTGCCTTTCCATAGGGGTGAATGGACCATCCGATCAGCCTGAAATTCTGACAGGTGGAACTGATGGGAACCGCCGTATGAAAGGGGCCTGATAGGAGTAGGCTAGAAATAATTGAAATGATTATAATATTTAATATTTTGATCATAGGTACGATTTAGGCTAAACTCCCAGCTACCAGCTAAATACACATACAGTGCCTTGAAAAAGTATTCATACCCCTTGATATTTTCCACATTTTGTCATGTTACAACCAAGCAATTGCCTTCAGAAGTCACCCAATTAGTAAATATAGTCCACCTGTGTGTAATTTAATCTCAGTATAAATACACCTATTCTGTGAAGACCTCAGAGGTTTGTTAGAGAATCTTAGTGAACAAACAGCACCATGAAGGCCAGGAAACACACCAGACAGATCAGGAATGAAGTTGTGGAGAAGTTTAAAGCAGGGTTAGATTATAAAAAAATATCCCAAGCTTTGAACATCTCACGGAGCACCGTCCACCTAAACTGACAGGCCGGGCAAGGAGAGCATTAATCAGAGAAGCAGCCAAGAGGTCCATGGTAACTCTGGAGGAGCTGCAGAGATCCACAGCTCAGGTGGGAGAATCTGTGCACAGGACAACTATTAGACGTGCACTCCACAAATCTGGCCTTTATCGAAGAGTGACAAGAAGAAAGTCATTGTTGAAAGAAAGCCTTAAGAAGTTCTATTTGCAGTTTTTACTGGAAGCCATGTGGGGGACATAGCAAACACGTGGAAGAAGGTGCTCTGGTCAGATGAGACCAAAATTGAACTTTTTGGCCTAAAAGCAAAACGCTGTGTGTGGTGGAAAACTAACACTGCACATCACCCTGAACACACCATCCCCACCATGAAACATGTTGGTGGCAGCATCATATTTTGAGGATGATTTTCTTTAACAGGGACAGGGAAGCTGGTCAGAGTTGATGGTAAGATGGATGTTTTTGCTGGAAAGGGTTGGGACTTTGAGTGAGGCATGGGACTGTGCCTCCATCCCTGGTACAAGAAAAAGAGGGGGGGCCGGGTGGGACTTTAAATGAGGCAGTAGACAGATTGGGGTAATATAAAAAATACATTCAAGTTTATTGTGTAGAAACATTCTGATATATATCACATGTGAAGGGTTACGTGTGCATGCGCACAAAACATGGCCTACATAATTACATGCGTATACAAAGTCATGATAGTATCTACCAATAAATGGCTGTTACAATTATATCATACAAGAAATACATGTATACTGGGAAGCCCAAACCACATGAGTTGACAGAGTTGATGGTAAGATGGATGGAGCCAAATACAGGGCAATATTTGAAGAAAACCTGTTAAAGTCTGCAAAAGATTTGAGACTGGGGTGGAGGTTCACCTTCCAGCAGGACAACGACCCTAAACATACAGCCAGAGCTACAATGGAATGGTTTAGATCAAACCATATTCATGTGTTAGAATGGCCCAGTCAAAGTCCAGACCTAAATCCAATTGAGAATCTGTGGCAAGACTTGAAAATTGCTGTTCACAGACGCTCTCCATCCAATCTGACAGAGCTTGAGCTATTTTGCAAAAATGAATGGGCAAAAATGTCACTCTCTAGATGTCTAAAGCTGGTAGAGACATCCCCAAAAAGACTTGCAGCTGTAATTGCAGAGAAAGGTGGTTCTACAAAGTATTGACTCGGGGGGGGGGGGGGGGGGGGGGGCTGAATACAAATATCCCAATAAAATACATTTACGTTTTTGGTTGTAACATGACAAAATGTGGAAAATTTCAAGTGGTATGAATACTTTTTCAAGGCACTGTATGTGAGTTGTCTTATTTGCTAAAGAATTTGCAGTTCTGTCCTGTCACCCTTGTTAATTGAATGTCTCTGCCAGACAGCACAGCCAGAATAGAGACACAATTTTTTCTGTTAGCGTGAAAATTAGGTACGGCTTCCTCTCCAGCAAGGAGAACGGTGAGAAGCACAGTAGTGACCTCACCAAATCTCACTCCAGATCTGGTGAGATTTGCAGTCACAAGCAGCAGTGCCTCGGATATCACACTGCAGATATACAGTTATGAGGCTACAGAAAACAAGTGCCTAGGCCCAGCCTCATGGTAGGAAGTGCTCTACTGTTTTTCATTAAGAATTCACAAAAGGTAGATTTTTAAGGGTACTGCTTTAGGTGAAATTAATGTTTCTAGATGTTCCCTATAAGTCAGCAAATTTGTGCCTAAAAATACTGTAAGTAGCTGAACCAATCTGAGCTTTGTTACTATGGAGGAGAGAGATGGGTTTGAAAAATGTGTCCAATTACTATTTATTCCCCTGCAATGAGCCAGTTCTGCTGCTGTTTAGCCTCCTCTTCCTACTCCTCCATTCACTTAAATGTGCACTCTTCGGCTTATGAGACATGTTTGTCCCAAAGTAATTGTCAGAATGATTATAGGGCGATCGGGTCATGCATGCACATTTCAGTGTTTTACTTCGGGCTCATTTCTACCAGATATACTTGAAAGCATTTGTAGTTTTCCACATGTTCTCAAATGCATTACACTTAAACAGAAAAATTGAGGTTCGCGCTTCAAAAATGCTGCAGGTAGCACTTTTTAATTAAATTCCCCATGACAAGCAATGTTGTCATCCTAGGACAGGAAGTGTGTTAGGACTAGTGAACACCTTCCTCACCTCCTTTAAAGCGTTGTTCCGCCCAAAAAAAAAAAATGTAAAAGCCAGCAGCCACACATACTGCAGCTGCTGGCTTTTCACAATAGGACACTTACCTATCTTGGAGTCCCGCAATGTCGGCACAGCAGCTGATGTTTCCATTAGCTGTCATTGCAGGTAAGGGTACCCGGCAGTGTGCTTCACGTCAGGAACCCTACTGCTCATGCGCGAGGCCCCGCTCCTCTCTCCTACTGGCCCGGCAACAGGGAGGGGAGGAGGAGGGAGCACGGGGGTGGAATTGCGGGCTGTGGCCCGGATTCCCGGAAGTGGGAACAGGATACCTGTGAAAGACAGGTATCCTGTCCCCCCTCCCTCGAAAGTTGCCAATTGTGGCATCGGAGGGGGAGAGGAGACAAATGAGCGGAAGTTCCACTTTTGTCTGGAACTCGGCTTTAACATAAGCACAGGGTGTTCTATAGTTCAGAGAGGTGAACTGATAATATTGTTTTAAAAACCACTGCAGAGTGCATAGGACATCACTGGATTTCTGTCAGGATTAAGAGATAATTTTGTGCAAAAACTAAGCCAATTTATAACCAGTCCTTAGAGCAAGGTGCACATGGATGGGCTGTGCACACAGCAAATAAAACAAAATGTATTTCCCAGCACACCAACCCGCTAGCCAGCAAAAAATAAAGAAAAAAATAGCAATGCAGACTTGTAAAGTTTTTCAATCAGTCTTGGCATTAGATTGAGAAGATCGTGCAATACAATCCTTTTCACTTGTATGGATTATAAAGCAATGCATGGCAAGTAGAAAAGAACAACTAGAAAAGCTGCATTTCACATCTGTTAAAGTGCTAGTTCATCTCTAATAATTTTTTTTTTTTTGCAGTCAAGGGGCTCAGAAGTTTACTATTCATGGTGTAGTGTAGAGAAAATGAGCTTCCTATAAATTACATACCTGTATGCCAACCACACTAAGCCTGGGCAAAAAAAGCATGGTGCCATCCTGCATATAAGCTAGGACACCTTCTATGTTGAGCGCGTCCCCATTGTCACAGATACAATCATGTATGCTATGACAAAATCACCACTTTCCCAGTCCAGTCTATGTTGTTAACCTTTGTGAGATGACCTCAGCCTTACACCACTCCACAAGCCATGCCCTCTGACATGTTTCGCCCCAACCACTGAGGCTCAGTCATGGAGGTCAAAGAAGTTAGTAAATGAAACGAATCTTCACTCTGCAAATCACATACCCAATCACATACAAAAAAAAAATACATTTTTGGTTGCACATGAATGGATGATGGAAATCAGCAGAGCTTCCCCTCATTTACTAAGCTCTGGAGCAACTGCACTTGCAAAGCCCTATTGTGCACGTGCGGATTTGTGGATTTGCAGTCACAAGCAGCAGTGCCTCGGATATCACACTGCAGATATACAGTTATGAGGCTACAGAAAACAAGTGCCTAGGCCCAGCCTCATGGTAGGAAGTGCTCTACTGTTTTTCATTAAGAATTCACAAAAGGTAGATTTTTAAGGGTACTGCTTTAGGTGAAATTAATGTTTCTAGATGTTCCCTATAAGTCAGCAAATTTGTGCCTAAAAATACTGTAAGTAGCTGAACCAATCTGAGCTTTGTTACTATGGAGGAGAGAGATGGGTTTGAAAAATGTGTCCAATTACTATTTATTCCCCTGCAATGAGCCAGTACTGCTGCTGTTTAGCCTCCTCTTCCTACTCCTCCATTCACTTAAATGTGCACTCTTCGGCTTATGAGACATGTTTGTCCCAAAGTAATTGTCAGAATGATTATAGGGCGATCGGGTCATGCATGCACATTTCAGTGTTTTACTTCGGGCTCATTTCTACCAGATATACTTGAAAGCATTTGTAGTTTTCCACATGTTCTCAAATGCATTACACTTAAACAGAAAAATTGAGGTTCGCGCTTCAAAAATGCTGCAGGTAGCACTTTTTAATTAAATTCCCCATGACAAGCAATGTTGTCATCCTAGGACAGGAAGTGTGTTAGGACTAGTGAACACCTTCCTCACCTCCTTTAAAGCGTTGTTCCGCCCAAAAAAAAAAAATGTAAAAGCCAGCAGCCACACATACTGCAGCTGCTGGCTTTTCACAATAGGACACTTACCTATCTTGGAGTCCCGCAATGTCGGCACAGCAGCTGATGTTTCCATTAGCTGTCATTGCAGGTAAGGGTACCCGGCAGTGTGCTTCACGTCAGGAACCCTACTGCTCATGCGCGAGGCCCCGCTCCTCTCTCCTACTGGCCCGGCAACAGGGAGGGGAGGAGGAGGGAGCACGGGGGTGGAATTGCGGGCTGTGGCCCGGATTCCCGGAAGTGGGAACAGGATACCTGTGAAAGACAGGTATCCTGTCCCCCCTCCCTCGAAAGTTGCCAATTGTGGCATCGGAGGGGGAGAGGAGACAAATGAGCGGAAGTTCCACTTTTGTCTGGAACTCGGCTTTAACATAAGCACAGGGTGTTCTATAGTTCAGAGAGGTGAACTGATAATATTGTTTTAAAAACCACTGCAGAGTGCATAGGACATCACTGGATTTCTGTCAGGATTAAGAGATAATTTTGTGCAAAAACTAAGCCAATTTATAACCAGTCCTTAGAGCAAGGTGCACATGGATGGGCTGTGCACACAGCAAATAAAACAAAATGTATTTCCCAGCACACCAACCCGCTAGCCAGCAAAAAATAAAGAAAAAAATAGCAATGCAGACTTGTAAAGTTTTTCAATCAGTCTTGGCATTAGATTGAGAAGATCGTGCAATACAATCCTTTTCACTTGTATGGATTATAAAGCAATGCATGGCAAGTAGAAAAGAACAACTAGAAAAGCTGCATTTCACATCTGTTAAAGTGCTAGTTCATCTCTAATAATTTTTTTTTTTTTGCAGTCAAGGGGCTCAGAAGTTTACTATTCATGGTGTAGTGTAGAGAAAATGAGCTTCCTATAAATTACATACCTGTATGCCAACCACACTAAGCCTGGGCAAAAAAAGCATGGTGCCATCCTGCATATAAGCTAGGACACCTTCTATGTTGAGCGCGTCCCCATTGTCACAGATACAATCATGTATGCTATGACAAAATCACCACTTTCCCAGTCCAGTCTATGTTGTTAACCTTTGTGAGATGACCTCAGCCTTACACCACTCCACAAGCCATGCCCTCTGACATGTTTCGCCCCAACCACTGAGGCTCAGTCATGGAGGTCAAAGAAGTTAGTAAATGAAACGAATCTTCACTCTGCAAATCACATACCCAATCACATACAAAAAAAAAATACATTTTTGGTTGCACATGAATGGATGATGGAAATCAGCAGAGCTTCCCCTCATTTACTAAGCTCTGGAGCAACTGCACTTGCAAAGCCCTATTGTGCACGTGCGGATTTGTGGATGGGGGGGCAGTGCACTGCTCATGTGCTGATTTGTTGGCAAGCAATATAACAGCTACAAGCTCATTCCTGTTGTGATGGGGACGCAATCAACGTAACATCCTTCCTACCTTATTAGAAGAGCTATTGTAAGCTCTAACGAGCAGGGCCCTCTGATTCCTCCTGTATTGAATTGTATTGTACTTGTACTGTCTGCCATAATGTTGTTGTAAAGCGCTGCGTAAACTGTCGGCGCTATATAAATCCTGTATAATAATAATAATATTGTAGCTCAAATTGTTGGAAACGTTAATGCTGGGCCTGATAGAAGGGTGTCAGAACACACAGTGCAGCACAGTTTGTTGTGTATGGGGCTGAGCAGCCACAAATCAGTCATGGTTTCCATGTTGACTCATGTCCACAGCCAAAAGTGCCTACAATGGTTACATGAGCACCAGAACTGGACCACAGAGCAATAGAAGAAGGTGACCTGGTCTGATGAGTTCAAGAAATGGTTTGAGGAACACAACGACCAGTTTGAGGTGTAGACATGGCCTCCATATTCTCCAAATCTCAATCCAATTGAGCATCAGTGTGATATCCTGTAAAAACAATTGTGATCCATGGAGGCCACACCTTGCAACTTACAGGACTTAAAAGGATCTGCTACTGATGGCTTGGTGCCAGAAACCCCAGCATACCTTCAGAGGTCTAGTGCTTTGTCAGGTTATGGTGGGTCATGATAATGTAATGGCTGATCGGTATATTTCATATGCTAAGGCCAATGAGAACAAATAGTTTGAGCTCTCAGCAGAGCTGGCATGCCTGACTGCGCCTGGCTGGGGGGCACCTCTGTAGAGGGCTTTCAGTTGGCAAAAACCTACATGGTTCAGAAAAATTAATTTCAAGTGAAGTCGTTTGTTAAATGCCTCAACCTAAAAATGTATTCCAAAAAGTTTTTTAGAATCTAAACCCTGTTTTAAATGCATTAGTTTACCCAAATATCTCATTAGGTGTCATTTTGTTCAGTGACATCAGGCAGGGGCAGGTAAGATCTATGAGAAAATAATATTAATTGTTGTGTAACCTGATTCATAGAAGTCTAGTGTTTCTTATCATCTCCTGCCCGCTGCTCACTGATCTTGGGAAAGCATGAAAAAAAGCTGTGACACCACAAACGGATTAATTTTCAGCCCCTGTCAATTGTTTTCTGTCCTCTCCCAGACGTTTTTCTCTTTGGAACTGTTCTCTGATGAAAATGAAGCCTGCAATCTCCGCAGGGTTCACATTCATCCTGACAGAGACTAGAGAATGGCGCCTTGGAGCACAGGAGATCTGGTTTCACTCCATCCACATGCTTTGCACTGTTAGTCTTACAGCGTCTCCTTCCCAAGATGAATATTCACATAAACTAATTAGATATTATAATTACAGCAGGCTACATTGTTGTACATAGAACAACTATGCTGCTGGAGGCAACTGCTTAAATTTCACCGGGTGCTCCAGGACTTACTGGAATATGTGTTCTGTGCCTCTGGTAACAGTACACAGCTGGGTACGGTGATGTCTGCTGCTTTACTGAAGCAGAGCCTCAGTGAAAGTAATTTAAAGCCATTATAAACCTTACTACCTGCTCCCTGTGTTTTTTACCTACATAACATGTGCATTAAGCATGTCGTTTCATGGCATTCTTTGTTGCCCTGTATGCACTGTATGCATGTCTGTAGTAGAGTACATAGTTACATAGTTAGTAAGGTTGAATAAAGACACCAGTCCATCCAGTTCAACCTGAGTGAGTACACATTCACATCAGTCCCTACCCTCAAGGAACCCACAATCCAAGGTCCCCAACTCACATTCATATACTAGGGCCGATTTTTGGACAGAACCCAACCTACCAATTAACCTAGCCAATTAACCTACCAACATGTCTTTGGAGTGTGGGAGGAAACCGGAGTACCTGGAGGAAACCCACGCAGGCACAGGGAGAACATGCAAACTCCAGGCAGGTAGTGTCGTGGTTGGGATTCAAACCAGCGACCCTTTTTACTGCTAGGTGAGAGTGCTACCCACTACACCACTGTGCCGCCCTTAAAGTAAATCTTCACATTCTGTTGTTACTGTTTGTGTTCAGCCATGTGGCATGGCACTGCACAGGTTAATGCAGTGCCATGTTTTTGTCTATTAATGCATGACCTCTGTCTGTAGCCTGAGAACTGAAATTTTCATGTGAAGAAGCTACGTATCCCTGGTCACTCGGTCTAGTGATCTTCAGGTGTGAGATCAATTGTAATTAAATCTGACACAAACACAAACAGGCAGAACAATTACCAGAGATCTCACCATGCAGTCATTGATCACATTAGCACACCCACGTTTGTAATACAACACAGGGGAAATGGCGAGGCATGGACTGTGGCCGGAAACAAGAAGTTACCCATCCCTTTAGTGAATAGGGACAAGATAGGTAAGTGAACATATGGACATAGAGGAACCAATCAGCCATGACACTACAAACTTCCACAATAACATGTGAGCCCATCATTACAAGGTAAGGCAAACAAATGACACAAGGATTGAGGACACAAGAGTCCTCAATCTCCTACTCCTCTGCAGCTTTGCTCACTGAATGAAGAGTAATGCTACGTACACACGGTCTGACTTTCCGGCGGACTTGGTCCGGCACACTTTCTGACGGACTTTGTCCGCCAGGTGCGCCGGACTTTAAAACGGACGGACTTGCCCACACACGACTGGACTTTTCCGGCGGGCTAAGTCCGCCCGTCTTTCCGACGGACTTTCGCCGGAGGTACGGCGGACTTTCAGAATGAACGGACTTGCCCACACACGGACAAGTCCGTTCATTTTGAACGTGACTCATGTGCGACGGAACTAGAAAAGGAAATCAATCTTGCCGCTTTTATCGGCAAGATTGACACCTTGCGAGCCCCGTCGCGGGGCATACCAGGCCCTTAGGTCTGGTATAGATTATAAAGGGGAACCCCCTACGCCGAAAAAAACGGCGTGGGGTTCCCCTAAAGATCCATACCAGACCCCGATCCGAGCACACAGCCCGGCCGGTCAGGAAAGGGGGTGGGGACGAGCGAGCGCCCCCCCCCCTCCTAAACCGTACCAGGCCGCATGCCCTCAACATGGGGGGGTGCTTTGGGGGAGGGGGGCGCCCTGCGGGGCCCCCCACCCCAAAGCACCTTGTCCCCATGTTGATGATGACAAGGGCCTCTTCCCGACAACCCTGGCCGTTGGTTGTCGGGGTCTGCGGGCGGGGGGCTTATCGGAATCCGGGAGCCCCCTTTGATAAGAGGGCCCCCAGATCCCGCCCCCCCACCCTATGTGAATGAGTATGGGGTACATGGTACCCCTACCCATTCACCTAGGGAAAAAGTGTCAATAATAAAACACACTACACAGGTTTTTAAAATAATTTATTAAACAGCTCCGGGGGGTCTTCCTCCGGCTTCGGGGGTTCCTCCGGTTCCTCTTCTCCCGGCGTCCGGTTGGTTCTTCTCCGCTCTCTTCTCCCGGTGTTCCAGTTCTTCGGCCGGCTCCTCTGCTGTCTTCAGGTAGCTCTCTTGCCAGCAGAGGTCCGGGCCTCTGGGCTTCTGGGCTTCTTGGCTTCTTCCCTCTTCTCTTCTCCAGATGTTGACACGACGCTCTCTCCGGCTGGACTGTTCTCTGAGGGCTCCGTTGTGACTTATATAGGCGGAGACCCTGCCCCCTAATGATGTCACAGTCCCTGGGCATGCTGGGACTGTGACGTTTTAGGGGGCGTGGTCAACATCGCCCGGTGACCACGCCCCCTAAAACGTCACAGTCCCAGCATGCCCAGGGACTGTGACATCATTAGGGGGCGGGGTCTCCGCCTATATAAGTCACAACGGAGCCCTCAGAGAGCAGTCCAGCCGGAGAGAGCGTCGTGTCAACATCTGGAGAAGAGAAGAGGGAAGAAGCCAAGAAGCCCAGAAGCCCGGACCTCTGCTGGCAAGAGAGCTACCTGAAGACAGCAGAGGAGCCGGCCGAAGAACTGGAACACCGGGAGAAGAGAGCGGAGAAGAACCAACCGGACGCCGGGAGAAGAGGAACCGGAGGAACCCCCGAAGCCGGAGGAAGACCCCCCCGGAGCTGTTTAATAAATTATTTTAAAAACCTGTGTAGTGTGTTTTATTATTGACACTTTTTCCCTAGGTGAATGGGTAGGGGTACCATGTACCCCATACTCATTCACATAGGGTGGGGGGGCGGGATCTGGGGGCCCTCTTATCAAAGGGGGCTCCCGGATTCCGATAAGCCCCCCGCCCGCAGACCCCGACAACCAACGGCCAGGGTTGTCGGGAAGAGGCCCTTGTCATCAACATGGGGACAAGGTGCTTTGGGGGAGGGGGGGCCCCGCAGGGCCCCCCCTCCCCCAAAGCACTCCCCCATGTTGAGGGCATGCGGCCTGGTACGGTTTAGGAGGGGGGGGCGCTCGCTCGTCCCCACCCCCTTTCCTGACCGGCCGGGCTGCGTGCTCGGATTGGGGTCTGGTATGGATTTTAGGGGGGACCCCACGCCGTTTTTTCGGCGTAGGGGGTTCCCCTTTATAATCCATATCAGACCTAAGGGCCTGGTATGCCCCGCGCTCACCACAATAGGAAAATCTGTTTTTCCTATTGCAGCGAGCGCGAGATGCAATACCCTGCCCTCGCGTCGTATCTGGTCCGTCGGACCAGCATACACACGAGCGGGCTTTCCGTCGGACCAGCACACAGACGAGCGGACTTTCCACCCGAAACTGAGTTCGGCGGATAAATTTAAAACAGGTTTCAAATCTTGGTCCGGCGGACTTTGGGGAAAAAGTCCGCCGGAAAAGTCCGCTGGCGCCTACACACGGGCGGATTGTCCGGCACACTCTGGTCCGCCGGACCAAGTCCGCCGGAAAGTCCGCCGGAAAGTCCGACCGTGTGTATGCGGCATAAGTCTTCTGTACAAAGGCTTCACAGAAGAAGAGATGAGACTCACGGCTGCAGCATGACATAACCACAGATTTAGGTAAATAAAAAGGGCATTTCGTTTTTTTATTTTTTATTTTTTTATGGCAGCGATTAGAGTTCAGAGAACGTGTGGCAAGCAGCAGGTTGAAAAGTGGCCTTAAAAGAGGTGTATGGGGTTGCCAAAAAAAACAAAAAACCCTTACACTTAAGGTTTCATCTAGGTCAAGGCCAGAGTTAGTGTTTGGGTCATGGTCAAAGGCCAGTATTTTTTAGAAAGAATTTTTTTTTTTTTTTATTCATATCAGTGTCAGTGTGTTTTAAGTGCGATTAAAAAAAAAAGCAAAATGTGCACTATTGTTTCTGGGCTGTACTACGAGGTACATACAACAACTACAAAATGAAATAAGTGAGCGCTGATAAAATATTCAACAAGCAGCCAGAACTTTTAAAGGTTAATATAACCTATAACACCACAAAAGAAGTGCAGAGCTACACAGAATATAGTGAATGTCCATATGTTATTAAATAGTTATAGTCTGATGTACACTCAATCCTATTAGGTAGAAAGTCCTTAATAGGTTCCAAAGATCAATCGTGACCGGGTGGTGTGCCAAAACATTCACCAGAGAGAAAATGTGAAACCACATAAAATCATAAACTTGAAGATCTGAGTATTGCTCAGTGCTCTTTAACTGGTATCCCTTCACCATTCTATGCACTCACCAGATATCAAATCACTATGAGCCTTGTATTATTATCCTGGAGCCTGGTGAAATCGCCTTCAGAGATAAGTAATCTCAGCAGGGTGAACCTCATAGGAGACTGACAAAAAGATGGCTGTCGCTCTCAGCATGAGGACACGGCGGTGGTGGCACCAGTGTGTAGGCCCCTCCCGACGCGTTTTGTGTGCATGCACGTTCTAATAGGCAGATCCCTTGAGAATGTACTACGCACGAAACGCGTCGGAAGGGGCCTACACACTGACACCACCACCATGTTCTCATGCTGGGAGCGGCGGCCATCTTTTTCCCAGTCTCCCATGAGGTTCACCCTGCTGGTTACAACTCTGAAGTTGATGTCACCAGGCTCCAGGATATTAATACAAGGCTCATAGTGATTTGATATCTGGTGAGTGCATAGAATGGTGAAGGGATACCACAGTTAACAAGCACCGAGCAATACTCAGATCTTCAAGTTTATGATTTTATGTGGTTTCACATTTTCTCTCTGGTGAGTGTTTTCGCACACCACACGGTCACGATTGATCATTGGAACCTTATAAGGACTTTCTACCTAATAGGATTGATTGTACATGGGACTTTAACTATTTAATATATGGACATTCAATATATTTTGTTTAGCGCTGCACATACAACAACTAACATACACATATGTGGTATCGCTGCGATCGTCAGGAGCGGGAGAATTTGTTTTGGGTTGTTCTTTGGTGATAGGTTATGGTAGTAGCAAGAAATATACAGATACATTTAAAATAAAAAATTTTTTTTACTATTTTGGGCAAGTTTTTCTTTTATAATAAAAAAAATCTGGAGATTTCCATTACCATTTACCACCAACTGAAAGCCCAAATTGTCCTGAAGAAAACCCAGTATAATTCACCTGGATGCACAAAGTAGTTGTGATGATATGTGTGGTTTTACTAACACATGTCAAACTTGCAAAATTTGGCTTCGGCATTAAGATTTCCTTTAATCTGCGCGAAAGGGTTAATTTATCCTTTTTGACTTTTAAAAAGACTTTCTGAAATCATGAAAAAATTTGATTTTCTGAAAACATAAAATAGTGGGGTGTTTTTTTTTATAGTCAGGTCTGCAGAATCCATGTAGAATAATGTCCATTTCCTGCATGCTGTTCCCCTGTGCTGTATGCTGGACAAGCCTTAAAACTTTGTTTCTACACTGCCAGAATACTTGACTGAGTGAATGAGAACTTTAGAATTTTACAGGAAAGCGGGGAGAGAATTCACAGGAACCAAATCTGAAATATAATGATGCAGAACCTCTTGAGTTATTAAGAATTTCCTGCTTGCGGATGAAAGATGAAGAGTTTAACTATAATTACACTGCTGAAATGTTTCATGGTGACAGCTCTGCTATGTGGGCTTGAGAGACACATTTTTCGGGATTCCAACTATGTAATTACATCATTAGCTGTGGTATTTCTCCCCCTCTGTGACAAAATATACATTAATAATGTGGCGGTAAGAGCATGGTTAAGGGCACCCGTAATAGAAGACCCTTAGCACCTACAGCTTTAGAATTTCAGACAGGATTAGGGATGAGTGAGCTTTATGATTGAACAGGTCTACATCTTGGGGGAGGTTTTAGTGGGCAGTTCCAGTTACCAAGTGAAAGCATTCAGTGAGCTCCATTAAATCTTGCAGCTATGCTAAAGCCAAAAATGCCAGATCCTAGAGCCTGTGCTGGTAAAAGCCCATCTCCACCAATGGTCCATTGATCTCCTTCTCTAAGACTCATATACACCTACATTGCTCTGTTCAAGCTAGTTCTTTGGAGGGACTTTTGGTATCTTCTATCCTTTCTCACCAAAATCTTCTGGGTTATACTCTCCAAAATAAGAAACAATTCTCATTTTGGTGTCAGCAGATTTTTCTGCCCTTCAGGGCAGCAGAAAAGACTACCTCCAGAGAAGATGAGGAAGAACCTGTGATGTCACCAGACCATCTTAACTAGAGTCCAACTTTAACAGCTGCAGGAGCACTTATTTTAGCGTATTTTAGTACGCTGCACATTAAAGCAGACAGCAAAGTTGCATTAAATATCAGGGGGCCTCCCCACTTAGAATGAGCTAATGGTAGTAGTTAAGAAACAAGTTAGATTTATATTTACATTGATGGGAATGATGTCACCATCTTTCTTGGAAAACTACTGGGGAAAGGGGAACACTCCAGTTCATTGCAAGAGCATCTTCCTGCCTGATTTCAGCTGCTGAACATTCCCCAGGATCTATCCTTAAGAAATGTAACATTATCCTTGGGCATCACAGGCAGAGACAGGGGTAAATGTAACTATAAATATAACTTTGTTAGACTTAACTACTAACATTAGGTGATTTTTAACAGGGGAGGGGACCTTGCATTTCACTGTAAGGTATGCTTAACACAGCTGCCTACTGATAGTGTGAACAAGACATAAAGGAAACCACTTTAATCCACCCTTAAAGCTCCGCTTGTTTGCACCCCCCCTTCCATGCCACATTTAGCACTTTTTGGGGGGGGGGGTGCGGGTACATGTATTTGACCTGTTTCCCACTTCTGGGTAAGATCGGCGATCTACAACATTTCCGGCCCCACTTACTCCCTCCCGCTGCCTTGTGAGACATACACAGATCCCAGAAGATGACGAGACCATTCAGTAGGAAACCTGCTTGGAAGCCTGAAGGCTTTTCACTTACTTACAATGTCGGAGCCTGCACCCTATTGCACTAATTGCCGAATCGGCTCAGGGTGCCGACATCGCGGGATCCCTGGACATGTGTCCCTATACTAAGAGTCAGCAGATACATTATTTGTAGCTGCTGACTTTTTATTTTTTATACAGACTGGAGCTCCTCTTTAAAGTGGTTGGAAAGCCCCCCCCCAGATACTTACCTGAGTCTTGGAATGATCCAGCGCTTTACCTGGGTACAGTTTTTCTTTCCTATAGACGCACACAGCCTTTCTCAGGATCAAGCTTGCACGTATGCCTCCATTGCAAGCAGCTTCCTATGGGAGCACTTGGAGAGGAGGAGGAGCTAAGAGTTATGTCAAGGGACCCCAGAAGAGGAGGTTTGGGGACACTATGTGCAAAACCCTTGCATAGAGCAAGAAAGTATGTTTGTTATTTAAAAAAAAAAAAAAAAGATTTTACAACTACTTTAAATATGGTTCAGAAAGTACAGGCAGTCCCCGAGTTACCAACATCTGACTTACATGCGACTCCTAATAAAGCTGAACTTTACCTAAAAAGGGGCAGTTCCGCTTATTTACATCCCCCCCCCCCTCCTCTGCCACATTTGGGGGATAGGAGGGAGGGGGTACCTGCTTCCACTTCTGGTCAGATGCACCAAGGCAATCTGAGACAAAAGTTTGGCCCCCCTCCTTCCCTGCAGTCTTCTGGGACACATCACAGGTCCCAGAAGACTATGGGACTATTCACAAGGCGCAGCATGAAACTGGAAGTGGCAAGACTTCACTGCCTGTTTCCCCTACTTGAGATGCCAGCGCCTGCACCCAAAGCCGTTTGAAGAATCAGCTCGGTGAGGACATCGCTGCATCCCTGGGCAGTGGGATATATATTAAAAGTCAGCAGCTACAGTTTCAGTTTTTGTAGCTGCTGACTTTTTATTTTTTTGGGCGAGTCTGGAGCTCCTCTTTAAAGGGGTTGTAAAGACAGAAGGTTTTTATCTTAATGCATTATATGCATTAAGATAAAAAACCCTTCTATGTGCAGCAGCACCCCTCAGCCCCCCCTAATACTTAACTGAGCCCCATCTCTCTACAGCGATGTCCACGAGTGTCTCAGCCATCCGGGAGTTTCCCTCCTGATTGGCTGAGACACAGCAATGGAGCCATTGAGTCCCGCTGCTGTTAATTAAACTCAGATAGCCAATCAGAAGAGAGGGGGCGGGGCCGAACCACAGCTCCATGTCTGAATGGACACACGGAGCTGCAACTCGAGTGCCCCCATTACAAACTGCTTGCTTTAGGGGCACGCAACAGGAGGGAGGGGCCAGGATCACAGAAGAGGAGGGTCTGGGGCTGCTCTGTGCAAATCCACTGCAACAGAGCAGGTAAGTACAACATGTTTGTTATATTTATAGAAAAAAAAAAACTTTACAATCACTTTAAGAACAGAGGCAGTGTGACGTGCATGCTCCCCATATGCTGCCACCTACTCTCCGGTGGACCTGTCAGCAATCCAACATCTCTGCATGGCCAGTTAACCCTTCCCTACGTTGTCCAAAATGTAAAAATATTTTTTTTTTGCCTGGAGTTGCACTTAAAAAATGTACCTGTATCTTGTTCTTAACCTCGGGGACTACCTGTAAGAAGAGGGTCCCAGCTAAACTAAGAAAAAAGTCCAACAGTGAGCCCAAGGCAATCTAAGACAATATAATGCAGTATGTACTGTAACTATGTCTACTTAGATGTGCGCGCATTGAAGTAGCTCTCCAGGCTGTGATTGTTTATAGCATAGCTTTCTGATAGTAGATATTTCAAAGTGAAAGATGTTTTCATATTGCCACATCTGATGTGGTCAGGCAATTGTGTCGAATCCTTTCATCTTTCACAGAATCCATCCATGTATCTGAGCATACTGCACATAGATCACTAATGAGGCAACGAAGCCTCTCACAGGAACAAGGAGAAGTGCTTGAGCTGTTTGATGATGCATCTGTGGATTTCAGTCGAATGCAAGGTTCACACAAGACATGGGCAACACAGAGATCCAAGAAGTGTATCTGTGTGTATAGCTGGAACCGTATCTTATGGATCTCATTGTCTGCAGATGTCTTCATTTTATAGGAGATACAGGTAGAGCAGAATGAAAGTGTACATCAAGCCAACAAGTTTATATATATTTTTTTTAAATTCTAGATAGCAAGGAGAAAGATTTTAACCACTCACTAGTGTTTACGGCTATCCATTGCTCTATTTGAAAGATTTACTCTCACTTTCTGTCCTGGTGACAACAGTTTCATCAGACAGGAAGCAAGGGGATATCTTCTATAAGTGATGGATTAAAAAGCAGACAGGCACTCTAAACTCCCCTATCCCTACCTATATGTCTAATCTATGTGTTGCTTTTGGAAAGTCTTCCTCACGTCCTGTTTGGTAAAACCTGGTTAGCCAGACAAGAAGTAAAAGGAAATCTCTTTAACGGAACCCTAAATAGCAGTGCAAGCCTGAAAGGGGATCTAATCCTTCCCCAATCTATCCAACGCTAAGAAAAAAAAGTTTTGGCATGACATACACTTTAAATAAAAAGTGAGGCCTAGACATATCTGGGCAAAGGGCCTACATGACAAAGGGAAGGAAATGGCCAACACAAAAAGCTGATGGTGGAGGGGTAGTTATTTTATTGGCAGAACAAAATCAAATAACTAGGTTCCTGGGGGGTGGACAGTACATTAAAGTAAAGAGTTCCACCCAAAAGTGGAACTTCTGCTTATTCGTAAACCAACCCCCCCGCCCCCTCGGGTGCCATATTTGGCACATTTGAGGGGGGAACGAGTACCTGTTTTTGACAGGTACCGTTGCCCACTTCCAGAAATGGCGCCATCTCTCGGAAGTTTGGCCTCCTCCTTCCGCTGCCAGGCCAATTAGAAAGCATAGTGTGTTTCGCCCATGTGCAGTAGGGAACTGGTTGTGAAGTCAAAAGACTTCACTGCTGGGTTCCCTGACTAGGAATGCTGGCGGCTGCACCTGACAGCCGATCCAAAGATCGGCTGGGGTGCCTACATCACAGGCTCCCTGGACAGGTAAGTGTCCATATATTAAAAGTCAGCAGCTGCAGTATTTTTAGTTGCTGACTTTTATGGGGGGGGGGCTGGACCTCCTCTTTAATTCGCAAACAGACAACCACAAGGAAACTGTTACCTACCAGCCCAAAATGCATTGAGGAAAGGGGGGGGGGTGTTATTTGTAGCAGGTGGTTGTTGATTAAATTTGGAAATTGATTGTGCCATTTGGTGTTACTGGAATTTCTCTTTTCGTGGTGAAGGCAGAAGGAGAGAGAAAAAAAAAAATATAGGGAAAAGTTTTTGCACTCCATCAGTGAGGACGTCCTCTAATTTTGCTACCCAAAGCACTGATCCACAATTACCATTGTGCCGCAGGCCTGGTTATACCCCGTTACAATACATATCTAATATGTATGGGTGAATCACTACCTCCATCAATACATATACAGTGGGTATAGAAAAGAATCACACCCCCCCCTTTAAAATAATCAAATTTCGTTGCTTTCCAGCCTAAAATGAAGACAGACAAAGTTTTTGTTTTATCCAGCTGTATTTACGCAATGCATTTTATGCAACTTACAACATCCAAGGGAAACATCAATTTGACAGAAAAAAAAGGAAAAAAATCAATCACAGAATCACTGAATTGGAAAAAGGATTACCCCCCCCCCCCCCCCCCTCATAAAAATTACCCAGTCAGGTGTAGCTAATCACCTTCTGAGTGGCAAACAAAGCCATTTTCGACTTTTAACTGTAATCAGCTTTGGTCATTTTGATTAGCTCAGCATGAAAATAGCTTTCCTGGAGCATTTAAGTCCCTGGTAGTGCAACTGAATCAAACAATCAACTATGGGTGTCAACGCACTGTGAAAAGATCTCCAGGATAAAGTTGTGGAGATGGATACAAAAAAAATTCAAATGCTTTAGCAATGGCTAGAAGCACAGTGAAGTCTATTAAGACGTGGACAGTATTTGGTACAACACTGACCCTCCCTGGATCAGGACGTTGCAACAAACTAGATGAAAGAGCCAGGAGGAAACTGGTCAGAGAGGCTACCAAGAGTCCTACAGCAACCCTGAAGCAGTTGCAGGAATTTATGGTTATTGTGTGCTAGTGACAACAATATCACAAATTCTCCACAAATGTGGCTTGTATGGGAGGGTTGCAAGAAAAAAGCCACTTCTCAAGAAAGGTCACATGCAGTCACGATTGAGCTTCGCCAAAACGCACCTTGAAGTTTCTGAGGCTATTTGGAAAAAGGTGTTCTAAAATTAAATTATTTGGCCTCGACACCAAACGATATGCCTGGCAGGAATCCAACACAGCTCACCATCCAAATAATACCATTACTACAGTACAGCATGGAGGGAGTAATATCCTCTTATGGGAGTGTTTCTGTGCAGCAGTGACTGGAGCACTTGTCAGGATAGAAGGAAAAATGGATGGAGCAAAATACTGTCAAGTTTTTGAGGAAAATCTGCTGCCCTCTGCCAGAATGTAGTCAATGGGAAGAAGGTTTACCTTCCAATATGACATTTGCCCAAAGCACACAGCAAAAATTACCACACAGTGGTTGAAGGAGAAAAAGGTGAATGTCCTTGCATTGCCTAGTCAGAGCCAAGACTTAAATCCCATTGAAAATCTGTGGAATGACTTGAAGACTGCAGTCCACAAACGGTCACCATCCACATTTATCTGAACTTGAGCAGTTCTGGAAAGAAGAGTGGGGATATATAACAAACTCTGGATTTGCAAAGTTAGTAGAGACACATCCCAACAGACTAAAGGTTGTAACTGAAGCAAAAGATGGTTCAACAAAATACTGACACAAGGGGGGTGATCCTTTTTCCAACTCAGTGATTCTGTTTTTGATTTTTTACATTTTTTTTATTGACATGTTGGTATTATATCTTTCACTTGGATGTTATAAGTTGCACTAGTAAATACAGCTGGATAGAACAAAAACTGTGTCTATCTTAATTTAAGGCGGCAAAGCAACAAAATGTGATTATTTAAAAAGGGGGGGGTTTCTATACCCACTGTATGATGCAATAAATTCCATTTTACTTCCAGATTCTCTACTTTAACGTTTTTATACTTGATGGCTCAGCTCAGGAACTTACATCACACTGACAGTTGCAAGTTGCTGGCTTTACCTCTCCTCAACGTGAAGCATGGTCAGCTATTTAGCTTTGTGTCTCTTCCTCTTTACTTCCCATCTCCTTTTCCTCCCATTGTCCAGGCCTGGGCATGCAGTGTAATAATCAGCATGCAGAGGGATCCCCAGGGAGTTCTCACAGGCCAGAACTAGCGTGGCAGTACTTGTTCATTGGATACTAGTCACTGGAGATGGCAGGAAATGTTTCCTGGTTCTACAAACCCAAAAGTATATTTGATAGGTGAGCAAAAGTGATATTCAACTTAAATGTCTGTAAACATGCTCAATTTTTGAAAGTATATATCCAGACAAAACCTTTTTTTTACGTTTTGGATGGAATAGAGAAAGAGTTGGAACCCCTGTTGAGTTTTCACTGCTATCTGTGGCTCACCGGCAGGTTGAATGAAATAAACTGACCTGATTCCCCCATCTACGCATTCGAAGTGGACAGGGGAATCCTCCTCACTGAGTCATTGTATTCTGGCAGCAGAGAGAATTTGCAGGCTATAGGCATGGACCATAGGATGAGTACATGGATTGGAAACTGGCTACAAGGGTGAGTTCAGAGGGTGGTGATAAATGGGGAGTACTCAGAATGGTCAGGGGTGGGTAGTGGGATCCCCCAGGGTTCTGTGCTGGGACCAATCCTACTTAATTTGTTCATAAACGACCTGGAGGATGGGATAAACAGTTCAATCTCTGTATTTGCGGACAATACTAAGCTAAGCAGGGCAATCACTTCTCCGCAGAGAAGATCTGAACACATTAATGGGGTGGGCAACTACATGGCAAATGAGGTTCAATGTAGAAAAATGTAAAATAATGCATTTGGGTGGCAAAAATATGAATGCGATCTATACACTGGGGGGAGAACCTCTAGGGAAATCTAGGATGGAAAAGGACCTGGGGGTCCTAGTAGATGATAGGCTCAGCAATGGCATGCAATGCCAAGCTGCTGCTAACAAATCAAACAGAATATTGGCATGTATTAAAAAGGGTATCAACTCCAGAGATAAAACGATAATTCTCCCACTCTACAAGACTCTGGTCCGGCCGCACCTAGAGTATGCTGTCCAGTTCTGGGCACCAGTCCTCAGGAATGCCCTGTACACACAATAGAATTTTCCGATGGAAAATGCGTGATAGGACCTTGTTGTTGGAAATTCTGACCGTGTGGAGGCTCCGTCACACATTTTCCATAGGAATTTCCGACACGCAAAGTTTGAGAGCTTGCTATAAAATTTTCCGATCGTGTGTACACAAATCCGGCACACAAAGTGCCACGCATGCTCAGAATAAATTAAGAAACGAAAGCTATTGGCTACTGCCCCGTTTATAGTCCCGACGTACGTGTTTTACCACCACATCCAGAACAATCGGATTTTCCGACAACTTTGTGTGAACGTGTGTATGCAAGACAAGTTCGAGCCAACATCCGTTGGAAAAAATCCATGGATTTTGTTGTCGGAATGCCCGATCAATGTCCGACCGTGTGTACGGGGCAGAAGGATGTACTGGAAATGTGTAAAAGCGAGTACAAAAGAAGGGCAACAAGCTGATAAAGGGTCTGGAGGATCTTAGTTATGAGGAAAGGTTGCGAGCACTGAACTTATTCTCTCTGGAGAAGAGACGCTTGAGAGGGGATATGATTTCAATTTACAAATACTGGACTTGTGACCCCACAATAGGGATAAAACTTTTTCGCAGAAGAGAGTTTAATAAGACTCGTGGCCACTCATTAAAATTAGAAGAAAAGAGGTTTAACCTTAAACTACGTAGAGGGTTCTTTACTGTAAGAGCGGCAAGGATGTAGAATTCCCTTCCACAGGCGGTGGTCTCAGCGAGGGGCATTGATAGTTTCAAGAAACTATTAGATAAGCACTTGAATGACCGCAACATACAGAGATATACAAGGTAATACTGACATATAATCACACACATAGGTTGGACTTGATGGAATTTGTGTCTTTTTTTTCAACCTCACCTACTATGTAACTATGATCGAGCAGGGACAATCCAACAGGGTGGTTGTATAGGAGTCGATCAGTTGATGGACTTCTCTACAACCTCCCTACCCATACATGGATAGAAATTCAGCTGGACTCTGTTGAAGCGTGCAAATTTCAATCCATGTTTGGCCGTCTTTAAGCCAAGCACTGTGACATGGAGTGAGTTACATGTTCTCCATATCCCAAAGTACTGGGTATTTCCCTTTACTTCCAGTGATATGTGACATGTCAGAGGAGCAAAGTAAAGGTAAGTATATACTGGCGAAAGGGGATTAAGGCAAAAGCATACATTTGTATTAAGGATGAAAGGTAGTGTTTTATATTTAATTATGACTGTTGTATTGCAGTTAAAAGACAGTCACTTGTCCATCAGCCTTTTCTGAAAAAAAAAAAAAAAAGTTATAGTCCTCAGGGCTCTTTCAGACTGGCGGCCAGAGGGCAGTAAAAACAGGCAGCTGTGCCACAGTTTTTCCACCTAATGGCAACCCACCTGAAGTCTGAGCAGAACTATAAACATTCCGCGGGCTCAATGCTTTTCTTGGCGGCCACTGCATTGTTAACACGGGGTGCAGAGTTTGGCAGGTGACACTGTCTGTCACACTCGCACATTGAGTTCATTGGGGCTGCACCACAACCACGAGCTGGACACAGGAGTCACAGGTATGGTCCCACAATGAAAAATTGCCATTCTGCAATTTAAAGGGTAATTCCACTTACACGGGGGGAAAAAAATAGCAAATAAAGAAAAAATATAGCGTATACAATTGCAACACAAGTCATATTGTACTGAATGTTATTAACCACTTCCGTCCAGCTGCGGCAGGTTGGCACAGCTGCGCAAGCCGTCGTAGCTGTACGTTAGCGCTTTAAGACGCTATAGCAGGCACGCGCAGCATGTCCCCGGAGCTGATGTGCGTGCCTGGTGGCCGCGATAACCGCCCGGCACCCACGATTGCTCGTGATGGAGCAAGAATCGGGATCTGTGTGTGTAAACACACAAATCCCGGTTCTGTCAGGGGAGAGGAGACAGTGTGTTCCTACCAAGTAAGAACAATGATCTCTCTCCTCCTCTAGTCAGCCACATCCCCCCCCCCACAGTTAAAAACACACATAGGGAACACAGTTAACCCCTTGATTGCCCCCTAGTGTTTAACCCCTTTCCTGCCAGTGACATTTATACAGTAATCAGTGGCTATTTTTAGCTCTGATCGCTGTATAAATGTCATTGGTCCCAAAAAAGTGTCAAAAGTGTCCGATGTGCCGTCGCAGTCCCGATTAAAAATTGCAGATCACCGCCATTACTAGTAAAAAAAAAAAAAAATAATAATAAAAATGCCATAAATCTATCCCCTATTTTGTAGGCGCTATTACTTTTGTGCAAACCAATTAATATATTTATTATAATATATATTTTACCAAAAATATGTAGAAGAATATATCGGCCTAAACTGTTTTTTTTTTGGGGGGGGGGGGATATTTATTATAGCACAAAGTACAAAATATTGTGTTTTTTTTCATAATTGTTGCTTTTTTGTTTATAGTGCAAAAAATAAAAACCGCAGAGGTGATCAAATAGCACCAAAAGAAAGCTCTATTTGTGAGGGAAAAAATGGCATAAATTTTGCTTGGGTACAACGTCGCATGACCACGCAATTGTCAGTTAAAACAATGCAGTGCCGTATCGCAAAAAAATGGCCTGGTCAGGAAGGGGGCAAATCCTTCCAGGGCTGACGTGGTTAAAAATGACCTTTCCTTTTCAATCTGCAGCTCTGTAATTTTCTGAAAATGCAATGCAATATGGCTACCTGGAGGTGTTGTGTACACAGAATGTGCACAGAACGCCCCCCAGAAACTTAATTTCCTGCTTGTGTGATTGGCTCACCAATTTTCCCAGAAGTCTGCACTAAGATACAAGTCAGATTTCTGGCATCCCCTGCAACAAAAATGTCATTTTTGGTGAGATACTCCCAGTAGGAAATCATGACTAAAGGGATGCAGGCCCAGCAGCTCTCCTCATTTGAGCCCTGCAGGTGCACAGCTGATTGATAATGAAACCACTCCCATTAGGCCCCTTTCACACATGCGGACCGTTCAGGTCTGCCTGTCAGTTTTTCAGGCGGACCTGAACAGCCTCTCCATGTACCTCTATAGAGCGTCGGGTGACAGCGGTGACATGTCCACGGACATTCGATCCGCATAATGCAGACAGATGGAAATCCTATTTTCCATTCGTCGATCAGATTGCATAAAAACGGACAGGTGGTCTGTTTTCATCTGATCCCCCATAGAGGACAGCGGGGCTCTGACAGGTCCGTCCCTGCACAGTGAGCAGAGACGGACTTGTTATCCGCCGGCTCAGCGGATATCAACAGATCGATCCCTGCAGAGCAAGTGGAGTCCGTCAAAAAGGACATACAGTATATGTGTGAAAGGGGCCTTAGACTCACGCTGCACAGGGGCACCGAGAAACACACGGGGATTCCTGCAGAATAACAAAAGGTAGGAATCAGCAACAAAGTTTGATAAAATCCTTGCAATGTACATAGATCACCCAGAGAGGAATGTTTTTTTTTCTCAACTATAGTGGAGTTACGCTTTAAGAATAAAAGTAAAAAAAATAAAAAATAAAAAAAAACACACATTCAGGAGGCGGCAGCTGCTGCTATACCGTGGAATGCTCCACGGACGGTGGTAAGCAGTGCCACTAATGTGAAATAAACTTTCTATAAGTCACTTGTGTCTTAAAGTGATTGCAAAGTCTCGTTTTTATTCCTATAAAAATAGCAAACATATACTTACCTGCTCTGCTGCAGTGGATTTGCACAGAGCAGCCCAGATCCTCTTCTCAGGTCCCTCTTCGGCTCTCCTGGCCCCTCCCTCCTGTTCAGTGCCATCACAGCAAGCAGCTTGCTATGGGGGCACCCAAGACCTGCCCCGGCCCCGCCCCTCTCTCCCCTGATTGGCTAGCTGACTTTGATTGACAGCAGTGGGTGCCAATGGCGCCGCTGCTGTGTCTCAGCCAATCAGGATGGAGAATCTGGATGGCTGAGACACTCGTGGACATCAAGTAAGTGTTAGGGGGCTGAGGGGTGCTGCTGCTGCACACAGAAGGCTTTTTATCTTAATGCATAGAATGCATTAAGATAAAAAATCTTCTGCCTTTACAACCCCCTTTAAGGTCCTTTGATTTGTGCTTAATTGTATTGTATGATAAATGCTGTCTTGATTTCCATCCATTCAAAATGGAAGACAAGTCTTTCCCAAAGTCTCTCCCAGGACCCCTTGCAAACCAATAGACCCGACTTGTATTTAACGTACAGCTATCATGGGATGTCACAATGTACTGTTGCGGTGTAGGCACTTTCATCTCTCTTTGTATCTTTATAACACATTTTCTGTTTACAAAAGCTCAGCTGCTTTTTAAGGACCTTGCTTGACAAAGCTTTGCTTTCTGACCAAAAGCACAAAGAGTGCACCTGTTATCAAAAGGGGGGGGGGATTATTCTTGCCTTGGACAATTAAAGAATATACCATCAAGTCCGTAAGAGAAGCCGCCATGTGCTAATCTAAAGGGACAAGCCTAATAGACGTCAAACAAATTGATTTACTGTGCAGATACAAAGGAATTATAGGGGAAGCATGACCTCCTGGCCCACATCCCTGTGCAGTACATGCCAAGTAGGGTAGCTTTCCTTTTTAATAGATTGTTATTGAGTTTTGCTACATCTGTACATCTCAGGTGTTGTATTGACACATCCACCTGGTAAACCCTTCAGTTTAGCTGGACAGCAAACCACAAACCTCATTTTGGTAATTGAATGCCTAGGTTGTAATTCCATACATGTCCTTTGTAAAAGCCAGGTGCACTGTGCATTATATTCTGCTGTCTTCGTCATTATTTTTCTGTATTTGTAATTAAAGGGGAACTACACTAATGGCAACTCCCAAAACTGAGCAATAAAAATGCCTCAATATTACTCCTCGCCTGTAGCTACATGATGATCCTAGGTATACGTCTTTGGCAGAAAGCAGCTGATCCACGTTAGATTTAATCCTTGGACCCAGCTTGGGACATAGGGGGTTTTTGTGTGTGTTGAGGACTGTGCTTGCGCTTAAGTACATAGTTTTATTTTTGCTCTTTTATAGTCTACATGCGCTTCAGCGATGAATGCATGGCGTTTTCAGGGTTGCTTTTCACAGCAGTGGACCATGTGTGATGTGTTCTGATATGACCACTTGTAGACTCCATTGGACCCCTGTGACAGGGTAACAGCACAGGGGGAAGAATTGTGACAGAGTGAGGTCACCCTATAACAGCAAATGCCAAAACAAGTACTTTCATGGCAGGATCTCCTACATCATTTAAATAAAAGTAGTATTTTTTTTTCTTTTTTCAAATATTTTTATTGAAAATTTCCAATTTATAAGCCTCAAACAAAAACAGGGGTAGATTTTACAAAGCTTGTATCTAACCCCACTACCAATGTTTCCTTCCTTCCTGCATTGATATTATGTATTTGTATCTAATACCATGCAGTTTTAATCACATTACCCTATATGTAAATACTGTAGGTAACTATTACCAAATGATTCATTTATAGTGGAAGCATGTATGAGTCATTTGCATTCAACTGATTATATAACCAAAGAATCCGTATAGAAGATCTACTATGAAATAGGGTTGCACCGATACCGTTATCGGCGCAGATACTATCCATTTGCACGGGTATTGGTACTCGTGCAAATTCACCGATACTTAAAACCGATACCTCAGTTCTTTCAGCTGTCAGCGGGATTTCCCTACTAACAGCTGAAATGTAAAGAAAAGAATGCTGACAATTATTGGTTGTTAAGGAGCGGGGCCGCCGCGTCCTTAACAACCAATGACATTTAATTTTCCTCTCCACGCCACCTCCTCCCCTCTCACCGGCTTTCACCGTATGAGCCATCAGCTTCCCCTGAGTGGACCGTATCGGGAGGCAAGGGGAAGTATCAGTCCATGAGAGGGAGGAGAGGATGCTAACATGCATCGTGAAGAGGCCTAAGAGGGAAAGCCGAGAGAGTCGGGAGCACTGAGGAGCCGCTGGCATGTCCAGGCCCCGCCGTCAACACAATATGTGGAGTGCCGTGCTGGGGAGCCAGCTGCTCTGTTGCCTTGGCTGCCTGCTGAGGGGTAAGTGAAGTCCGTCCGGGCTCCATCTAAGGGGACACCCGACCGGTGAAGAGGGATCCAAACAGAGAGAGGATGGGGACTGGCATTGTATCAGGGGATGGATGGTGGTATGGAACCATACTTGGGATATATGGGGAGGGGGGCTGGCACTACACTAGGGGGTAGGACTGACACTGTATCAGAGGCAGGAGAGGGACTGGCACTATACCAGGGGCAGGGTGATGGGGGAACTGTCATCATACTGGGGGCAGGATGGGTTGGAGGGACTGCCACTATACCAGAAGCAGGACTGGCATTGAACCAGGTGATGGGGGATGCCACTGTACCGCAGGCAGGAGTTGATTTTCACCATACCAGGTACAGGAGGGGGTGGCATCATACCAGCGGCAAAAAAGGTGGGGTGGAATTGGCATCATACTAGGCGCGGTATGGGGGAAACTTGCACAATACCAGGGGCAGGACATGGCAATGTACCAGGGACAGAACGGCACTATATCAGGGGAAGGAAGCTAAGGAGGGTCTGATACCACATGGGTGGGAGGACAAGGGGACTGGCACCAAACAAGGGGCAGAAGGATGTGGGGAATTGCTTTTAAACATGTGAGTGTATTTTTTACTATTTATACATTAAATTGAGGTCATACTGCACTTTGTGCTGCCCTCTGTCATTTGTGTTCCCACCTCCAAAACTACCCCTCTACCTGCTCTTCCTGGGCAATAGGTATTGGTAATATGTATTAAAAAAAAGTATCGGTACCCATACTCGGTATTAGAAAAATGGCATTGGTGCATCCCTACTATGAAATATAGAAAGAGAAAATAAAAGAACAAAAAAAGAAAACAGAAATAAAATAAAGAAAAATCCTTTATATTAGTAATAATATAAAGCAATAGTAACAGTGGTTCATTGATAGTATTGTGGTTCACTATGTTGGGGGTCCTTAGAATTTCCACAGACACTTGGAGTAAAATAGTTGATACTAGGAATCACTTGGTTGAATTCTTAGTTTGCCTAGCCACTTCCGGACCGCCCACTGTCGTTTTACATGATGATTTTGAAGGAGGATATCGTTGTTATGGCAGCAGCTAGCTGCCATAACCCCAGTATCCTCTTCTTCAGCGGGTGTTCCGCTACAAGATAAAAGTGGTCTCTGCGGCGGATTCGCCGCAAAATCGCTTTTATCGGCGGCGGGAGAGGGGCCTCCCACCGCGATCCGGTGCCCTCCGCCACTTACCGGAGCCGTGGAGGCGATCGCGTCTGTCCCCTGCCTGGGTATGGAGATGAGTGAGGGGAAGATGGCCCCCACCCGTCTCCATATCACTGCAGGGCGGAAGCGACGTCAAAACTTCACTTCCGCCCAAAGCTCTTAAAGGGCTTTTTTTTTTTAAATGACAATTTTTTTAAAATTTTTTTTATTGCATTTTAATGTAAATATGAGATCTGAGGTCTTTTTGACACCAGATCTAATGTTTAAGAGGCCCTGTTATGCTTTTTTCCATTACAAGGGATGTTTATAAGTGACACTTTTTTTTTTTTTTTTAAAACAGTGTAAAAATGTAAAAAAAAAAAAAAGGTCAAATAAATAAGAAAAAAATATATACTTTTTTTTAAGCGCGCCCAGTACCGACGAGCTCACGTGCAGAAGCGAACGCATACGTGACTAGCGCCCGCATATGAAAACGGTGTTCAAACCACACATGTTAGGAATCGTCGCGATCGGTAGAGCGAGAGCAATGATTCTAGCCCTAGACCTCCTCTGTAACTCAAAACATGCAACCTGTAGAATTTTTTAAACGTCGCTTATGGAGATTTTTAAGGGTAAAAGTTTGTCGCCATTCCCCAAGCGGGCGCAATTTTGAAGCGTGACATGTTTGGTATCACTTTACTCAGGGTAACTTTATCTTTCACATTATAAAAAAAAATTGGGCTAACTTTACTGTTGTCTTATTTTTTAATTAAAAAAAAGTGTATTTTTTCCAAAAAAAGTGTGCTTGTAAGACCGCTGCGCAAATACGGTGTGACAGAAAGTATTTCAACAACCGCCATTTTATTCTCTAGGGTGTTAGAAAAAAATGTATAAATTTTGGGGGTTCTAATTTTCTAGCAAAAAAAATCTGTTTTTAACTTGTAAACACCAAATCTCAGAAAGAGGCTTGATCTTTAAGTGGCTAGAGAATTGTTCATATTTGCTTTAATATATCCTTCAGTATAGAGAAATGGTGTCATCAGTTGGGATATTTCCGAGTTTGATAATAAGTGTACCATAAATCTTTGCCATCGGTTAAAGAAACATTTCGTAGAGATAAGAGCTTGTGTTATTGTGTCCAGTTATTCTTTATACAGCTAGGATTTCAGTTCCCTTTTCACTGTAGAGTTTTTTTGGGAGCAATAGATTATGTCCAGGATTTTAATATGATTCTGTGAGCCGTCGACAAACATAGTGAAGACCATGATGTTTCGTAACTGGTGTTAAAGGTGTTGATGAGGAGGAAGGGCCAAGACATCCAAAAACGGCAGATCATAGGATCCTTTGTCGATTTGTATCCTTGATATAGTATGGAGGGTAGGATGGAGCGCTGGCAGGAACCACTGGTGAGATAAATAGGTGATAGTAGTAATAATAATAATAAAAATAAAAATGGTAGTAGAAATCCAGTTTTGATTTTGAGGGGATTAGTCCATTTTCCTTTCTGGATCCAGACCTGTGTTAAAGGTTCTGGTTGAAGTTGGGAGCGGCAACCAGCTCTCAGGAGAGCAGAAGTGACTCTATGGTAATGAGAGAAGAGGAGAAAAAGAGCAGCGCTGCTCTAAGCGTTATACATTAGTTAAAAAAGAGCTTTAATTTGCTTTAAAATGCACTCACATTTTGGCAGTGGTAATCAGGCATTTGGTTAAAAGTTTGTTCTCTTCAGCTGTACTGGATGTTCCCTCGATTCCTGGCTGAGCAGCAGTGATGAAACAGTCCCCGGCCACAACAGTGGGGTCCATAGCTCCCAGGCCGAAGGGTATCACAACAGGCACGTCAGCAGGAATCGTCAGATGCTGGAGAACAGTGGGCTTGGCTTGAGCGCTCGCGTTTGGAGCATGCGTACTCCTTCGTCAGGCAGGGGATAATCGATATAGTATGTATGTAGTTTAAAGAATTTGGTTCCAGAAGGTAGATATCTTGGCACAGCTTCACATTCTATGAAGTAGTGTGGGTCGTATGGTGCCACACCAAGAATGGGTTGAGGGATCCGATTTATCAATCAGGAAGGGCATGTAAGTGATGTAAGCTTGAATTGTGTTTCCCTCCAATTTTTGCTATTTCTTATACTGCAATTTTTTTTCACATCCTCCAAAAAGTTTATCAGTCAATTCTTTGTCTGGAAATTCCTTAGTCCATCCTTTTAATAACGAGTGTCTCTGTGGTGCAGTTAATAGTTTAATGCAAAATAAAGGTCAGATTTTGAGTATCTTTGACGTTGTATTTCATGGTCTATTAGAGATTGCTGAAAAGGGTCTTTTTTGAGACTATAACAAGACTTGAAGTTTTAAAATTGACAACTACTTTTGAAATTACATTGACCTGGGTTTACATATATAACAACCTATATCCAGTTATGTCCTTATACTGTATGGCCCATAGTACTTTTCTTCTTTTTACACCCTTGCTAGGATCTCAAGGTACAGACCCGTCCACATTTTAGACTCCACCTGGGTTATGTTATGACAGTGAGCTGTCAGGCAATAGAAACATTAATTTAAGGTACAACCTCAATTACAAAAGAGTTGAGATGCTGCGTAAAATCTATGTAAAAAAACAGAATGTAATGATTTGCAAACTCATAAACCCATATTTTTACTCACTATACAAAATAGATAACATATCAAATGTTTAAACAGAGCCATTTTAATAAAAAAAAAAATGTAATTTTTAAATTAATGGCAGCAACAAGTCTCAAAAAAGTTGGGACAGGACCATGTTTCCCACAGTGTAGCATCCCCTCTTCTTATAACAACACTCTGTACAGTAAATGTCTGGGAACTGAGGAGACCAGTTGCTGGAGTTTTGGGAGAGGAATGGTGTCCCATTTTTTCCTGTTATAGGATCCTAACTGCTCAACAGTCCTGGGTCTTCTTTGTCGTACTTTTCATTTCAAGATGCGTCAGAAATTTTCAACCGTTTTGGAATTGGGGTTGTACTAGGAATGATGGCTTTCACCTTAGAATTTTGGCACTCAAAGATGCTCTTCTATCCCATAATAAAAAGTTGGAAGGTGTGTCTTGATACTGAAAGATCATAAGTATTCCGGGATGGAACAGAGCTTTTTGTCACTTGACTCTCTACTATACAGCTTCTCTTTTCGAGAGACAGAGGGGAATTTACAGCACACATTGCTGGAAACGCTTGGCTTGCAGTTCCACATGGGTGTGTATTCTCAGAACCCAAGATTACTGGCAGCTGAGGGATTTTTAGCCTTTGCTTGGCCTAGTGGGTTATAACCATGGCTGGATGACAGCAGAACCCCTGAACAGGTAGACTATGGGATCACTTTATAGAGTTCAAGGTTTTATTTTGACAGAAGCGTAGCTTCAAATAATAAAACTATTGAAATGGAGGTTGTAAACAGATGATAAGTGACAGTATCAGCTAAGAATCTGTGCGAAATAAAAAACAGATTGCTGAACTTCTGATCCTTCGCTCTGAGCAAACACTGGGGCTCTGCACCTATAACGCCAAGACTTTGGGTCAGATCATGACCACGTCCGGATTTGCCTACACTATATCATTCATTTACTTTTAATGTTGTGATAGAAGACCATAATATGGCAAGCTAAAGCTGACCTACTATGTTACACTTTAATTGCTATAATGAGTTAATGATTGGGAACTGACATTGCACGGAAGAGTTAATTTTACCATGTGATGACAGCTTGTATCAGCTGCATATTACCCGGCTCCTGTGAAATATGAGAGAGACCTCAGCCCGATACTTCATGTAACAGTCTGTCTCTTCCATCACTTTCCTGAACAAGACATTATCGCTTTTCTCTGCTTCAGAGGCTTAACATCCTCTTATATGTCTTCTTATATTTCAGCAAATCTGTATGTGGCTTTCCCTTTTTTTTTTTTTTTTTTTTGGACAGCTGCATTTGAAATTTTAAATTAAAAAAAAAAAGTACATTTTCAGGAAAGGACCAACGTGTTTTTTTTAATACTTGAAAGTCCATTCCTACTTTTTGAGGCTTTTGATAAGTTTGAGGAAATGACCCACAAGGCTTAGTCAGGGCTGGATTTTCCACTGGGCACTGTAGGCATGTGCCTCCCTAGAGGGGCGCCAGTCAGTGTGAGTTTTTTTTTATTTTTTAACCCTTTCGCTGCCAAGTCCGTATGTCATACAGATGAGAAGGTGGGGGGGTTGGTGGTTCACACACAGTCCGGTGGGATTGTATGTAAAACTGACAGGCAGACTCCTGTCAGCTCGGGTGGCTGCGCTGCCACCTCATTGCTTCCACACATACCCGGTACTGACACCCCCCCCCCCGCGTACTTGCCCCGCCATGTATTCCAGGCTCCACTTGGACTAACCTGGCGGATGTTGGCAGGTGGAGGAAAGGGAGTAAAGAAAATAGGGAGGAACCAGTGTTTGAGTTTTTCCGGGGGTCTCTTCCACATCCCATATATAAGGAAGAAAGCCAAAAGAGGGTGTGTGCCCCAAGGGGGATATTATTGGCACTACAACACCAGGAAATAATTATATGGTGCAAGAATAGAATACAGTAGTATTGTTTAAAAAGATTATCACAAAGTTTTTATTGTTTACAAAATATACAAAATATCTACAAACATAGAATCAATATAAGAGATGGAGGAGACAACAATCAATTGTGATCTAACTGCTATAGTGTTGTAATAGATCATCCCAGTAGACCCAAGGGTCAGCTCACTGGAGTGAAAATAAAACAGCACAGGACACTCTACATGTTTCGGAATAACATAGAAAGACTCAGTTCTTTCTATAGTGTATGTTTCCTTCCTCAGGAGTTTCAAAGAAGCAGTTTTGATGTGTTTCTAAAAAGGGAAAAATATATATAAATGTGTAGTAAATGTGGAGGAAAGGGAGGACACATACGTCCGCTCTCCTCCCCTTCTTGGTGGTGACCCAGAAAGGGACGTGTATGACGTCACATTTCCGGGTCATTCTGTCATTCCACGGCCCGCATAGCCAGGAAGAGATGCTTTTCTATTCGATTTTGAAAAAAAAAAAAAAAGTTACACCCAAGCACCTAAAATCCCCCCCAAAAAATTGAGGACCTCCACCCCTACATATACGCACATACCAATGTAAATGCATGCGTTGGGGGCGCCTACACATGGAAAAGTTGATTGCGATACACCTGTTACATATTGCCACGCACATGCCTGAGTGAGAGCAATAATTCTGGAACAAGACCTCCGTAACACTAAACTGATGACCTATAGAAAATATAGGGTACTGTGTGTCACTATTTCACGGGCGCACACTTTGGGTAGTTTATTGTGTTTGCTTGGCCTGAAATTCAGTTTAGTGTGTTTTTTACTGAAATGTTGCTTTTCCTAGACCTTTGCGGTAATTTATCAAGAAAAAAAAATTCTCTGCCTATACTCTCCTGAGATGTAAATCTGGCCCTGGGCTTAGGTGTCATTTCACTTGATGGAGCTGGGAGGCATGTGGATGGGTTTGAGGGTAAGGTTTAAGCCAGATGAGAACTCTAATGCTTATTCACACGAATGGCCAGATGTTGGTGAAAACAGGCAGTTGATCCACGTTTTTACTGCCCCCTGACTGCCTTTCTAAACTGTGCAGTGGCAGTCAAAGTGGGGTGGTGCATATTGCTGCAGCTGCAGTGGTTTGAGTTCCAGTGATAAAGATGAAGTAATTACCACTGACAAGCATTTTGAAGTGTAAGAACTGTAAAAACAGAGGCTTCCAATTTCACAGACCTCTCCAAAGCACTTTCAGAGCCTGCATCAAATTAACAGGGAGAAAAACCCCAACTGGTAAGAAGATCTTCAAAGTATGCTGTTCGGCAGTATGGTAGTCGAATAGTTAAGCCATTCTTTTCTTTTTCTCTCTCTCTCTCTTTTGCAAGATCTTTATTGGCTGCGGGAACAAAGCCTATAAATTAGCCCAACATAGATGTTATACCACATTTGCTATCAGTCTGGTGACTTACCACTGAAAGATCCTATTAACATTTCCATTTGGTCCCATGCCAAGATTGAGTCCCGCAACAATTGATAATGAAACCTTTTAGCTATTTAATGTCTGCCAACAAAACTTTTATGTAGCGTCTACATTTCGAGCGCAGTGGTGAAAAAGGTAAATTTACTCCGTGTACTGTTCCTGGAGTTGGTTAGGGAGAGATAAAGGATTTCATAGAGGGCTTTTTTTTTTTTTTCTTTTTAGCTTACGTTACATGGCAGTTACTAAAAGAAACATCCAATCAAATTAAATCAAATCATACGCACTGCATTGACTTTTGAAGGTCATAGTAGATCGCTTTATAGAGAGCATTCGGTAGATCTCAGGAGTAAAAGAAAACTGCAGATGGCACATTAAGGCCATTTTTAGGTAAAATCTGAACACCAGACAAAGGTAAATGCACAGTTTTATGTGTGTGTATGCATACTGTATATACAGTATCTCACAAAAGTGAGTACACCCCATCACATGTTTGCAATTATTTTATGATATCCAGAGGTTGTCTTTGGGAAATAGACGTATGAGTGCTGCCAGCATTGCTGCAGAGATTGCAGGGGTGGGGGGTCATCCTGTAAGTGCTCAGACCATACGCCGCACACTGCATTAAATTGGACTGCGTGGCTGTCGTCCCAGAAGGAAGCCTCTTCTAAAGATGATGCAGAAGAAAGCCCGCTAACAGTTTGCTGAAGACAAGCAGACTAAGGAAATGGATTACTGGAACCATGTCCTGTGGTCTGATGAGACCAAGATAAAACGGCAACCAGGTGAGGAGTACAAAGACAAGTGTGTCTTGCCTACAATTCAAGCATGGTGGTGGGAGTGTCATGGTGTGGGGCTGCATCAGTGCTGCTGGCACTGGAGAGCTACAGTTCATTGAGGGAACCATGAATGCCAACGTGTACTGTCACATACTGAAGCAGAGCATAATCTCCTCCCTTCAGAGACTGGACCACAGGGCAGTATTCCAACATGATAACGACCCCAAACACGCCTCCAAGACAACCACTGCCTTGCTAAAGAAGCTGAGGGTAAAGGTGATGGACTGGCCAAGCATGTCTCCAGACCTAAACCTTATTGAGCATCTGTGGGGCATCCTCAAACGAAAGGTGGAGGAGCGCAAGGTCTCTAAAATCCAACAGCTCTGCGATGTCGTCATGGAGGAGTGAAAGAGAACTCCAGTGGCAACCTGTGAAGCTCTGGTGAACTCCATGCCCAAGAGGGTTAAGGCAGTGCTGGAAAATAATGGTGGCCACACAAAATATTGACACTTTGGGCCCAATTTGGACATTTTCACTTAGGGGTGTACTCACTTTTGTTGCCAACAGTTTAGACATTAATGGCTGTGTGTTGAGTTATTTTGAGAGGACCATAAATTTACACCGTTATACAAGCTGTACACTCACTACTTTACATTGTAGCAAAGTGTCATTTCTTCAGTGTTGTCACATGAAAAGATATAATAAACTATTTACAAAAATGTGACGGGTGTACTCACTCTTGTGAGATACTGTATATACGGTGGGTAAAATAAGTATTGAACACATCACCATTTTTCAGGTAAATATATTTCTAAAGGTGCCATTGACATGAAACTTTTGCCACATGTCGGTAACAGCCCACGCAATCCATACATACAAAGAAACCAAAAGAAACAAGGGGCCATAATCTGGAAGTAGAAAGAACATAATTTCACCATAAATTAGCCACAACCAGGTGCTCCTCGCAAGATTTCTGAGTAGTGAAAATAATTATTCGAAGAGTTGTCCAAGAGCCAAGGACCACTTTTGGAGAATTTCAGAAAGACCCGAAATTAGCAGGTACAATTGTTTCAAAGAAAACCATAAGAAATGCATTAAAACGCCATGGTCTGTATGCACGCTCACTATGCAAGACTCCATTGCTGAAGAAAAAGCATGTTAAAGCTTGTTTAAAGTTTGCTGTACAACATTTAGACAAGCCTGAGAAAATACTGGGGAGAATATAGTCTGGTCATATGAAATCAAAATTGAACTCTTTGGATGCCATAATACACACCATGTTTTAAGGTCAAAAGGCACTGCACATCACCCCAAAAACACCCCCATACTAACAGGGAAGTTTGGAGGTGGGAACATGGTGTGGGACTGTTTTTCAGCATACGGTACTGACAAACTTCATGTCATTGAAAGGATGAATGGAAAAATGTACCTAAACATTCTTGATAAAAATCTGTTACCATCTACCAGGATGATGAAGATGAGATGAGGGTGGATAATTCAGCAAGACATTGATCTCAAACTCAAAGCCAAGGAAACTCTCAATTGTTTCAAAGAAAAAAAATAAAGCTTCTAGAATGGCACAGCCAATCACCTGACTTGAATCCAATAGAAAATCTATGGAAATAACTAAAGATCAGAGTTCATAGAAGAGGCCCACAAAACCGTCAAGATTTGAAGACTGTGTGGAAGAATAGGCCAAAATCACACCTGAGCAATGCATGCGATTAGTTTCTCCATACAGGAGCCTGCGTCTTAAAGCTGTCATTACCAACAAAGATTTTGTACAAAGTAATAAATGCATTTCAGTTAGCGTGTTCAATACTTTCTCCCTGTGTCATTCCATTTTATTACATATAACTTAATTTCTGAACTTATTTGTTTTGGTTTCTTTGTATGTATAAATTGCCTGGGTTGTTACTAGGGATGGGTGAATGGTGTGGCCCGAGCATGAGTTCAGGCTGAACATTGGCTGTTCACCCGTTTGACGAACATATCGATATTTTGGGGCGTTCAACCATTTGTTTGGCCCACCGAATGACCAGAATGCTCTGTGCTGCCACACTTTGCATTAGCATCCCTGATTGGCTGAAGCAATGAAGGCTTTGCCCAATCAGGGCACAGAGCATTGTCAGAGCCATGACTGGACGCTATCATGATGACTTTATCCAATCATGGCTCATTGCTCTTAGTCCCACCCCACACTATAAAGATATTATTATACAATAGCGGCCATTTTGTATGTGATATCGATGTGAAGAGAGATAGAACAGGGCTCTGTTCAGTGCTACTAGACAGTGTGCTATACTGATTATATTGTCAGTGTAGAATATCAGTTTAGTGTGAATCTAGTGATAGTTCAGTCAGTGTGAATATAGTGATCACAATTTATCTTTACATTAGTGTGAATCTAGTGATAGTTCAGTCAGTGTGAGTGTAGTGACTGTTTAACACAATATATTTCAGTGCGTTACTGCAAGTTTAACAGCATATATTTCAGTGCATTAGGTGCCGCTTAACACCGTATATTTCAGTGCGTTACTGCAAGTTTAACGTTGTATATTTCAGAGTGTTGTCTTCCGTTTAACGCAGTATAGTTTAGTGCGTTACTGCAAGTTTAACACCATATATTTTAGTGCGTCAGTGCAGTTTTACTGCAGTATAGTTTACTGTATCAGTGGAGTGTGTCTGTGTAGTGAGTACTCAAGTTAAAGTGCAACAAACACCACATTCCATTGATTAAAGTGCATCCACGTACACATCTTTATTACATTTTGTTAATAAGCCCCCCCCTTCCCCCATCATGTCTGGGAGGAAAACAAGGAGATGCAGACATTCCCATGGCACAGGGCCAGCAGCGTATGTGTCCACAGGCAAAGGTGGACGTGTTCAGTCCTCAGGCAGGGCATCATATCCTCTATTTAGTGATGTTGCCCATGCTATCCAGCCACAACATGCAGAGGAGGTGGTGGATTGGCTTGCTAAATCCTTATCCTCCATCACCCAAGCAGAGACTAGTGCGCAGTTCACTGCACCTGCCAGAGTGGCTAAACCTGCCTCCTTGTCCACAGCTATTTCTGCCATAGCCCCAGCATCAGGCATGGAGGAGTCAGCTGAGTTATTTGAACACAGCATCAGCCACTTGCTCCTTGACGATGCACAGCCATTACTTCATTCAGATGTTGGTTCTGAGGTTGAGGAAGGCAGGAACATGAAACTATAAAGAGGGAGAGAGCACTGGTACACAAATTGGCAGTCCTGTTCCCCCAGCTGAAGTGTATTGCCAAGTTGTCTCCAGTGGTAATGAGGGTGGAGGAGATGATGATGATGAGGTCACTGACATGACTTGGGTGCTGGATAGAGCAGCGGAGGAAAGTGAGGGTGAGGCACAACCCCAACGAAGCAGCCATCAGGGAGGTGACCTAGAACACGATGGTCAGTCTGACAGAGCTCCAGCGTTTCTCTGTGGAGAGTGGATAACCTTCCAGAAGAACAACCATCTCTGCAGCACTCCACCAATCAGGCCTATATGGTGGAGTGGCCAGACGGAAGCCACTCTTCAGTAAAAGGCACATGACAGCCCACTTGGAGTTTGCTAAAAGGCACCTGAATGACTCTCAGTCCATGAGAAACAAAAATTTCTGGTCTGATGAAACACAGATTGAACTCTTTGGCCTGAATGGTAAGCATCGTGTCTGGAAGAAACTAGGCAACGCTCATCACCTGGCCAACACCATCCCAACAGTGAAGCATGGTGGTGGCAGCATCATGCTGTAGGGATGTTTTTTGGATGCAGGAGACAAGTCAGGATGGAGGGAAAGATGAATGCAGCAATTTAGAGAGACATCCTTTATGAAAACCTGCTCCAGAGCGCTCTGGACCTCCGACTGGGGCAAAGGTTCATCTTCCAACAGGACAACGAATGACCCTAAGAGCCCATTCACACAGGGGCAACTTTGGATCCGACTTCAAGTCGCCCCTAGTCGCCTCAAGTCACGCTACACGAAAAAATCAATGTAAGTGAATGGATCTGTCTTAATGCACACTACTGCAGTCGCTCCGACTTCAGAAAAGGTTCCTGTACTACTTCAATCCGACTTGAAGGCAACTTGTACCCATTGATTTCAATGGAAGTTGCCTCCAAGTCTGATCACTGTTCATACTGAGGCAACTTTACAGGAAGCAGAAAAGAAACAGAAAGTAATTTCCTCCACTAAACAGCCAGCCCCCTCCTTCTCACACACAGCTGATAAGCTCCGATTGGCCACTTGTAAAGTTCCCTGTCCTGGAGGCGACTTCAAGTTGTGTTGTAAGTTGCCCCAAGTCGTGCTGTGATTCATACTCAAGTCGTGTCCAAGTTGCCTCCCAAAGTCGTGCTGGAAGTCGTGTTGCCCCTGTGTGAATGGGCTCTAAGAATACAGCCAAGATAACAAAGGAGTGGCTATGGGCCAACTCTGTGAATGTCCTTGAGTGGCCCAGACTTGAACCCGATTGAACATCTCTGGAGAGATCTGAAAATGGTTGGGCACCAACGCTCCCCATCCAACCTGATGGAGCTTGAGAGGTCCTGCAAAAAAAGAATGGGATAAACTGCCCAAAAATAGGTGTGCAGTGCTTGTAGCATCATACTCAAAAAGTCTTGAGGCTGTAATTGGTGCCAAAGGTGCTTCAACAAAGTATTGAGCAAAGGCTGTGAATGGGATTTTTTTTTTTAATAAATTTGCAAAGATTTCAAACAAACTTCTTTCACTTTGTCATTATGGGGTATTATTTGTAGAATTTTGAGGAAAATAATGAATTTAATCCATTTTGGAATAAGGCTGTAACGTAACAAAATGTGGAAAAAGTGAAGCACTGTGAATACTTTCCAGATTCACTGTAGGGGTGAGGTACGTTGTGTGTCATGGAAGGGGAGGCAATCCTGCCAAGAGAAGGTAGGAGAGCTAGTTCTTTTATATGCCCCAATGTAGCACTCTTGTCTAGATTAGGAATTACAGTGATAATAACTAAGTATACAAAATAAACTTATTCACACAAAAGGGTTTTATTTTGTAAATTCCTGTGCATTATCTCAGTTTGACGTCAATTGCTTTTGCACATTAGTAGTTATTTACCAAATAGTGCCTGATAAAAATATTAATTAAGGCTTGTAGTAACAGCAAAGCTTTGTGCGCTCGTGTTTTAATGTAGCTTCTGCTATTGAATTATAATGACCTTGTCTCAGTTGCTGTGCTAATGCTGTGTATATACTGTACACTTACATAAAAACACTGGTGCATAACACACTTTAAATAAGACTAATAAGCACATACACAGACTGTGCCTGTGCCTGTGTAATGATGTATCATTTTTCCTGAATCACAATGTTTAGGTACATTGCAGAGCCTCTGGGATAGTTGCCAAAGTCACTGGATTACTCCACTCCTGTTCTTTCCTTGACTCTTCCAACTGTATAGTTCTCTAGCAGACTCATCTCTCTTTTCTCCACAACTGTCCCTCTTTATACAACTGTCCCTCTGTATACAGCGCTCCCAAACCGCCCCAAAGATACTGCTTGCAGGACTTTTTCGAACTCGAGCTTTCACATTTGGGCGGCATGGGAGGCAGTTTTCAGGCTGTATTTCTAGTGCTAAAACGTCTTAAAAACTGCCACAGTGTGAAAGGTGTCTAACAATTACCTGGTTTTCAGGTGTTATACTGATACATACTGATTCAGGGTTATACTGATACAATAGGTCAGTTGATAAATGACCAGCATTAACCACTTACTTACTGGGCACTTGAACCCCCTTCCTGCCCAGACCAATTTTCAGCTTTCAGCGCTGTCACTCTTTGAATGACAATTGCGCGGTCATGCTACAGTTTACCCAAATGAAATTTTTATCATTTTTTTTTCACACAGAGTTTACTTTTGGTGGTATTTAATTGATGCTGTTTTTTTTGTATTTTTTGCTGAATAAAACAAAAAGGGACCGAAACTTTGAAAAAAACAAAAACAGGTAATTTTTCTCCTTCACTGATGTGCGCTGATGAGGCGGCACTGATGGGCACTGATAAGGCGGCACAGATGAGGTGGCACTGATGGCACTGAAGGGCACTGATGGTTGGCACTGAAGGGCACTGATGGTTGGCACTGAAGGGCACTGATGGTTGGCACTGAAGGGCACTGATAGGTGGCACTGAAGGGCACTGATGAGCGGCACTGATGGGCACTGGTAGGTGACACTGATAGGCAGCACTGATCTGTGGCACTGTTTATTAGACACTGATGGGCATTGATTGGCAGCACTGGTGGGCATTGATGGGTGGCACTGTGGGCCCTGGTAGGTGGCACTGTGGGCACTGGTGGGTACTGATAGGTGGCACAGTGGGCACTGGCAGGTGACACTGATGGGCACAGCCGTGGCTTTCTGAGTGAGGGACCGATGTCCCTCTGACAGAAGCCGGTGATCGTTTTTTTTTCCCGATTACTGAGCTCCTGTTTACATCACGTGATCAGCCGTCATTGGCTGACAGCTGATCACGTGGTAAGGGGAAGGGATCGACCCCTTATTCGGATCTGTGATCAGCCGAGTCTCATAGACTTGGTGATCACAGAGCGTGCCGCACGCGACCCACAGGGTCCATGGATGCCCTCCAGGCAATTAAGGCCTGCGCTGCAGCCGTCTTTCGGCTATAGCGCGGGCGGCAAGAAGTTAATCTCCATAAGGTCACGAATCCTTAGGGCCTGTGTTGATAGGCTTTTTTTCACTGCAAATGGATTTAGCATTTTTAGTAATGTTTTTGGGAATGCAAAATCGAATGAAAGCAGGTCAAGTGTAGGTCAGCAGGGAGGTCCTCTGCAGGTCCAAGGAACATGGCAAATAATTCTAAAATAGCTCGGAATTGTGCCAGACGGATGCCATCGACCCAAGCCTAAAGCCTGTTGACATAGAGCCTTCAGTCCATGTTTTAAATGACCCTTTTGAGTTTAGACTGAACCAATAATGGAATCCTAGTGCTAAACTCTCTATTTACATGAAAAATGGGAAAAAGTCAGTTGGTTGTATTTAGTGATTCCAAAGTGATACCCTGCTCAAGTTCTTTACCACCCTGTGCTTACACAAAGAGCAATTTTGTATCAAAGCAAATACAACCTTGTACAACTGAAGATGTCTGCAGACATGGAAAGAGATTCATTTCATAAATACAAATTGCTATAAAAGGGATTGAAATGGTAATTTTTCGAGATAAATAAAATTGATTGAGAAGCAATTACTGAGCCAAATTCAGGGTCAATTGGCACATCAGTTCCAGATGTTTGTTGGGTTATTACGTGCAGAAATGCTCCAGGGGTTGCCAAATTGGCAGACACCTGTATGGCCGCTGGCAGTGCTATATCAGAGGAGCCACAAGTTAACCCCCTAGAATCTGCTATGCTTCCTTATCATACAAATTTGCTCTTTAGAGCAGAACTGTGTAATGCTTGCCAAAGACATTGGATGATGGGTGGACACAAATGCACTTAACCAAAAGCCGAATATATACGGTATTTTATTTTTATATTTTAGTCATTGCATAATAATTGCACCTGAGTATATTTTGTTTTTGCAATAAATAAATGTGAGAAGACACCACAACAGTTCACATATCTGGAAACAATAGTACTTGTAGAAACCGACAAACTAGTTCAAGATACATTTACTGTTTGATAATTGTTGTGTTTTCCAGAAGATTTGGCCACCAACTATACTGTTTTAGACCATATTTACATACATAAATGAGAGCTATTTTATCTTTCAAAAGATTTTGTAATGTTATCTAGCTGACCCTGAGTTTAAGGCCCTTTTCACACTTTTGCTGCGACTTTGGACATCAGAGTCGCATGACAAGTCGTACCCCATGATTCCCAATGATAACCATTCATATCTGTGTGACTTTAAAGTAGTCCCTGTACTACTTTGGTCCAACTTTGATGCGAGTTGAGGTCCAAAGACCTCAAGTTTACACAGGCATTTACTGAAATCTCAGCAAAATCGCATCATCAAAATCACGCCATTTTCAAGTCGCGGCAGTGTGAAAGGGGCCTTATCCAGTTCTTCCAAACAAGCACAGATGAACTGGTGACCTAACTTTTCTGTAATGCAGTTACAAAATTCAGCCTGATCACCTACTTACCATTATCCAGTGATTATTCACTGATTAGACACCAAAGGAGTAGCAGCAGACTTTTAAAGCCATCTCTCTCATATTGTCAGTATGTGCATACAGAAGGATCTGAGTAAAAATAACCTATATCCTTCCTTTGAAAGCTAGCAGCTGAACACTATACATGGTTGCAACTGGTCAGAGCAGGCTGTCATAGACAGTTCTGGTCCTCCACTAAGGATTAGGACCAATTACAAAATAAGCTGTCAACCTGCAGATGACATTCCAGCCAACAGAAGGAAGTGTGCTTCTGTTTAATGCTATAATTGTCAGATACAGTTACACTATTAAAAAAAAAAAAAACACACACACTTATATATAATTTTTCATACGTTTGTGCATTTGTCAGTCTATAATAAAAAGGATTTTCATTTAAACAATATACCAAATCAAAGCCTTATGTGCCTTTTAACCACTTGACCTTCGGAAGGTTTTACCCTCTTCATGACCGGGGCATTTTTTGCTATTCAGCACTGTGTTATTTTAACTGGGAGTTGCTTGGTCATGCAACACTGTACGTGAATGAAATTTATATATTTTTTTTTTTCACATAAATAGAGCTTTTGTTTTTGGTAGTATTTGATCACCACTGGGTTTTTTATTTTATAATTGAAATAGACCGAAAATATTGAAAAAAAAACAGATATTTTCTATTTTCTGTTATAAAACATATCCAATAAAATCAAATGTCTTAATAAATTTAGGCCAATATGAATTGTGTACATGTCACAAGTGCTGGCAGTGACTGTGGGCTGATCCTGCTAACACTGCGTTTTTGGGGACACTATACTATTGGGGACACTAGCATAGTTCTGATGGTCATCAAAATACTGATCAATATAGACACTATACTAGTAATGGTGGTGATCAGCGACTTATAGTGTAACTGTGATAGTGTGCTAACTGACACTGGCTGGGAGGGACACTAACTGAATGACATTGAAGTCATTAGTGGCACTAATACAGTGATCAGTGATAATACTGTACACTGACACTGTACTAATGGCACCGGCTGGGTGACAGAGGTGATCAGGAGGGAAATCAAGGGGATAAGTGTGTGCCTAACAAGTGTATGTGTGCTGCTTTTACTCACTGATCTGGCTGGGTTTCTCTCCTAGCTTTTATTTCTGAACAGCAGGGAGAAATTCAGCCGGAGCTTGTTTTTGCAAACACACAAATCTGTGCTGCGATTGACCACAGCCGATCAGCAGGTTAACAGCCAAAATGATTGTCTGTTACCTGCTGACAAACGTGCTGTGTCCAATCACAGCACAGATCAGCAGGGGGCACACCTCTAAACCAGGTAGTTCTCTACACCATGACGTATGGGTACGTCGCACAGCCTGGCTGTGCCGCCCACTAGTAGTAATGTGCTGTTAGCAGGCGACAGGTGGTTCAAGAAACTCAGTCGCCAACGTGTGCCGATTGAAATTAACCTCTCTAGTTAAAGTACTCATATATGCACACGCGGGGCTGTATTTATTTGGAAATTTTGTTTGCTCTCACTGTGCTGAAAATCATCCCCTGCACAACACTGACAATAGAGCTTTGAAACAAATGCAATGTAGCATATGCTTATGTTAGTACTTTACCTAGAGATATTTATCTAACTAGGCATGGGTTGGTTACAGCAGTGTTTCTCAACTCCAGTCCTCAAGGCACCCCAACAGGTCATGTTTTCAGTCCTTCCATTATTTTGCACAGGTGATTTGATCAATTTCACTGCCTTAGTAATTACCACAGCTGTTTCATCTGAGGGAAATCCTGAAAACATGACCCGATGGGGCGCCTTGAGGACTGGAGTTGAGAAACACTGGGTTACAGGGCCTCTTTAAAATTGTATTAAACCATGGTGAGGGCAGCCAGCATTTGACATATTGTGCAAGTAGGATCTCTGGGGTGTTCTACTCCAGAAATGTGAGGTCCAGGCTCCCTGTATCCACTTTGTTCATGCCAGGTCTGCCATCTTCTTGCTTCGCCCACTGGGCAGGGCACTGATGAGGTAACTCCCGTTCAAGCATCTCAGAGTTACATTATCCCAAAAACCACTGCAGTCAGTGTGCAGATGAAAAGAATATTGCCAGCAAGCAGATAAAGATTTACTTTATCATACATCACGGGACACAGAGTGAGGCTATCATTTCTTACTGGGTTATACTTCCTCTCCAGGTGAATGGACACTGGTAGACCAAAGGTCTTTAGACAGGAAGTGATCCCCTATATAACCCCTCCCATGCAGGAAGTACTTCAGTTTTTTAACAGTGTCTACAAGGTGGATTCGGGCCTATAGTCTGAAACCTAAAGCTCCTCCCCTTAGGGTGAGAGCTCATTCTACCAGGGGTGTAGGAACCTCCTGGGCTTTTCGCCATCAGGTATTTGTGGTTCAGATTTGTAAGGTTGCTACCTGGTCTTCAGTGCATACGTTCACAAAATGTTATCAAGTGGATGTTTGAGCAGCCAAGGATTTGGCTTTCGGCCGCAGTGTACTGCGGGCCGCGTATAGGTCTGATGGCTATTGTTTTGTCAGGGTGTCTCCCTCCCCTCAAGGCTATCGCTTTCCAGGTCCAGATCCACTCCAGGAGGGGGTAAGGGATTAGAATACCCCAGTGTCCGTCGAGCTAAAGGTGGAGGTGCCCGTTCTGGATACAGCCAGTATACCTAGTATACACTTCTTACCCCTGCATGGGGTGCTAGAATCTGGTGAGTGGGGAACTGAAGGGGAGCACAGAAGTCACTTGATTCCTTTGCTCTTTGGTGGATAAATCCCGGTACGAGTCCCTTTGGAAAAGCACAAGTCGCTTTCTAATTTGCATTTTTTTTGCACTATACAAAGACTGGACTTTATCTATTAGTATTTTTCTCAACATTCATTTTTATACATTTGTATTTTTTTGATACACTTCTTTCTTAATGGACTATGCTTCATTCATTTATTACATATGATTTTGCACAATTATGTATCTTTATGAATGAATGAGATTAACAGCACTTTTTGCACGAACACCTCAGAAGTAGGTGTTGGATATAAATAATATATACAAAGAATATAGTCACATTAGCACTTTACTTTATATAGATCACAGGCTAAATATACACTTTTTTTCCTTTTTGTAAAAGTGATCACAGGAATAGGCACAAGTTACCTATTTGCATACTCACCCAGGAAGAGTGACTCACTTTGTGGAGTCGGCCTTCAAGTGACAGGTCATTCTTTCTGTAGTAATAAATTACCTAACTTCTGTACACTCACTTGGAGGAGTGAACTATTGGAGAGAATTACTCTACAGGTGATAGGCAGCGCCATTTCCCCATACACACACACACATATATTTTTCACAATGGTGCTTTTAATCAAAGCACCTTAGGGGAGGCAGCAGCTCTTTTTTTGAACCTAAGCGCGGAATATAACAATGTAATAAGCCTCACTCTGTGTCCCGTGATATATGATACAGGCAATAGTATTTTTCCGTCATGCTTACCTGTAAAATCCTTTTCTTTGAGTACATCACGGGACACAGAGGTCCCGCCCCTCTTTTTGAGGATTAAGTGCTTGCTACAAAACTGAAGTACTTCCTGTATGGGAGGGGTTATAAAGGGGATCACTTCCTGTCTAAAGACCTTTGGTCTACCAGTGTCCATTCACCTGGAGATGAAGTATAACCCAGTAAGTAAAGAACAATAGCCTCACTCTGTGTCCCGTGATGTACTCAAAGAAAAGGATTTTACAGGTAAGTATGATGAAAAAATCCTATTTTTTTTTTTGGCAGAAGAAACTTCCCTTCTACCTACTGGCAAATTTTAGTTTTAAAGGTTTAACCGCTTCAGCCCCGGAAGATTTTACCCCCTTCCTGACCAGAGCACTTTTTGCGATTCGGCAATTGCGTCGCTTTAACTGACAATTGCGCGGTCGTTCGACGTTGCACCCAAACAAAATTGACGTCCTTTTTTCCCCACAAATAGAGCTTTATTTTGGTGGTATTTAATCACCTCTGCGGTTTTTATTTTTTGCGCTATAAACAAAAAAAGAGCGACAATTTTGAAAAAAAAAACGCAATATTTTTTACTTTTTGCTATAATGTATATCCCCCAAAAATATATAAAAAACAATTTTTTTCCTCAGTTTAGGCCAATATGTATTCTTCTACATATTTTTGGTAAAAAATTTGTAATCGCAATAAGCGTATATTGATTGGTTTGCACAAAAGTTATAGTGTCTACAAATTAGGGGATAGTTTTATGGCATTTTTATTATTCTTTTTTTTTTTTTACTAGTAATGGCGACGATCTGTGATTTTTATCGGAACCGCGATATCATGGCAGACACATCGGATACTTTTGACACATTTTTGGGACCATTGTCATTTATACAGCGATCAGTGCTATAAAAGTGCATTGATTACTGTAAAAATGTCACTGGCAGGGAAGGGGTTAACACTAGGGGGCGATCAAGGGGTTAACTGTGTTCCCTAGTATGTGTTCTAACTGAAGGGGGGAGGGGACTGTGTAGGGGAAGAGATAGATCGCTGTTCATACTCTGTGTGAACAGACGATCAGTCTCTTCTCCCCTCAGAGAACCGGAAACTGTGCGTTAACACACACAGATCCCGGTTCTCCGTGTGTCAGCAGCGATCGCAGGTGATCGTGACCGCCGGGCACTCACATCGGCTCCGGGGAGCGAGCAGCGACCCCTAGTGGCCACAGGGCGAAGCGACGTAACGTTGTTTCGCCCAGCCGTGCCATTCTGCGGCGGCTGGTCGGCAAGTGGTTAATTCAGCTTGAAGAAAAATCAAAAAAATTATTTACTTAGGCAAAATAATCATATCCGTTTAGTCAAGTTGTCGGATGCGCGCTGATGCTGGTAAAATAGGCTGAAACATCTAGCGTCAGGTCAGAAAAGGGCCTGGAAATAGGGCACACGAGGAATGACATTGGTCCCATGCTTTACCCTTTACCGACATACCGTTTCCTGCTCCATGGAAATAAGTTATCAACATTTGGTGTAGTAGATTCCTTTTGGCAGCACCATGCCAATTAGTCCAGTTTATTAGAAGGCCATGACTAATTAAACCCTATGTATAGTAAAAGGGCAAGTATTCCTCTGTGCAAGTGCCCGGGCCGCTGTGAGGAATTACATGTGACGGTGGGGCTCCACTTCAGCAGCAATCATCTGCACAGCTTGACGTGACTCCAGTGACAGAGCATGCTGGGAGGCTGCTTGTTCATCTTGTTCCACACGGGGAACTATGCTGGTATTTAGATGTGACCAGTATGACCTTTACTTTCATTTAGAAGTGTTTTGGAAATACCCCAGAAAGTGCTTCCTTGGCATTGAACTTTTTCGGCATTTAAAAAAAGGCAAAGTTGTAAACAGCCCTGCTCAGGGGGCAGAGGTCACGACCTCCACATGTATTATGCCACGGAGGCATCTGCTGTGAAAGTTCCGTAACAAATGGACGACTCTTCACCTTATAGCATAAAGGAGTAAATAAATCTAGGAAACAATTCAGGGTAATAAAAGCTAAATTTGAAAAAAATAAAATGGTATTGAATGTAGGCATTCCACAGTGATTTCCATGGTTATTGTTCTCTCTGGAGCAGACCAGAACAGTGTATAAGTAAGTGCATTGGTCTGTAAGATATCCCTCTCAATTGAAGTTGTTTTCTGACAAATAGGGGTTTTGGTCAGCAGCCACATAATAGATCTGATTTCATGTGGATATATTTAAAGGAAAACATAAAAAAAACTTTGAAGTATATTGTGCAAATTGAGTGATCCGAAATAATACAAAATATTTAACTAGCAGTTTGTTTTATTTATATTATGGATTTTAATTTTATACCGTATACACATAATATGATACATTTTCGCCGCAAATTACACTTACAAACGTGGTACATATACAACACTCACTGGCCACTTTATTAGGTACACCTGTTTAACTGCTTGGCAACACAAATTTCTAATCGGCCATTCACATGGCAGCAACTCAATGCATTTATTCATCTATACGTGGTGAAGATGACTTGCTGAAGGTCAAGCTGAGCATACGAGTGAGGAAGAAAGGGGATTTAAGTGACTTTGAACGTGGCATGGTTGTTGATGCTGGACAGGCTGGTCTGAGTATTTTAAAAACTGCTGCTCTACTGGGATTTCCATGTACAACCATCTATTGGGTTTACAGAGAATGGTCTGAAAAAAGAGAAAATATCCAGCGAGTGGCAGTTGTGTGGCCGAAAAGGGCTTGTTGAAGTCAGAGGAGAATGGGCAGGTTTGAGATGATAGAAAGGCAACAGTAACTCAAATAACCACTCGTTACAGCCAAGGTATGCAGAATATCATCTCTGAACCCACAACTCATGAAATCTTTACACAGATGGGCTACAGCGGAAGAACACACCGGGTGCCACTCCTGTCAGCTAGGAACAGGAAACTGAGGCAACAACCTGCATAGGATCACCAAAATTTGACAATAGAAGATTGGAAAAACATTGCCTGGTCTGATGAGTCTCGATTTCAGCTGCGACATTCAGATGGTGGGGTCAGAATTTGGTGTAAACAACATGCAAGCATGGATACTTCCTACCTTGTATCAATGGTTCAGGCTGGTGGTGGTGTAATGGTTTGGGGGATATTTTCTTGGCACACTTTGGGCCCCTTAGTACTAATTAAGCATCGTTTAAACACCACGGCCTACCTGAGTATTGTTGCTGACCATGTCCATCCCTTTATGACTACAGTGTACCCATCTTCTGATGGCTCCTTCCAGCAGGATAATGCACCATGTCACAAAGTTCCAATCATCTCACCACTGGACAATGAGGTCACTGTACTCCAATGGCCTCCACAGTCACCAGATCTCAATCCAATAGAGAACCTTTGGGATGCGGTGGAAGGAGAGATTTGCACCATAGATGTGCAGCCGACAAACCTGCAGCAACTGCGTGATGTTATCATGTCAATATGGACCAAAATCTCTGAGGAATTCACCTTGTTGAATATATGCCAGGAAGAATTAAGGCAGTTCTGAAGGCAAAAGGGGGTCCAACCCGGTACTAACAAGGTGTATCTAATAAAGTGGCCAGTGAGTGTATATGTATTACATTTACAGTAATAAACATTGGCTCATCCACTTTTATTCCTACTTTCCTTTTATTTGTTCTCCCATGTGTTGCCAGCACTAAGGAGAGCCAGTGCATGGCTCTGTCATTCAATGCAGTGGCCCGACTATCCAGCAGTCCGGTATACCCCTGGAACACTGCTCAAATGAACAGTGCTGCTCCAAAAGCGAGAGTGCTGCGTATTATTGTAGTGTTGGAGGGCGCTTCAGACCACAGGAGAACCTTGCTGTTACTTTACATGAAAAAGCCACATTTTGACTCTCCTATGTGCTGGCAGCACAGGGTATTTTAATCCTTGCCAGCAGCACTTGTCACTGTAAACAAAAATGGGAAACGGACTCATATTTGATATGTGCATCCTGTCTGCATTACAGGATTAAATTAAGAGGGTTTCATTGGGCTTTAAACAAAAAAATAACATGCTCACTATTAGTGTGCTGCAGTTTACTAAATCTGAAGAAATACAATGATATTGATTGCAGGGATTCTATAGTGTTTTCCAGTAAATGACCTGACTGAAATCTGACACTTGCAGAAGATTAAAGTGCATATAGCTAAAGCTCCATTCACACTTATGCGAATCGTCATGCAACTTTGGAAGTCGCATTGCAAGTCATTCCCCATGTTTTCCAATAATAACCATTCATATACAGTATCTCACAAAAGTGAGTACACCCCCCCACATTTTTCAAAATATTTTATTATATCTTTTCATGTGACAACATTGAAGAATCAACACTTTGCTACAATGTAAAGTAGTGAGTGTACAGCTTGTATAACAGTGTAAATTTGCTGTCCCCTCAAAATAACTCAACACACAACTATTAATGTCTAAACCGCTGGCAACAAAAGTGAGTACACCCCTAAGTGAAAATGTCCAAATTGGGCCCAATTTGCCATTTTCCCTCCTCTGTGTCATGTATCTTGTTAGTGTTACACGGTCTCAGGAGTGAATGGGGAGCAGGTGTGTTAAATTTGGTGTTATCGCTCTCACGCTTTCATACTAATCACTGGAAGTTCAACATGGCACTTCATGGCAAAGAACTCTCTCATGATCTGAAAAAAAAAAAGAATTGTTGCTCTACATAAAGATGGCCTAGGCTATAAGAAGATTGCCAGGACCCTGAAACTGACCTGCAACACGGTGGCCAAGACCATACAGCAGTTTAACAGGGCAGATTCCATTTAGAGCAGGCCTCGCCATGGCCGACTAAAGAAGTTGAGTGCACATGTTTAGTGTCATATCCAGAGGTTATCTTTGGGAAATAGACGTATGAGTGCTGCCAGCATTGCTGCAGAGGTTGAAGGGGTGAGGGGGTCAGCCTGTCAGTGCTCAGACCATACGCCGCACACTGCATCTTCAGTGTTGTCACATGAAAAGATGTAATAAAATATTTACAAAATTGAGGGGTGTACTCACTTTTGTGAGATACTGTATGTGCAACTTAAAGTTGCAGCAACTTCAAAGTAGTTCATGCACTCCTTTGGTCCGACTTTCATGCAACTTGAGGGCCATAGACTTCAATGTTAACCCTCAAAAGTTGCATTAAAGTTGTACCTGAATGTTATACAATGCAATAATTGTCCATTATCACTGGTCAAAGCCAAAGTTGTATCCAAGTTGCACCCATCCAAAGTTGCATCGGCTCAACTATGGAGTCATACAAGTGTGAATGGAGCCTATATCTTTTTTTATTGTTTTGGATAGAGTAGGGAAAGATTCAAATTCTTGTTAGTGTCTTTTTTGCTTTCTGTGTCCCATTGGGGAGAATTCTCTTCACTTCCTGTCCCAAAGAGGAAACAACAAGTGTAAGGAAATTTCTACAGAATTGAGAGGAATTCCCCACTTAAATAGAAGTCCCAATTTGAAAATTTCTACTCGCCTCCTGTTCCGGGGACAACTGTAATTTTTTTTAATGCCCAATACTGTCTTAGTGACAATGGTCATCTGGACAAATAGGAGGGCGAATCTATACAGCGAGAACACAGACAGCAATCCAAACTTTTGTGGAAACAGCAGTGGGTAACGTCACTCCAAAACTTTTACTGCTTCTCTATCTTCCAGTCTGTATTGGGTGCCCACCCTGGATCACGTGACCGCTTTTCAACAATTAAGCCCTTTTAGGTGAAGTGCGTTGAAATGGATTGATGACAGGAGGGATGACATCCTGTGGGTCTGTGTTACCTGCAAAAAGTTTTTATGTGCTGTGGCATCATAAGTGTGTGGCCCTTTCCCTCCTTCAAAAATGTTTTGACTGTTTTAAATGTTTTGTAACTTGTTAACTCAATATGAAACTTCAAACAAGATGCATGATCAGATCAGTGCTGCTTTAACCAGCTGGCATCTCCTCATTTTTAAGTCCTTTAAACAGCAGTTTTGTTGCATTTTGACAGAAACGTATCAGCCACAGAGATGTATGAAATCTATGAATTACACACAGTACATGCGTTTTCAAATAGAAATGCCCAAATAAAGTAAAAGAAGCACGCAATTTAATAACACAAAAGTGTGATGAAGCCCTTGTTTTTTTCTTTTGGCTGTTTGAGGACTTGACTTGAAAAAGAAGGGGTAGATAATGTTCATCTTTGTTAGATTTCCACTGCTCAGCCTTCTCTCTGCTCTGCCTACGGGCAAGATATAGCTGACGTTTAAGCAGATTCTGCAAAAAATGCAAATGCAATAAAATCAAACTTTAGTAGTATAGTGAAAAATATGCCTTACCCTTGATTGATGCTTTCCAGCGAGATCCAGGGAAAGCTAAGGATCCCAAATCTCAGAAGAGAAGACACTGCTGAACTGCATATACCTCTGTGTTTTTACACAGGGTAGGGATCTAAAGGATAAGTGGATGTTGCATTTATATGCAAGTTCTGCTTTGTATCCTTAAATTTTTAGTTCACCTTCACTGAAAATTTGAAAATGTGAATGAACACCCTACACCCTCCCCAATGTTTTGCTTTGTGTCTATTAAGGTTATTTTGCGGTGAATCAAGGAAGCATAACAATCTCTGTAGTGTATATTAATTTGTTTTAATAAATAGAAATGCTGTTCATACAATTGTAGGAAAACAATTCAAGATATACAAAGTATTACAAAATATGCCTACAAATAAGCATGTACAATGTATGTGATAGGCAAGCACTAAACAGCTACTTAACTTGGTTCTTCCTGGTGATGGAGTCTTCTTCGAGGTTCCAGGATCTTCCCGACTGCTTCATGATTCTCAGAGTCCTGCAAAGCTTCTACCAGTTTCTTTGTGTACATGGCTTGTTCAAGTACTCTTTTCCCTCCCGCTACTTACTGTAGCATCACTTCCTGCCCTGAGCTCATGAACCAGTCCAACAGGTTCGTTAGCAATTGAATGGGGGAATCTTGGCTTCTAAACAATACATGGCCTTAAAGAGGCTGTAAACCTCCGAAAAACAAAAAAACTAATATCCTGCAAGACAAAGGCATAATGAGCTAGTATGAATTGCATACTAGCTCATTATGAAATACTTACCTTAGAACGAAGCCCTGCAGTGCCGCCTGAACTCCACTCTCATGGCTGACATCTTTCACTGGAGTTACTTCCAGGTTTGCGGGCTCCGGCACTGTTATTGCCCGCGGGAGCCACTGGCCACAGCACAGGCCCATGGGCGTCCGCAGGTAGGGGCGCGGGGGGGGGCAGTGACTCCCCTGGAATCAGCAAGGGCCTGCAGTTGGCCGCATCTGTAGCTGTGCTGGCTCTCTGGGTTTGTGCGAGTCGGCTCCACAGCTGCTGCAGATCAGTGTCACTGAGCTTTCAGAGCTCTTTACTGCCACCTCTGGCTGCTTTCTGTTTGTGCGCCCCTCGTGTTTGCTTTGCTGCCTGTTATATTTTCACAGGGACATGTGGAAACAGAACTTGGGAGAAGGAAGACCACCTTACATGTGGGGGCTGTAAGTACAAGTGAAGGGAGGAGGCTGTTTGTGTACAGGGGGGCAGAGCTGTGTGTGTGCTTACAGATGTGTGTGTGAGGGCCTGACATATATGCAAATGAGGGGGGGCAGCTGAGTGCATACAGGTATGATCAGTGAAGGGGGGTGCCAGATATAGGACAGATTATATCATCTGTCCTGTCCTGTATACAGCTATATACACCCATCGTCCTTCCTGTATTCCTTCATCATCACTGACTGCAGATAAACATCATCTGTCCTGTATATATAGCTGTATAGATGATGTATATCTGCAGTCAGTGATGATGGAGGAAGGTCTCTATATACAGGTAGCTATATATACCAACCTTCCTGTATATAGAGACCTTCTTCTATCATCACTGACTGCAGATATACATCATCTGTCCTGAATACAGCTATACACACCCACCACATACAGGTAGCTGTATATACCAACTTTCCTCTATATAGAGACCTTCCTCTATCATCACTGACTGCAGATATACATCATCTGTCCCGAATACATTTATATACACCGACCTTCCATCCTGTATACACTAATACCATCTACCCCCTATATATACACATACTGTACACCTTCCATACTGTACAGGCCAAATTTAATGGGCACAGTAAGGCTGCAGTTGATGGGCACATGCCTGCGCTTTATGTGATAATGACTAAGCCCCTCCCCTTCATGACATTGTCGAAAAGGGGTGGAGTATGGGTGACCTAAAAAAGGCACCAGCGGGCCGTTTCTTCAGTGCTCATGCACCGATGACATTGGCAGCAGCGTATATAGTAAATATCTCCTAAACTGTGTAAGTTTAGGAGATATTTACAGTACCTACAGGTAAGCCTTATTATAGGTTTACCTGTAGGTACAAGTGGTTCAACCACTTTAATATGTTATTCCATATTTATGCTAGAAAAATCACTAAAATAGCCACAGCAACACACACACCCACTTGCCTGGTCCCTGCTACACTTACCTCTGTGGGGGATTCAGTTTCGCCATCTACACAGGCCAGTGCATCGGTCCGGGGAATTTGAAAACCATGCTGTACTTCCTCTTCTTATCTTAGTGATGCCAGGACAGATCAGATCCGTTATGATTGGTCAGCAACACATGACTGCACTGACCACTCAGAACCACTCTGATCCTTTCAATGCTTCTGACCTCCTCCAATCTCTTTTAGCCTCTTCCTGTCTACAGTCAATCCGTTGTCAGCTGCACATCCGTGCTCTGGACCCTCCTCATGATGGTGATAACAGTGGATCATGCCTGTGCAGTATGTGTCCGTACAGCCTCTTGTAGTCTCCAGTTGATAATGCATGTGACAACGCTGACCACAATTGGGAGACAGTTGTCACCCCATAACAGGAAGGGGCTGAACAAGGACCTTTCCGGCAGGATCTTAAGGCACTATTGTAGTGAAAGCTGCAGACGTAAAGTCAGATTATATGGAATTTTAATGATTTGGGTTACATAACATTTCAAATAAAACAAACCAGACAACTTTTATAATTTACCCTTAAATTAATTGGATTCAAATTGCCAAAAAAGACCTTTGGTTTATGGAGTCAGCAGTGAAAACCAAGGAAAAAAAATTCCCAAGGACAAGGTTTTGAAAGCTGGGATTGTCTCTGGATACAGTTGGAGTTATGTTTGTGCACATTTGCAGGAAGAGCGCTGTCCTTGAACGTGCACCCAAGTTTAGCTTTAACATGCTAAGAACACACCAAGCTTTTTCCATTGCATTAGGATGATGTATTTAAAGGAGTGAATGTACAGAAGGACATTCTTATGATAAGCACTTAATTCCCCCCCCCCCCCCCCCCAATTTACACCTGGAAGACAAGATCATCATTTTCGCTTTGTGTGCTCGGTGGAGGCCTTTCACAATAATAATCTGATGAAATATGTCTCAGAGAGGCCGGCACCTTTCACGGAGATCACCCGACTGTTTCTAAAAGCTGATATGGAAAATGTGATCCTGAGAATTACCTCTTGTCTAGCGCTGACAGGTGTGATGTGTCTTAGCATGATCGTGTATAACAGATGCCACTTCCAGTCACATCCTCGGTGTGAGACAGCACTCAATGAATGAAAATCCTAATAATCTTTTCTTCTATATCACACGCTAATCTTGTTTTTCATCCCATCTGCCTGTAGATTGCTCACACTTTGTTCTTGTTTGGCAGGGCTGCAGGAGACTGGCCTACAGCTGCATAGGCAAAGGTGTGGCGCTGCTGCCGGCACGATGCCAAACTCCTACCTGACAAATTGGTTTATTCTTTATATAACATGTCAGACTAGAGAGATCGGGCAGCTTGTTGCTTCCTGAGATTAGTGTTTATTCAGGGTGATGGAGATGAACACTCACTAGAGTTGGCCTTTTTTTTTTTTGCTTAAATGAGGGCAAATAAACAGATTTGAGTATAGAGAATACATAGGGAACCTAAAGACCCAATCAAGGCAAAGTGACAGTTTCTCTTGTAAAACCACCCCCCAACCACTGGTACTCTCGCCCTCCATGCTTCCTTCCTGCTCCTTTGTTCTTTTGGATTGCTGAGTCCAAATGTTGAACTGAACAAAGAACACTCGCCGCTCCAGGTGAGACAAGGAAGCCTAATGGAATTGGTGGGTGCCCACCCCGGCTCGCCTCTGCAGACAGTAGAAAATGAAAAAATGGCTGCACACCAAAACGGATATCCAAGATCCTTTATTGGACATGCCAAGATGACCCTACAGGACAGAAGAGTGCCTGGTAGACGCGTTTCACACAATACAAATGTGCTTAATCATTACACAGGTATGTCTTACTGATACTCCTTAATTAGCCCCACCTCCACCTTACACAGGTGTCCTGGGGCATGGATTAAAGACTTCCTGTTACCTTTAATAGACGTGCAGAGAAACCACATACAAGAAAACCCCACAAGAAGGAAAAAGAAAGGGAAAAAAGGGGAAAGGGGAAAAAGAAGAAATATGGGAGACAAATTAAATATAAAACAATATATAAACAATATGTGTGTCACATATATATAGAAGCAACAGGTGGCACAACCACATATTAAAATTATGGTGTGGGTGGGCGGCAGAGGATAGTAGAAAACAAGTAATAAACATCATAAATTCTGTATCTACAAGAACGATCAAAATATAACCAGTTTCCAACCACCCAGCCACAACATCAGATACACCAACGACACTATAAAATGTATAGTTACCCAAGGTTCTAATTCTACACCCAGGATGGAGAAAAAAAATGTGTGTGTGTGTATATATATATATATATCCAAAAATAAATATAAGGATGTAAGTATATGGTCATATATGATCTATATACATAAGATGGGCAAGACAATGCCGGCTGCAGCCGGGGAAAACTGTATACCAACTATTAATAAAAGTGGCTGACATCCCACTCGAAGTTTAACCCATGTGGGATGCAAGTCTGGAGATGGAAAATCCAGAACAATTCTGGCAAAGCAGCCGGAAAATGTCACCTTGTCTCTTTGGAGCCTTGATTTTGTCAATCACCTGTACATGCATGGCTGATGTATCGGCGTCATGGCACATATTAAAGTGTTTTGCTACATAGTTACATAGTAGGTGAGGTCGAAAAAAGACACAAGTCCATCAAGTCCAACCTATGTGTGTGATTATATGTCAGTATTACATTGTATATCCCTGTATGTTGCGGTCGTTCAGGTGCTTATCTAATAGTTTCTTGAAACTATGGATGCCCCCCGCTGAGACCACCACCTGTGCTACATTAGTCGATTGATTTTTCTCCACACTATATAGGTGCTCATAGAAGCGATCATGAAGACGCCGATTGGTTCTGCCAACATATTGTATGTGATATAAGCCACAGGTGATCAAATATACTACGTAACTGGTTGGTTGAGAGTTGCCCGACAGTGGTTTCCTATATAGAGTTGAGTTAACTTCCAGGTTAGCTCCCATCAGGCAAATGTCTAAAAAATGTACTTCTCTATCATTAGCATGGCAAGTGAAAGCAAGATTTTTGTTGTTACAATTCAAATACTCAAGTCTTCAATATACCTCAGGTATATCTTAAATGATGACCTAAAGGGGTTCTCCCCCCCCAAGGTGCAGGACCGCTTCCACCAACCCATATAAAGATTGGCTAGGGAGGGCGAAAACTTAGCCCCCGTCGCTGCCCCGCATCACTGGAGGTAGAACCCCCCCGTCAAATGTGAAATAATTATGGGACAATAGGTACTCCAAGACTTCCAAAATATATCCTCGCTGTTCTACAGGTAAATTAGTGGATGTCTCCGAGTCCTAATAAAATAAAGCAGACACTATTGCAAGGTCATGGGGTATGGAGGAATATAGACTCGTGACATTACAAGTGACCCACGAGAAATTACTCTTCCATTTGAGATCTTTCAGAATATTAAGGAGATGGTTTGTATCTTTCAAATAGCCAGGGAGTTGCTGGACTAAAGGCTGTAACTGCCTGTCCAGCCACTGCCCCCAGCCTCTCATTTAGGGAATTGATGCCTGAACTTATTCTCTCTGGAGAAGAGACGCTTGAGGGGGGGATATGATTTCAGTTTATAAATACCGTACTGGTGACCCCACAATAGGGATAAAACTTTTTCGCGGAAGGGCGTTTAACAAGACATGTGGCGTGTTTAATCTACAACTGCCATGTTGCTGCACATGTGATCAGTTATGACACCAGCCATCGGATGGTTTGAGAGTTTGGTTGAGAGCACAACCAATGGGAGTGTTACATTTCCAGCATGTGCCGGAAATTAAACTGTTTTATGGATGGATTTACTTCTGCTTTAACTTCTCAGCTTCATTTTGGCCAAAGACACCCACTCTAACCCCTCTACCAATCAACCCAGCGAGGACCACTCTGTACCATTTTGTGGAGTCTCCTCTAAGTTTGATGTAGCTACGATCATCTGATAGGTCTCAGATATCCTCCTCCCTATATAAACCTACATCCATAACAACTATGAGTCCCCCTTTGTCAGAATTGGGAATGACAAGGGAGTTGGCTCTTTAAAGACAGTCTCTCCTCTCTGGTCAAAATATCCGGCCACTCTGTTGTCCCCCCCCCACCGTTCAACAGGTCTTTGGAACCTTGTCATCTCAGGAGTACGAGAATTGACTGGATAGAAATCTTATTTTGTTTTAAAGAGAACTGGTCTGATGGTGCTTGCATCAGTCAAATACAGGCATCATCACCAGTACAGTGGGGGGGGGGGGGGGGGGGGGTCATTGGGAGACAACAAATCATCCAAGTCTCTAACAGCTCAGTGTTCCCTAAATGCAAAATCCTCCACATCCAGTCCTGTATTAGTTAACTCAGACTACTCAGGACTCTCCACATCACCTGCTGAAAAATTATGTTTTTTTAATTGTGAGATTTCTAATATAGCGTCAAATAAGTTCAGGTGTCTCTGTGGGCAAAAATCAAGTCCTTTAGATAGTAGTGACATCTCACTATCTGTAAGGATCCTATTAGACAGATTCAAAACATTAAAACAGTCCTTCATAACTTGCGTGGTTGCCGACAAGATGGATCTGTTCTGCTCCTCGGTTTCTTCTCCTGCGCCCTCGCCGTGTCCTTTTGTATTTCTGTTGCGGCCCCTCTTGTGGGATTTGTGTCTCCGGACCTCGTTTTTTGCTGCCACTGAAGTAGTGCCAGCCTGTGCTCCCCCAATGGCTGATCGTGAAGGTGATTGATCAAACTGGACGCTGCTTGGGTATCATCCTAGAACTCAGCTGCTGTGTTTGAAAAGCTAACATGTTTAATTTTCCCACTAGCAGACTGGGATATCCCGCTCCATTGGCGCCTCCGTTTCCAAATATACACATTGTTGGTGTCATAGTCAATCTTGTTTCACAACATTTTTTCTTTCTTACCAGAAATAATTTCCTTTTCCAGACAGTTTAGTTTCTCATTAAGATGTGAATCAAGGTTGGCAAACTGTGTAGCACTTTTCATCAGTTTGAAGGCTTGTCCAATAAAGGATCTTGGATATCAGTTGTGTTGTACAGGCATTTCTTCATTTTCCTCCAAATATTGTGTCAGATGGTGATCAAACCTTGTGTTAGATCAGGGATCCTCAAACTACGGCCCTCCAGCTGTTGCAGAACTACACATCCCATGAGGCATTGTAAAACTCTGACATTCACAGACATGACTAGGCATGATGGGAATTGTAGTTCCTGAACAACTGTAGGGCCGTAGTTTGAAGACCCCTGTGTTAGATGGTGTCAGAGCTTACACAAGGCTAGCTTCCTTCTCCTCACGTTGCTTCTTCCTGGCAATCAGGCCCAAGCACTTCATCTAGAAAGGATTTCAGATATTCCTCCATGCCCTGATGGACTGGATATGTACCAAGGGCTTGTACGGATTGACAGGGGAGTGCTGGCAAGGTGAGTAGAAGTCTTATTATATTTATTTACAGAACTAGTATAACAACCTACATCTGGCTAGACATAAGCCTCCTGTAATCATCTGAGCCAATTAGGGCTCTGTTGCTTACAGCAGGGGAGTGCAGGGAAATTACCTCATCAGTGTGCCGATACTACTTTGTCCATTCACAGGCAGTGGTGGGTTCTGAACAAGAATGTATTGCTTAAAGGAAACTCATTATAAGGAAGTTCAGGGTCAGAAATTGCTGGCCTCTCCTAACAAGGCTTGTTGTCTGATAATCATGCTGATTCAATGACTTTGGTACCCTCTAAATTGTTAACGTCAAATTTTGAGTATACAGATCAAGAGATCTGTTGTCACTAAGCAATGGGAGCCCTGAGTTTCTCTCAAGTTTTGTGACATGCAGGACCTGGTTGTGTAATCTTTCTGGGGTTCCTGGCTCATGGGACTCGCAAAATTGAATTAAACATCCTTTAGTAGGTAAAACACAGTGGGGGAATTCATAAAGTGTGTCTAAAGCAGGCCATAGATGATTCGATTTCCTTTCCTTTCACCACAGAAGGCAAGAAAATGGGGGAATCCTCCTACGGTGCTTTTGTGTTCTGACGGGGGTTGTGGGGACCCTTCCCAGCCAGCAGAGTACAATGATTAGGAAGTGGAGAAGGCGCTTCTAATGGGGCGTACACACGGTCCTGACTTTTCGGCTACAAAAGTCCGACGAACGCCGATGGACCAAATCCGGCGGACAATCCGATCGTGTGTGGGCTTCCCGGACCTTTTAGCGGCCTTTTCCAGTCGCAAGTCTGACGGACTTTAGATTTGGAACTTGCTTCAAATCTTTACGTCGTAACTCCGCCGGACCCAGAAATCCGCTCGTCTGTATGCTAGTCCGACGGACAAAAACCCACGCTAGGGCAGCTATTGGCTACTGCTATCAACTTCCTTATTTTAGTCCGGTGTACGTCATCACGTACGAATCCGTCTGACTTTTGTGTGATCGTATGTAGGCAAATCCGTTCGTTAGAAAGTCCGCCGCAAGTCCGCCAAAAGTCCGTCGAAGGTTTGTCGGACGGGCTGTCGGACTTTTGTAGCCGAAAAGTCCGACCGTGTGTACTCCCATTAGTGCAGTATTAGGATCATTTATTAAGCCAACAAGATAAAATTCCCTTACAAGATGAAGATAAAAACGGGCTCATCTGACCATCACTTAAAGGGCTAGGTTCCTGTCCCTGTGACTCCGAATCCTCTGGCCGAACAGCAGTGATGGGAGGGATGTGGTTCACCGGCCACATCCCTCCTATCGCTGCTGGTCGGCCCTTTATGTGATGGTCAGATGAGCCTGTTTTTATCTTCATCTTGTAAGTGAATTTTATCTTGCTGGCTTAATAAAAGATCCAAATACTGCACTTAAATCGCCTTCTCCACTTCCTTATCTTTGCCAGCCTGAGTTTCTTCTACTCTTCAGAAGAGCTGCTTCGGTGTCCGTATATTACCCCTATGTCTTCCTGATGCCATTACTCCTTCTACATTGAGGCTAGATCTCCTGGACAGAGCTCCCTATGTTCCATGTACAAGAGCACAATGATTACTCATAGCGGCTATAGCCATCGGAAGTAATCATATGTTAAAAAAAATCTGACAGGCTGGTTTACCCAGGTCGATCGATGGATTGACTTGGTACAACCAGCCATTCCATAGATTGATCTAATCTTGTCTGGTCTCTGCTGAACCGAGTTTGGATCCATCTGTGGCCAGCTTAACATACTATTTATGAATTCTCTACAGTTAAAGTGTGACTATGGCCAAAATAAAAAAAAACTAACTTCTGTAATACAGTCTTTCACTAGCATTAACAAAACAGTCACTTTTCTGAGTCCCTCTTGTAATTTTCCTTTTCTTATTTTTCAACTACTTTTAACAGACCAATATGTCCAGCAAAAGTGGAAGTCAGAGAGTTGGGACAATCCATTTGCCACTGAAAGGGGTGCTTAAGATGGTCACATTTGTGCCTTATCCATAACCGTTTCTGTATTGATTAAAAAATGGTTGGAGATGGGCCTCTTTCACACGAGCGGATTTGGTTTTGCTCAGCAGGGGATCGGTCTGCTGATACCCTGCTGAGCTGAGCAGAGTGGCCAGATGACAGGTCTGTGTCTGCTCTGCTTATGCAAAGTGGACATGGACACAGCTCGCCTATGAGCAGCCAAATGTACACGGACTGGCTGTCTGTTTTCACCCAACAGCCCTCTGATCCGGCCAGACGGAGGGGAACTGATCCCCTTCGGTTTTTTTTGTTTGTCGCATTGGATTGGACCCAGAGGTAGCTGGGTGTAAACGGACACAAGTCTGTTTAATCTGGCGCTCCATAGAAGAGAATGAAGGGTCTGGCCGAAAACCGAATACCTGGACTTGAACTTGATCGAACCTCTCATGCAGGCCATAGGCTTTAATTAGTTGATCACCTATTAAATGTTCATCTAAATCTTCTAGTCCATATAAGACTACCCTCTCAAGACAGTATTTCTGTCTAAGGTTGACTCCATTGTTTTTTGGGTTTAATACTGCTTTAACCTATCCTTCGGAATCACTTTAATACTTATCCCTCATGTCCACAGTATTATCAGTCTTTTATCCTGTGTCATATCTGTCTCGTTTTCTGTCTGTCTATCCTTTTTATCCATCTGCTGTCAATCTGTGGCCTCTTGTACTACGAGTTTTCAGAAAAGGAGGTGGGTAATGGCAGTGGCTGCACATGTGCATATGTGAGACTCATGGCGCGGAGTAGCTGCTCGTGTTTCTGCCAGGAGTTCCTGTTGCTTTTTGACATCCTTTAGCATTGCTTGGACAGCATTCAGACTGTACACGTGCTGCCCTGCAGAGCAGAGATCCAGATACCTAAACAGCTGTTTTTTTTAGCTGCGACATGGGCTATTTGCAGAATGTAGCCATTTGAAAGGGCAAAAAATGATCTGTGGAGAAAATGCATGGTGTTTAGAGACACTGGTATCCTTGTAACTTGTATGATTTGTGTATTCACTCTGTGAACAAATTCTGCAAGCGAAGCTCGTTAGCCCTTCGCGGAGAATGTCACACAGTCAGCTTGTTTCCTGTCTTGAAAACAGTATTATGACAGATACCTGAGCAACAGGAATAAACATAGCAGTAAACTGATGGTTGGTACTGGAGGCCCTGATCTGCCTGCTACATAATTAGAAGCCATCAGCTCATAAATAGGGGTGCAAGTCCCATCTAAGCATGCATGTTCTTGCACTGAGTACGGATTTGTAGACACACCGGTGCTGGCCTATTCTTGAAGAAAGAAACTGCACCTGGCTATTCCCCCTGGTTAGTCAGCTGGGAATGACTGCTGGTAACATTTGCAGTAATACAGTGCCTGTAGGGGAAAATAGAATGGCTTTCAGGTATTGGTAAAGTGGTAGTAAACTCTGTTCTACCCCTTGTTCCCACAGGCCAAGCCAATAGTAAGGCTTACCTGTAGGTACTATGAATATCTCCTAAACGTGCAGAGTTTAGGAGATATTCAGAGTGCATGCAGCCGGTGACGTTACTGGCTCATGCGCTCTGAAGGTCCAACATACAGCGCCGGACCTTCAGAGCTGGTGCCGTAAACGGCGGCTCCTGCATGCATGCGCGGGAGTGACCCCGGCCACTCATGTAGCCAGAAACCGCAAACCTGGAAGGAAGACCTGGGGAAGATGTCAAGGATTTTTAAACGGTGGTTTACTACCACTTTAAAGCAGAGCTTCAGTCGTTTTGGTGTTTAGTATCTTTTTGTGTTTAGTAAAAGTGTTTATTAAAGTCAGCAGCTACAAAAAGTGTACCTGTTGACTTTTAATAAACACACACTAACCTGTTCCTAGATTTAGCGATGTGGTCACCCGAACTGTCAATTGCCTCCCTCCTCCTCTCTCCTGCGCCAGCATTTCAACTGTGGACACCTGACTGTGACAGCTTGCAGCTTCACAGCCCGGTGCGCACTGCGCGTTCGCAAGTCGCGCTACGCCTGCTGAATGGTCTGGTAGTCTTTAGGGACCTGTGACATGTCCCAGAAGACTGCACAAAGGGAGGGGGAGAGCCTAGGTGATCCAAGTGGAAGTGGGAGTGAGTACCTGTCAAAACTAGGTACCACCCCCCCAAAAACAACTGCTTGCTAAATGTGGCGGGGGAGGGAGTGCTTAAAGCGGAACTTGCCCTGTTTGGTGGAGCTCCGCTTTAACTTTTTTTTCCCCAGCTTATGGATTAGGGAAGTAAACAAGTGGCTGAAGAGCTGGTGTAGTAAGGAGGGGTTTGGGTTCCTGGAGGACTGGGCCGACTTCTCAGTCGGTAACCGGTACTATAGAAGGGACGGACTGCACTAAATGAGGAGGGTGCAGATCTGCAGGAATGAAGATGGCCAAAAAGTTAGAGGGGTTTTTAAACTAGGCGATGGGGGGGAGGGTCCAGAGACAGTGATAGCCAGCGCGGATGATATTCCAGAGGGTAGTGTTAAGGGCATTAGTAGTAGGTTAACCAAAGCACAAAAACACAAGGTGAGTATAGTAGCAAGTCCTAGTTGCAAATTTTGAAACACCCAATACGAGGACAATATGCAACCGGTCTAAACTATGTGGCATGTTCACCAATGCCAGGAGCATGGCAGACAAGATGGGTGAACTTGAGATACTGTTGTATAAGGAGGATTTGGATTTTGTGGGAATTTCAGAGACCTGGTTCAACAGCTCTCATGATTGGCTGGCAAACATTTCAAGGGTATACCTATACCGCAAGGATAGAGAGGGTAAAAAAGGGGGAGGTATGCCTATATATCAAGAATAATGTACAAGCGAATGTGAGAGATGACATCACTGAGGGAGCTAGAGAGGAGGTCGAATCCTTATGGGTAGAGCTCCAAAGGGATGAAGCTAAGGGGAAAATAATACTGGGAGTATGCTATAGGGCCCCCTAACCTGAAGGAGGAGTGGAGACGGATCTCCTATCACAAATTGGATTAGCAGCAAGGATGGAAGTGTTATCATAATGGGGGATTTAATTATCCAGACATAGACTGGGCGGAGGGAACCGCGCAGTTCATTTAAGGCTCGCCAGTTCCTTAATGTCTTGCAGGACAATTTATGGGTCAGATGGTAGACGCACCAACTAGAAATAAAACATTACTGGATCTACTGATTACCAACAATACAGACCTGATCACAGATGTGGAAATACGGGGCAATTTAGGTAACAGCGATCACAGGTCAATTAGTTTCAGTATAATCACACAAATAGGAAACATAAAGGGAATACAAAGACACTGAATTTCAAAAGAGCCAACTTCCCTAAACTACAAACCTTGCTAAAAGGCATAAATTGGGATAAAATATTAGGAACAAAGAATACGGAGGAGAGATGGTTTGCTTTAAGAGCATATTAAATAAGGGCATTAGCCAATGTATCCCATTGGGTAATAAATTTAAAGAGCGAACAAAATCCTGGATGGCTTAACTCCAATGTAAAAATGCATATAAAAGCAAAGGAGAAGGCCTTCAAAAAATACAAGGTTGAGGGATCATCCTCAGCATTCAGACTTTATAAAGAATGCAATAAGAAATGTAAGGGTGCAATTAGGACGGCTAAGATAGAACATGAAAGACACATAGCGGAGGAGAGCAAAAAAATCCCAAGGAAATTCTTTAAGTATGTAAACAGTAAAAAAGGGAGGACAGACCATATTGGCCCCATAAAGAATGAGGAAGGACATCTGGTTACAAAGGATGGGGAGATGGCAAAGGTATTGAGAGATGGCAAAGGTATTGAATTTATTCTTCTCCTCAGTCTTCACGAGTGAATCGGGGGCTTCAGTAACCAAAACTGCAGTGTTTATCCTCATGACACAACACAGGAAGCACCTCCATGGTTAACAGAGGACGGAATTAAAATTAGACTTGAGAAACTTAACATTAATAAATCACCGGGACCAGATGGCTTGCATCCGAGGGTACTTAGGGAACTCAGTCAGGTGATTGCCAGACCGTTGTTCCTAATTTTTACAGACAGTCTATTGACTGGAATGGTACCAGCTGATTGGAGAAAAGCCAATGTAGCACCAATATTTAAAAAAGGCCCAAAAAAACATCCCTGGGAATTACAGACCAGTTAGCCTAACATCAATAGTATGTAAAATCTTGGAGGGGATGATAAGGGACTATATACAAGATTTTAGTAATAAGAACGATATCATTAGCAGTAATCAGCATGGATTCAGAAAGAATCGTTCTTGCCAAACCAATCTATTAACCTTCTATGAGGAGGTGAGTTGCCATCTAGATAAAGCAGTGGTTCTCAACTCCAGTCCTCGGGACCCACCAACAGGCCAGGTTTGCAAGATAACTGAAATACATCACAGGTGATATCACTTGCTGCTCAGTGATTGCAGTATTCTAGTCTGCAACTCCCCAAGGTAATACTTAAAATCTGGCCTGTTGGTGGGTCCCGAAGACTGGAGTTGAGAACCACTGAGATAAAGGAAGGCCCGTAGATGTGGTGTATCTGGATTTTGCAAAAGCATTTGACACAGTTCCCCATAAACGTTTACTGTACAAAATAGGGTCCGTTGGCATGGACCATAGGTTGAGTACCTGGATTGAAAACTGGCTACAAGGGCGTGTTCAGAGGGTGGTGATAAATGGGGAGTACTCAGAATGGTCAGGGGTGGGTAGTGGGGTTCCCCAGGGTTCTGTGCTGGGACCAATCCTATTTAATTTGTTTATAAACGATCTGGAGGATGGGATAAACAGTTCAATCTCTGTATTTGCAGACGATACTAAGCTAAGCAGGGCAATAACTTCTCCGCAGGATGTGGAAACCTTGCAAAAAGACCTGAACAAATTAATGGGGTGGGCGACTACATGGCAAATGAGGTTCAATGTAGAAAAATGTAAAATAATGCATTTGGGTGGCAAAAATATGAATGCAATCTATACACTGGGGGGAGAACCTCTGGGGAATCTAGGATGGAAAAGGACCTGGGGGTCCTAGTAGATGATAGGCTCAGCAATGGCATGCAATGCCAAGCTGCTGCTAATAAGGCAAACAGAATATTGGCATGTATTAAAAGGGGATCAACTCCAGAGATAAAACGATAATTCTCCCGCTCTACAAGACTCTGGTCCGGCCGCACCTGGAGTATGCTGTCCAGTTCTGGGCACCAGTCCTCAGGAAGGATGTACTGGAAATGGAGCGAGTACAAAGAAGGGCAACAAAGCTAATAAAGGGTCTGGAGGATCTTAGTTATGAGGAAAGGTTGCAAGCGTTGAACTTATTCTCTCTGGAGAAGAGACGCTTGAGAGGGGATATGATTTCAATTTACAAATACTGTACTGGTGACCCCACAATAGGGATAAAACTTTTTCGCAGAAGAGAGTTTAATAAGACTCGGGGCCACTCATTACAATTAGAAGAAAAGAGGTTTAACCTTAAACTACGTAGAGGGTTCTTTACTGTAAGAGCGGTAAGGATGTGGAATTCCCTTCCACAGGCGGTGGTCTCAGCGGGGAGCATTGATAGCTTCAAGAAACTATTAGATAATCACCTGAATGACCGCAACATACAGGGATATGTAAGGTAATACTGACACATAATCACACACATAGGTTGGACTTGATGGACGTGTGTCTTTTTTCAACCTCATCTACTATGTAACTATGTAACTGCTGATTCATATGAGTTTTAAAAAGTTATTTCCATAAGGAAAAACAAAATCACAACATGGCCTAAGAGGTCAATCTGGCTTAATTCTGCAAGAAGATATTGTTCATCTATCTTGCCCTAAATCCAACAGTTTTTCCTCTTCTGTGTCTCATATCATGTTTTGGTCTAGAATAATAGACGTCCTGTAGTGCATCTTTTTTTATTTTGCTTTTTATTTCCCCATAACTACCCTGTTTCCCTGAAAATAAGACAGTGTCTTATATTAATTGTTGTTCCCAAAGATGCGCTAGGTCTTATTTTCAGGGGCTGTCTTATTTTTCCATGAAGTGGCACAGGGGTATCAGGTTGGGGGAGGGGGGTCACTTAAAATAACACAGGGGGGATCAGAGGGGGGAATCAATAAAAATGGCACAGGAGGATCAGAGGAGGGGGGGGGAATTACCATTTTAGTACCCCTTTTTGAATTATTTAGTCTCTACCCCCTCCCACCTTCAACAGACATCCCCCCCTTTACCAGACATCCCCCCACCCATTTATCAGACATCCCCCCCACCTCAGTCACCCCTGTGTGCCGGCCAGATTCCACACAATGTGCCCGACTCCTGCCCCGCACGACTCACTCACTGTTTAATTGTGAGTCAGCCAGACTCCATCAGGGCAGAGCGAGCAGCAGGTGGCAGAAGGCGGCAGCTTGTCCTGGCGGCGGCGCGGGCTCTCTGATTTAAAGAGACCTCACGCTGCCTGAACAGCTCTGGCTGCGCTGCGGCCAATCAGCGAGCTGCGAGGCGGCGCCCGCCACTACGGTCCAGAGGAGTCAGACGCTTTACGGTAGCTTCGGGGTCCTTATGTTCCGGGTGGCCTTATTATCGGGGAGGCCTTATATTACAGCAAAAGGCAAAACTGGAAGTAGGTCTCATTTTCGAGGGGGTGCCTTATATTACAGCGAGAGGCAAAACTGGAAATAGGTCTTACTTTCGGGGAAAGATGGTATGTGTGTATGTGGTGCTGGCCACCTTGGTACAGAAGCAGAGCTTTGCTTCCTTTTATCAGAGCTTGCTACCTAATGACTGGTGATCGAATAACTGGTGATCTGAGAAATATTTTAGAAGGGACAGGAGAGGTGAAGAAAGCAGAAATCCACAGACTGAATGTGGCATAAGCAGGGAGATCCTTGCAATGGAGGTCCTCAGGTACAGCTTCCTATCCAACTAGGACAGCAGTGAGCAGCATAGTATAGTGACATCTCCACATTACAGTACCCTAGATCTCACACTGCAGATATACAGCTATGGGGCTCAAGGAACAGTCACTTATCAGGAGAAATTCCAGGTAAAATATACATTTTTCAGGGTATTGCGTAGAAAAGCTGCACTTTTTAGGTATAGGTCCACGCAGGCTGCAAGCCTGGTCTCTTAGCAGAGAGGACCAAGGAAACTGCACTGGTTTTTAGTGAGCTACCTAAAACACGCATCAGGGTAAGTACCCCACTACATAGTCACAGGTATTTAGTGTAGTAAGGAATTTGTTATTCCCGTAAAATACTTAATATGTGTTAATGTAGCGTAATGTGCTTGTCAGCGAGGGCTGTAATGATTTGCTGAGGCCTCTGGAGGAGCAAGACCCAGCTCTAAGGTTTCTTGAGAGGGTACAAATATTAATAGCATCCAGTAAATCTCCCCTTCTTGTATCTCTTACAACTTCAAGGGTATCCAGTAGATCAGAGAGAAAATTACTTCACGAAATGCGGCTGACACTCTGAGTTTTCACAGAGCGGCGTTAAGGAGTTGATGATGTCTACAATGTTAGATGAAGAGACTCGACAATTGCATTTTTTAAAGTGCGTGAAAAGTCAACTCGCCAGCTTTTATTCGATATTGACGCTGGGTAGGGGCCTGTACATTCCATGGTGCTAATACTCAACGCTAAAGGAGAACTCTATCTTTAAAAAGTGATGTAACCAAAATAACTGTCATTTAAGTTTATTGCGATCAATAGTAACCTTTCATTTTCTTTCTGCAGCCAGCTATGATTTTTTTTTTTTTTTTATTGCAAAAAACATTTGAAATGTCTTACCCTTTCAGTCCTGGCAGCAGGATGCAATTTATAGACAAAACTTCTCAAAATTCTAAGTTCCCCTGCTCATGCCATTGGTTTTCTGTTTTTTTTTTTTTTTTTTTTTAAGTCTATACAGAACGGAAAATAAAATTGCAGACATTCTCAGAGTGTCCTTCTATTTTATTAATTATGATTTGTCCGGATTGTTGGTGCACATCAAGGGGAATGCCATCGAGAGCGGTGTACAGCACTAGAAACAAAAACAAGAAACTGATAAAACCCAAAGGTGGTCAGCACACAACGCTCAACTCAGTGAGAACAAAGTAGATCAAACTCACTATAACCTGAAATATATGATATACAATATGCAATACTATATAGAAAGCCAATGTGAGGTAATATACAATACATCCAAAAAATAAAATATATAAAATGCAAGTGGGTAGCCCAAAAACTAGACATTTTGTATATTATTGACACTAAACTAGGTTTGCTGCTGCATGCTATGGAGGGGGGACTCCATCTGTGTAAACAAAGTAGAGGGAGAGAGCGGAACACAGCACAAAAAGTGTACTATCATCAATAAAATACTTTATTAGAAAGAAAACATCACTGGTGGAGGAACATGAGAAACAGCTGGGAAGATGACATTGGGTCAGTTATGGTAGACTTTTCATGAACTGTACCAGGCGGGAGGATTACTGTCTTTACAGCTGGGTCCTTCTGGAACTTTACCCATAACAACTCCATTAAAATAATGTTTTTTGTTTTTTTTTTTGCAAGGAACATACATTCCACATTAATAATCAAAATTGCCTCCGGCATTGTTACAGCATCTTCTTGCTGGAGGCTGCCATTTTGCTGAAGCCCAGAGCCTCTGAACAGCAGTAAATCTTTAGGCTGTCAGCAGATCGGCCTCTACAAATTCAGCAGTGCCTAAAAATAAAGAGCAACTGAGCATGTGCAGAGTAGGGTGGGACAGCGTATCACTGAATTTGAAGCAGTGTAGGCACTTTAAAAATAAGTGGATGTAAACCCTCACATATACTCAGTGAAGTGAATAGCCTCAGCTGATACACAAAGATGAAACAAATCTTCCTACATGGGTTTTACTTGTTTATCTACAGTCCTCTCTTCTTTACACCCCAGAAAAGTGTTAACATTTTTCTTCATCTGTCAGGAGCACAGAGGAGGGGGCAAAGAGACTGCAGTGTGTGAGAGCTAATTGTAGGAAAGCATACCTCCCAACATTTTGAGATGGTAATGAGGGACACCTACTTGCAAACGTATGTAGGCATAGGACACGCCCCCGCCACACCCCCTTAAAGTAGAAATAGTAGAAAAAAGGTTAATTAACTCCACAAGGACTTTTTTTTACCAATACTATTCCTTTATATTGGCTTTTAACATTTACAAATGCAGCAATTTTGAATTTAGATGAAAGGTTTAGCACTGGGAAACACTTATTGAAAGATAAAAAGTGCATTTTATATACAACTATATGGATCAGACCAAATGAGGGACAAATGAGGGGGAAAGAGGGACATCGCTCCAAATCAGGGACAGGAGCTATGGGAAAGGAACACTCCCCCCCCCCCCCCCCCCCCCCCCTCGCACAAATGTATCTCATGTGTCGTAAAAACTTCTCAGAAGTGCTGATAACAGGGGAAGGAAGCACCAGAGAGAAAGACACTTAGAGCTTTGGAGAGAGATAAGTAAACACTACAGATATGTGCTTTGCTCAGATTCCCTGACTGAGGTTTACAACCACTTTAATGTTTTAGATTGCTATACCTGCGAAAGGGGCCAGCCTGACGTGATGTAGCAGAACTTAATTTTCTGACTTAAGTTCCACTTTATTGACAAATTTTCCCAGAAGAGCTACAGTGTTGAGTCCATTGAGATGGATTTTGAGATATGATATTGTATATACACGGATTATCCCGTGGATTCCACAGACACACAGAGGTTGAGGCAATTGAGGGTGCCAATTTTTTCCACTAGGTTCAACTCCAGTTACTGCTCTGTCTGGAGGGTCTTGGATAAATGTTGACTTATCCTTCAATGTGGCCAGAAACTGGCCACCAGGATCTCCGATCGTCCTCGAGTGTTTTTTTTAGAAAAGCCAGGAATATAAAATACAGTATAGCCCTTAGTAAGCTAACCAAGCCCAGGCCCAGTCTTGACAGGATCATTTGTTTCTAATAAAGCATATTGATGACACTACAGCACTAGGACTGATCATGTGATTATAGGAGGAAGAAAATGCAGTGGATGAAGTTTGCCTACAACCTTGCAATGTATATGGTTGACCCAGTGAGTTTTTTTTTTTTTTTTGTAACTATCTCAATAAAACACCGCAAATCTACTTTTAGTAAAAGCCTTTTGAAGCATTTAGATGCTCATAGACTAAAGAGGGTGGTCTGATGTGTGTGTATGATCAGACCTCCCTTAATTTGGCCATACACTGAGCAAATTTCAGCTAGTTCCTAATTGAACCAGCCAGAATTTGATGTTGCCCTGTTGGGAACCTTCCTCCCGAGATCCTTTGATTGATGAAACAGAGTCGCTGGGTGGAAAATTGTTGGCTAAACAGCACCTGCATCCAATCAAAATGCAGGCAGTTTGCGTATTCTGACAATAGAAACAGCAGGAGATTTGTTCATACTGTATACACTGTTTAGCATGGATGGAGAAATCTGTGGATGTATGTGGCCAGCTGTAGCCATGCAGCATTCATCATCAAAAACAAGTTAACGTTCCCATATTTATTTATTGACTTGTTACCTTTAACATTTTTCCCTGTGGAGGGGTGTCGTAATTTGACAAGGGATACCATACTTTTGCCTAGGACCCTAGCTGTTTTGCGATTCCCTGTCTCCTTAAGGATGGCGTCCAAGCTGACAGTGAGGGAGAAGAGAGCACACTCTGTCATCTCTTGAATTTCATATGGCTTGCAGATAAAAGGAGAATCTCTGGCACCTCGCTTTCTTCCAGCCTGCTAACCTTTATGGCTCCAGTCTATTCCTTTCAAGACATACTTGTGATCTTATCCTAGCTATGCACCAGGCCTCTAGACTTACTGCTCAGTAGAAATGGCTGATTCTATTTATGCCCCAAGCACACTTTATTATTAGGCTTCTCTTATATGTGAACGTTTAGGTTGTGCGTTCAGCTAAAGCATCTGCTGGGGAAAGAGTTGTCAGGGGATAAGACCAGTCTATTTCCTCTAGATTTCTGCCAAGCCATTTGGGGCAGTTTAGAGAGTATTCGGGCAAATTCAGGAAATCTCTGCTCACCCTCTTTGTTACATTTATAAAACCTCATTAATGCAAACAGGTCATGGGTTGCCATTGCTAAAAAATGCAAATTGTCTGGCTGTCATGTAGATCCAGTGACTTCAGACCTTCACACGTCACAAACCTGGAATGGTGATGCAGATCAGGACTGTATTCACTTGCTGCCTACCTACCCCAGCATTGTGTCTCAAAGTGTTAGGACCCATTCACTCTTATGCAGGGATTTTTTTTCTCATTGAATTGGTGCAGGAACTACTTGTCTCTGCCCCCCCACCCCCTTCTGTGTCACTTCTTGTCTCTGAACCCCCACCCACCTCCTTCTAAATCACTACTTGCCTCTGCCCCCCACCCCCTTCTGAGTCGCTACTTGTCTTTGCCCCCCCACCCCTTCTGAGTCGCTGCTTGTCTCCCCCCCCCCTTCTGAGTCGCTACTTGTCTCTGTTCCCCCCACCCCCTTCTGAGTCACTACTTGTCTCTGCCCCCCCACTCCCTTCTGAGTTGCTACTTGTCTTTGCCCCCCCCACCCTCTTCTGAGTCGCTACTTGTCTCTGCCCCCCCACTCCCTTCTGAGTTGCTACTTGTCTCTGCCCCCCCCACCCTCTTCTGAGTCGCTACTTGTCTCTGCCCCCCCACTCCCTTCTGAGTTGCTACTTGTCTCTGCCCCCCCACCCTCTTCTGAGTCGCTACTTGTCTCTGCCCCCCCACTCCCTTCTGAGTCACTACTTGCCTCTGCCCCCCACCCCCTTCTGAGTCGCTACTTGTCTTTGCCCCCCCCACCCCCTTCTGAGTCGATACTTGTCTTTGCCCCCCCACCCCCTTCTGAGTCGCTACTTGTCTCTGTTCCCCCACCCCCCTTCTGAGTCACTAACTTGTCTCTGCCCCCCCACTCCCTTCTGAGTTGCTACTTGTCTCTACCCCCCCCACCCTCTTCTGAGTCACTACTTGTCTCTGCCCCCCCACACCCTTCTGAGTCACTTCTTGTCTCTGCCCCCCCACCCCCTTCTGTGTCATTACTTGTCTCTGCCCCCCACCCCCTTCTGAGTGGCTACTTGTCTCTGCCCCCCTACCCCCTTCTGAGTGGCTACTTGTCTCTGCCCCCCACCCCCTTTTGAGTGGCTACTTGTCTCTGCCCCCCACCCCCTTCTGAGTGGCTACTTGTCTCTGCCCCCCCACCCCCTTCTGAGTGGCTACTTGTCTCTGCCCCCCCCACCCCCTTCTGAGTGGCTACTTGTCTCTGCCCCCCCGCCTCCTTCTGAGTCACTACTTGTCTCTGCCCCCCCGCCTCCTTCTGAGTCACTACTTGTCTCTGCCCCCTCTTCTGAATCCCTACTTGTCTCTGCCCCCCCCTTCTGAGTCACTACTTGTCTCTGCCCCTTCTTCTGAGTCACTACTTGTCTCTGCCCCCCTTCTGAGTCACTACTTGTCTCTGCCCCCCACCCCCTTCTGAGTCGCTACTTGTCTTTGCCCCCCCACCCCCTTCTGAGTCGCTACTTGTCTCCCCCCCCCTTCTGAGTCGCTACTTGTCTCTGTTCCCCCCACCCCCTTCTGAGTCACTACTTGTCTCTGCCCCCCCACTCCCTTCTGAGTTGCTACTTGTCTTTGCCCCCCCCACCCTCTTCTGAGTCGCTACTTGTCTCTGCCCCCCCACTCCCTTCTGAGTTGCTACTTGTCTCTGCCCCCCCCACCCTCTTCTGAGTCGCTACTTGTCTCTGCCCCCCCACTCCCTTCTGAGTTGCTACTTGTCTCTGCCCCCCCACCCTCTTCTGAGTCGCTACTTGTCTCTGCCCCCCCACTCCCTTCTGAGTCACTACTTGCCTCTGCCCCCCACCCCCTTCTGAGTCGCTACTTGTCTTTGCCCCCCCCACCCCCTTCTGAGTCGATACTTGTCTTTGCCCCCCCACCCCCTTCTGAGTCGCTACTTGTCTCTGTTCCCCCCACCCCCTTCTGAGTCACTAACTTGTCTCTGCCCCCCCACTCCCTTCTGAGTTGCTACTTGTCTCTGCCCCCCCCACCCTCTTCTGAGTCACTACTTGTCTCTGCCCCCCCACACCCTTCTGAGTCACTTCTTGTCTCTGCCCCCCCACCCCCTTCTGTGTCATTACTTGTCTCTGCCCCCCACCCCCTTCTGAGTGGCTACTTGTCTCTGCCCCCCTACCCCCTTCTGAGTGGCTACTTGTCTCTGCCCCCCACCCCCTTTTGAGTGGCTACTTGTCTCTGCCCCCCACCCCCTTCTGAGTGGCTACTTGTCTCTGCCCCCCCACCCCCTTCTGAGTGGCTACTTGTCTCTGCCCCCCCCACCCCCTTCTGAGTGGCTACTTGTCTCTGCCCCCCCGCCTCCTTCTGAGTCACTACTTGTCTCTGCCCCCCCGCCTCCTTCTGAGTCACTACTTGTCTCTGCCCCCTCTTCTGAATCACTACTTGTCTCTGCCCCCCCCTTCTGAGTCACTACTTGTCTCTGCCCCTTCTTCTGAGTCACTACTTGTCTCTGCCCCCCTTCTGAGTCACTACTTGTCTCTGCCCCCCACCCCCTTCTGAGTCACTACTTGTCTCTGCCCCCCCCACCCCCTTCTGAGTTACTACTTGTCTCTGCCCCCCCACCCCCTTCTAAGTCACTACTTGTCTCTGCCCCCCACCCCCTTCTGAGTCACTACTTGTCTCTGCCCCCCCACCCCCTTCTGATTAACTACTTGTCTCTGCCCCCCCACCCCCTTCTGATTAACTACTTGTCTCTGCCCCCCACCCCCTTCTGATTAACTACTTGTCTCTGCCCCCCCACCCCCTTCTGAGTCACTACTTGTCTCTGCCCCCCCACCCCCTTCTGAGTCACTACTTGTCTCTGCCCCCCACCTCCTTCTGAGTCACTACTTGTCTCTACCCCCCCTTCTGAGTCACTACTTGTCTCTGCCCCCCCTTCTGAGTCACTACTTGTCTCTACCCCCATTCTGAGTCACTACTTGTCTCTGCCCCCCACCCCCTTCTGAGTTACTACTTGTCTCTGCCCCCCCCCACCCCCTTCTAAGTCACTACTTGTCTCTGCCCCCCCAACCCCTTCTGAATCACTACTTGTCTCTGCCTCACCCACGTCTGAGCAACTTTCCTTGGTTCCACCCCCTAGCCACCTAGTACCGCCCCTTTTAGAGACTACAGAACCAAGTATCATTTAGTGGTAATTTTGTATGGAATTTGTTAATAATAACAAGAATAGTTCCCCCACCAGCAACAATAGACCTCCCCAGCAACTATAGACTGCCACACAAAAATAAATGCCTTTCAACAACAATAGATCCCACAACAGCCAGCAACAACATACCCCTCCTTCAACACTAGATTCCTTACAGCAACAACTGACCCCCACCAGTAACATAAGCCCAACCAACAACAGTGGCAGTGCAACACAACACACATAGAGCCGGAGTGTTGCCATGCATTGTCAAGATGCACAAGTGTGAATAGGCCCCTAATGTCACAGAGCCATGCTTATTCTTCTTATGTCAGCTTTCCCATGGATAATGTGTTGTTTCTTTTGTGTTATCAGCATTTTCAAAAACTTGGATTGTTTCTGTCGATCACTGTAAATTGATGGGGTTTTTTTGTTTTTTTTTTCTTCTTGTAGGTACTATTATTTTGCATCACTGCTGCCCTGTACATGTTCTTTTTCAGGTAAGTTCAGTCACATCATTTTACTATATGTTAGTCATTCAGAATGCCAAACTTCAAGAACTGGTGGACAGAATAGTCTATCAATACTGTGGTGTATGCAGCACTTCTACCCATCAGCACAAGCGATCACTCTCAATATATGGTATATCTAAAGACAGTACATTTTTGAGTGTGGAATGTAAAATCCTTATTAGATTTTGTTTGCCCTTGGGTAGATTTCCCTTCACTTCCTGTCCTGGAGACACAACAGGAACTGAGAGAAATGACTGTGTTGAAAAAAAAAAACAAAAAACTAACAGATTCCTCCATCCACACAAATGAGATGGATGGAGGGATCCCCATCCACCGGATACTTTGTATTCTGACAGTGGGGGGATTTCTATCAGGAGCCCTGGGTATATCTCCCCACCAGGGACCCAGCCATCAATAAAAAGGGCTTTATAACCCTTCTTAAACTTTGTTCTAAACAATGTTTTGTCTTTATATACACTTTAATTATAAGCAAGGGGAACAGCTTGCCTCGGCTTTTCATTTTACGGTGCTCAGGAACATTTCAGTCTGGTCATAGGATTCCTGTTTCAGTCAGTTTTTCATATTCGTTCGCTTGGATTACACTGCACATGGCAGAGTTCTAATCTGATATGGTCATCAGAATCTGATCCAATCAAATGGCGTATCAGGCGGATCAAAAAAGGTTTTTATCAATTCAGGCTGCAAAGTGTTGATTAGATTTATAACAATGCTATCAAGTTCACATCCTTTGTACTATGCTGGCTTATGACTAGGGTGCCCAGAACAAGGACTTTTAGGGCCGTTCACCCTAGAATGCAATGTGGGAAAGCCGCGTTCCCATTCGGCTTCCCACACTGCATTCCAATCGCTCTGCCCCTGTGATCTGCTGCAGATGGGGGGGGGGGGGTGTCAGTGCAAAGTTAATGACACCCCAAATGCAGGTGGCAATCGCAGTGCATTTGCCCACACCAGACTGCACCAATTGCATGGCACAAAAGTACCATGCAATGCTGTTGCCGCGCGTTTCAAAAAAGTAGTGCATGCACTACCTTTGGTGCCGTGCGATTTCAGCCCATTCAAAATGATAGGACTGAAATCACACTGCATAGAACTGCATGTGAATGGCACAGGATCCACACAGCATTCCTGTGCAACTCACATGCAGTTCCTAGTGTGATTGAGCCCATACTGGTCCTTCTCTCCTGCAGGCTTCCCCCCATGTGACCAGCAGTCACATCCTCTTCTCCCCGATGCTCTGGCAGTCACAGACACTGTGATGTCATCAAGTACAATGCAGAACCAACATCCCTGCATTGTACGTGAGGGAGCTGAGGGACCATCCACAGAATGGAGAGAGAAGATTTGAGCGCTGGCTACTGGGGGAGCGGTGGATTAGGTAAGTAAAAATCCTTGTCTCGGGTTCCCCTAGACAAAAACAAGCATTTAATCCTTGTAGTGCTGGGGGGGGGGGGGGGGGGGGTGTTGTGTTATTTCCCCTGGAAGTTTGGCTTTATTTTTTCTTGCTTAAATGAACTTTACAGAATATGAGAAGCCTGTTTTCACCAGTCCAGGAAAAGTTGTTATCCTAGAGAATTTCCCACGTTCGTATAAATATTATGGGGAGATAGGATCTCGGTGCACATGCAGGCTGGTGAAAGTACAGTCACAGAGGACAGCATTGACACGGCTCCGGTTGAACACATTTCTCTCCACCATCCTGAGCTTCCAGCACCGAAGATCCAGTTACACGTGCGTGCCTTGTAGAGAAGCAGGAAGGTGTTTACCTGCAAGGTGAGCCCGACAGTCATGGGAGATGCTTTTAAAGTCTAAAATTTCAGGCGCCTTTATCAAAAGCCATCCCCAGAGGAAGAAAAATTGAATCTCCTCCCTTTGTGTAGTTTCCGAGTGTCAATCAGAGAAGCCCTTTGTCCCGGACAGGAATTGATGTGACCTGACTATTTATCATGGTCCTGTCATCCTAGAATAGCTGGATAATAGAAGGAAGAAACAGCGCCTCGTTCTCAGGCCCCCCCCCCCCCCCCCCCCCCCGGACAATACATAGCCGGTGGTATTGTGAAGTGGCCGTGGCCCCCATCTGCCCCGAGAAGCTTTCTGCGGCCTCGCCGCCCGTAACAATATAGCTTATTACGCGTACGGCTCTGAGCTCTTACCAGACTCGACTGATATTACAGGTCGTATTCTGGGAAACCAATTGAGCTTCACAGATTCTGTTTCCTCCATTGATTTAGGAACAAAAGCTTTAGAGATGATAGCAGAGAGCTTATTTCCTGTACAGTTTCTTCTCCAGAAACACCTATGCCTTCATACTGCAGAGTGTTTTATCAATTCAAACTTTATCTGTGAAATATGGACTATTGCCTCAATTAGTTACCTATAAGGATAGTGGCGAGTACCATCATCCTTTGTGTTAGGATACGGCACTGTGAATTTTATTTTATTTATTTTTTTCAGGTACTTATATAGCACCGTCTATTTACCCAGCGCTTTACATATACATTGTACATTCACATCAGTCCCTACCCTCAAGGAGCTTACAATCGAAGGTCCCTAACACACATTCATACATATACTAGGGCCAATTTAGACAAGATCCGATTAACCTACCAGCATGTCTTTGGAGTGTGGGAGGAAACTGGAGTACCCGGAGGAAACCCACGCAGACACAGGGAGAACAAGCAAACTCCAGGCAGATGGTGTTGTGGTCGGGATTCGAACCAGCGGCCCTTTTTGCTGCTAGGTGAAAGTGCTAACCACTACACCACTGTGCTGCCCATATACCTACTTTGGCCTAGTCCTTGGGTACCGAGATAGTCCTCAACTTTCACAGTGTCGCGGGGCAAGTTTGGAGTAGCCCCCGGCACACCCTCTTTCCAATATTCAAACTTTAACTGGTCTTTCCATAAACTACATTCAGGATGCATTTTATTGAAATGCATTTTTCTCACCACCTTCCCTGAACCTCCTGTCTATATATTTTCTATTAACCCTGTTAGCAGGGGCGGCCCGTCCATTAAGGGCGAACGGGCGCTGCCCCCCTCCCATTCATCACCGCCTCCCCTACCCATGCATCCGGCCCCTTTCAGGACACCGGCGCATAGATTCAAATGCGGTGGGGGCTGTTTTTTTGAAGCACCGATTAGACCCAGAGGCTCTAATGGGCTCCAATATAGGGTGGGCTCGGGTCGCAGAGACTGATAGGTAAATTTAGTAAATTGCTCGTTAGGGAAGTTAGATTTTCCTCTGTTCCAGCTTGGCTGACGTTGCGTGTGGTTCCACACTGAGCCGGTGGGTGTCACTGTTACCTTTGGCTAGTGTTGGAAGGGCAACGTGTCGAAGAGTATGGGTGCTCCTCTGTCCCGGGGACAACTCGGTGGAGGTGGTCCTCCGAGTTGTATTCTGGGAGAGGGTATTTATGGGTCAGACTCCATGTTTTGGGGTCCGTTTTTCAGCCACCTGGCCCTCCTGGTGTGGTGCTACCTCGTGGTCCTCCGTTCCAGAGGCCCGCGCCGCTGCGGTGCGTGGGTGGGCCCAGAAGCATGTCTGGGGCCTACCACAGCAGCCGAGGAATGGTCCTGAGCTGTCTATCCAGAGTGAAGAAGCTGGACAACTGAGAAGATCCCAGGGGAGGACCCGTCATGGAAGGATCATGCAGAGTGCTGGTCTGGAGAGGGGCCTGGTGACTTGGTTGGAGGACGTATCCTAAAGGAGTTCTACAGCATAGTACTGCCGGGTTGGCTTAGGGGTCCAAGTACTATGTCTGACATTCACCGCAAAGTTTAATACATCCTGTGGCAGAGGATTGTACAGATTTATTTCAAGCAAGTCTGTGGCAGAGACTTTTGTTCTTGCTACGTACTGGCTGCTAGGCAAGTGAGAGAGGCCTATCCAGGCGAGCAAAGATTGTGTCCCACAAGGGGATCGCATCCGATTGCAATATTCAACTTTAAAGGACTTTCTCAAGAATCCTAAAGAAAGGTATTTGAGCTTCCCTGTAGCTTCCCTCCTGCCTCTTTCCTGCTACTTCCTTCGTTACTTGGTTCAATAAAGCATTGAAAACGTACTCAAGTGTTGGTACTTTTATCGTCCAGAGGTAAACTCAACGGTACCCTAGACTCTGTGCCGGTGAAGCAGGGGTGTTGAGAGTGAAGGTAACAAGCCCGCTTAAACCAGCAGCTCCGCCGAGAGTTATTGCTACATATAGTTTTTTTTTTCTAAATTGTCTGTATTTTTTGTCTATAGCGCAAAACATAAAAACCGCAGAGGTGATCAAATACCACCAAAAGAAAGTTCTATTTGTGAGAAAAAAAGGACACAAATTGTATTTGTGTACAGCATTGCACGACCACGCAATAGTCCATTAAAGTAATGCAGTGCCGTATCGCAAAAAAATGATCTGGTCATGAAAGGGGGGGGGGGGTAAATCTTGCGGAGTTCAAGTGGTTAAAAGAACAAGTTTCCTCATGGGGTTTTTTAGCAGCCAAGTATTTATTTAAAGATTTTTGATTTAAATGTTTTTATTGTATCAAAAAGCAATTTGACAGTTACATGAGAATTGTAAAAAATTGTGCTCTGGCATTCACATGAAAATGACAAAACCATCGATCAAGATAAAATTACATGTTGTATGAAATTTTAGTAAAATAGCATTTTATTGCCAAAAAATAATCTTCCGCATTGAACCTCTACGCGTTTCAACCCTTCTAATTGTGGTCTTCTTCAAGGGGGCATTTATTTCATAAATGCTTCAGGGTGTGCAGCACTATTATCTCACTTATAAGTTTCTTTTCTCTTCCGAACACCCGAAACTCCAATTTGAAAATTCCAGATGCCTCACAGCTCTGTGCATTTGGCCTATAAGTTATGCTGAGCAGGTTTACAGCGCTGCAATGTTACAGGACTGGAAGAGGAAAATCAGCACACAGGGGTTGTGTGAAACATGGGTGCTGCTGCATATAATCCAAGCCATCACATTTTCACAGCTCTTGTTTTGTGTCCAAAACGAGTTTAAGTTTTAAGCAGACTCCTGAGAGCGCCCATACTAATCTATGGGATTTCTGTGTTTCCATCTGGTGTGCTCAGCTCACAGAATGGTGTGCAGTGACAAGTTCCAGGTCTCTCCCACAGCTTTCTGTATATGTCATGCATGCAGTTGATAGGATGGGAAATTCATAGACTCGTTGTGTTTTGTTACTCAGCAACACTTTACTGTTTTATTTTACATACACCATATATACAGTATATACACGTAGTTAACTACATCTTTATTTGCTTTAGTTACTGTAACGGCACTTTCCAACATTCTAGGACTGTAAAGAGGTACAGATTTAAGCCCACATTCACACTGAGGGCCAGTTTAAAATCATGCGAGTTCAGCTGAACGATTTCAAACCGGCATTTCAGTCCGAATTCGGGGGTCGCGATTTGACAGACATCTGTGCTGGTTCATGCAGAGTTGTCTATTCAAACCGCCCCCCGAAGTCACCATAAGTTGTGAAGGAACTACTTTTTGGAATTGGTGCCGTGCCACAAAGTCCGCGTCAAACCGGATCGGACGGTGCCGTTGCCAGCAATAGGCGGCCATTTGACATGTCAAAACAGCCTGATGTGAATGTGGGCTAAAGGAGAACTCCAGAAAGTGCTATGTAGATCTAAACTCTTCCTTCAGACCCCTTTCACACTGAAGGCACTTTACAGGTGTTTTATCCCCTGCCACCCTAGTGTGAAAGCCAGAGTGCTTTCACACTGGGGCGGTGCGCTTGCAGGATGGGAAAAAAAAGTCCTGCAAGCAGCATAATTGGGGCGGCGCGGGAGCGGGGTATACACCGCTCCTAAACCGCCCCTGCCGTTGAAATTAATGGGCAGCGCCGCCGAAACGCCTGCAGAGTGATTTGACAGCGGTGCTTTTCGGGCGCTTCTAGCCCCTTGTTAACCCCTTCTTTGCGGTTAAAAGCGCCCCACTCCCGCCCGCACAGCGAAGGTAAAGCGGCGCTCGTTTTAGCTAGCACGGGGCGGTCTTCAGTGTGGAAAGGGGTCTTAACAAAATGCAACTGCAGAAGCAACAGCATGCGTTTTAATGAATAAGTATTTGACCCCTTCGCAAAACATGACTTCGTACCTGGTGGCAAATCCCTTTTTGGCAATCAGGTCAGACATTTCTTGTAGTTGGCCACCATGTTTGCACACATCTCAGGAGGGATTTTGTCCCACTCCTCTTTGCAGATCCTCTCCAAGTCATTAAGGTTTTCGAGGCTGACATTTGGTAACTCGAAACTTCAGCTCCCTCCACATATTTTCTATGAGATTAAGGTCTGGAGACTGGCTAGGCCACTCCAGGACCTTATTGTGCTTCTTCTTGAGCCACTCCTTTGTTGCCTTGGCTGTGTGTTTTGGGTCATTGTCATGCTGGAATACCCATCCACGACCCATTTTCAATGCCCTGGCTGAGGGAAGGAGGTTCTCACCAAAGATTTGATGGTACATGGCCCCATCCATCGTCCCTTTGATGCAGTGAAATTGTCCTGTCCCCTTAGCAGAAAAACACCCCCAAAGCATAATGTTTCCACCCCCATGTTTGACGGTGGGGATGGTGTTCTTGGAGTCATAGGCAGCATTCCTGCTCCTCCTCCAAACACGGTGAGTTGGGTTGATGCCAAAAAGCTCGATTTTTGTCTCATCTGACCACAACACTTTCATCCAGTTCTCCTCTGAATCATTCAGATGTTCATTAGCAAACTTCAGACAGTCCTGTACATGTGCTTTCTTGAGCAGGGGGACCGTGCAGGCCCTGCAGGATTTCAGTCCCTCACGGCGTAGTGTGTTACCAATTGTTTTCTTGGTGATTATGGTCCCAGCTGCCTTGAGATCATTGACCAGATTCTCCCGTGTAGTTCTGGGCTGATTCCTCACCATTCTCAGGATCATTGAAACTCCACAAGGTGAGATCTTGCATGCAGACCAGGACCGAGGGAGATTGACAGTTATTTTATGTTTCTTCATTTGCAAATAATCGCACCAACTGTTGTCACCCTCTCACCAAGCTGCTCGGCGATTGTCTTTTAGCCCATTCCAGTCTTGTGTAGGTCTACAATCTTGTCCCTGACTTCCTTGGACAGCTCTTTGGTCTTGGCCATGTTGGAGAGATTGGAATCTGATTGATTGCTTCTGTGGACAGGTGTCTTTTATACAGGTAACAAGCTGAGATTAGGAGCACTCCTTTTACAAGAGTGCGCCTAATCTGAGCTCGTTACCTGTATAGAAGACACCTGGGAGCCAGAAATCTTGCTGATTGATAGGGGATCAAATACTTATTTCACGAATTAAAATGCAAATCAATGTATAACTTTTTTGAAATGCGTTTTTCTGGATGTTTTTGTTCTTTTTCTGTCTTCCACTGTTAAAATAAACCTACCATTAAAATTATAGACTGATCATTTCTTCGTCAGTGGGCAAACGTACAAAATCAGCAGGGGGTCAAATACTTTTTTCCCCTCACTGTAAGTAAATGTAATAATAATAATTCCTCTCCACTGATGGGTCCGAGTCATAAAAAAAAAAATGATACTTGGCTTTTCCTTCATCCCATCCTGTGAGAAAGGGTCGCGATTGCCATGTTTATACTCAAAAAAAATTTAGCAAATACACAACCTGCTGCATCATTAAAAACACCCTGAATAAAGATGCTGAGGATGGCAAACTCTAATGATTTTCCTTGCCTAGAAAAGAAACAAACCATGCCAGGGGAAAAGCAGGTTTAGTTTTCCCTTGCATAATTAAAAGACAGTGTATTTGTGACACAATATTGACTGGATCCATTGATATTAACTCGCACGGTCACAGAGATTTTTTACAAGGTGTGACAATTGAATTCCCAGAATGCCCATGGCATAGCACTGTGCTGGCCATTCGCACTCAAGTGTGTTCTGACAGGTTACAACTTGCACTCGCCTGGGTCGCAGACCAGTTGGCTCAATCTTTAGAGAGTGGTACTGTGTTTCCCCCAAAATAAGACAGTGTCTTATATTAATTTTGGCTACAAAAAAGACCCTAGGGCTTATTTTCAGGGGCTGTCTTGTTAGTATCAGTATTTTGACATCATTTTAATCCCCAAAAAAACATCTTGGTTAAAGTACGTTTAGGATTATGTAGTCCGTTTTGTGGAAAGATCGTGCTGGTGTAGGGTCCAGTGTGTCTCCCTTTGTGGCTGTTTTATGAGAGGTACCTTTTTTTTACAGCACCCCTGGGTGCTCATGTGACCTGGCTGAGCTCTTCTCTGCTCCGAGATCCCCACTGACATCAGCCCGCTCCGAGAACTGCAGAGGGAGACGTCAGCTGGGAGGAGAGGAGAAGAGGGAAGAGCCGACATCCCTGCTGATATCAGCCCCCTCCGAGCACTGAAGAGGGAGGGGCCGCAGACGTCAGCTGGGAGGATAGGAGAAGACCTCCCGTGGGTCAGCGGCAGCTGTGGATGGGGTATTTTACATGATAGTTGCAGGGTGGGGGGGGGCACTGCATCTTATGCCAGTGTTGTCGTTTTTACAAAGCAGATTAAAAAAATTTTTATAAACTTTACTAGGGCTTATTTTTGTAGTATTAGTATTTGGTTGTAGCATAGCATCTGAATCCAAACCATATACACCTTCAACTAGAGGTGAAAGGACTCTATGAACTCCCTGCAGCTGGTCTTTTCTTAGATACTGACTGGCCATGCCTTGCTCTGCACCATGTCTCAGAGGGAAGGCTGCCTTCTTGATAGATGCCAGGCTCTTCTTCCACATGTCAGAGCCTCCCCTATGATAACTGGGATTTGATGACTTCCAGGATCAAGAAGCAGCAGAAGAGGTTTCCAAGTGCACAGATCTAAAGAATCAATGAAGCAAAAGCAGGGCGAGATCCTTGCACTGCAGGTCCTCGGGTACAGCTTCCTCTCCAGCAAGGAGAACTGCAAGCAGCACAGGTGTCTATAAGAGCCCATTCACAAGGGCTTAAAAGGAAAAAAAAACTGATACAATTGCTATCCCAAAAAGCAGCAGGCTGTGTGGCTGCACCAAACTCAACCGCTGGTCAGCAAGCGTGCGTGATGACGAAGGATTGTAGCCATGCCCAACTAGTTTCATCAAAGAGATGACATAGTCGGGGGACTGGCATTCTAATGGTAACCATACACACACACACATATTTCTCTTTTTTTCTTTTTGAGGGCTGAACTAGAGAAATCCTATCGATTCTCCCCTGCCAGCTGTTGTAATCAGACAGCTGCAGCATCCGTGGCTGTCAGAATATTCAAACAGTGATTCCATCAACAGGATTATTTAGCTGACAATTTTACACCCAGCTCCTTTGATTTTTCAGCTGAAGTTTGTTGAGCTCAGGTGGTGCTGACAGGGCCACTCACGGCTTGAATATTGGCTGATTCAGCCGGACGCAGGTAAAATTCAAGACATGTATGACCAACTTATGCAAGACGTTTTCCTCTAAAATTGCTAGCTATTTGGCTCAGTCTTGCATTCGGCCTTTAGCATTTTATCAGTCTATGCCAATAAAAAGCACAATGCCCTACTGAGGATTGCGTTCTCATGATGATAAACATTTGTCATTTCCGTGGGTGGCCCTGTTGGCACCCTCCTGATTGACATCCATTAACCTGAAAATCAAAGGAGATGTGCTGAAAATGATCTGCTGAACAGCAGCTGAATCCAATAGATTCAGCCACTGTTCAGATATCCTGACAGCCACATCATGCCCTCAGTCTTGAGCATCTCCCAGTCACTGCCAATTGAAGCTCAACACACTACTGGGGATAATCATTGATCATTCCCGTGGGCGGCCCTATTGGCACCCTACTGCCTGACACCCATCGTTCTGAAATTCAGAGGAGTAGTGCTGAATATTATTTGCTGAACATTAACTGGATTCAATAGATGCAGCCACTGTTTGGATAATCTAACAGCCACAGGGGCTGGCTGTCAGAATACAAGAGCCAGTAGAAGAAGATCCTTCATCCATGCTCTTAGTATGGATGTGTAAATCAGTGCATTTCTCTCAGTCCGCTTGCAGAGCTGAATGTATGGCTAGTCTTGGTCATAAAGGACCCTGCACTCACTATATCTGGTCTCCCACAGTACACAGAACATGGGAATGCAATTATTTTAGTAAATATAAACTGCTAAATACCTTGGGAAGGACACATGTTGTGAGTGATATTAATGCTGCCGCCCCGATGAGATACAAATGGGAAGGTTCCCCCAGTGGGGTTTTCCCGCAGCAGGTTTAGTAAATTAAAAAGATAGATTGTTAAAAATGATTCTTTATTGGAAAGTTGTCATCATAACATGGACACATTGTCATTAAAATATGAGCTCTGGTCGGGGGAGATATTGCCATTTAAAAGTACACAGAAAATGCAAACATAAAATTATACACAGCATTATCTATCCAATGTCTGTTGTGTAGACAGCAAGCTAAACCCCTGAGGAAGACCTTGACTATGCAGGTCGAAACGCGTCGGGAATCCTACACAACAGACATTGGATATACAATGCTGTGTATAATTTTATGTTTGCATTTTCAGTGTACTTTTAAATGCCACTATCTTCCCCGACCAGAGCTCATATTTTAATGTCAATGTGTCCATTTTATGATGAGAACTTTCCAATAAAGAATCTTTTTTAACAATTTATCTTTTTAATTTACTAACCCTGCTGCGGAAAAAACCCCACTGGGGGAACCTTCCCATTTGTAACTGCTAAATACCTTTTCTCATCAGCAGTATATAGCAGTCTTGTGACTTCTATCAGTGTCCAACCAAGCACTGGTTAAAGCCTGTAGGAGGAGTTTTCTGACTGGCCTATGAGATTGCAAGACTCCGCCCCTCTGTCTGGACAGTGCTGATTGGCCCTGTGCCAATCACATGCACTCTCCCAAGGAAAAAAAAAAAAAAACCTTTCTAGCAATGAACACCAAACTGAGCATGTGCAGCCTGACTCCATAGACTCCGTGTTATCAGGAATTTATCAGGGGACAGTGGAAGGAGGGGAGGGTCAGAGAAGACAGGATCAAACAGCCATTTTACACAATGCACAGGGTTCCACAGTGAGTATAACAAGCATGCTTTACTGCATATACAACCTGATTTTACTGTTCTAGGTTTAGTAACACTTTAAAAAAGAAAACTAATGCTGCCACCAGATCTAAGGACTAGTAGGCTGCAATATATTACATTTTTATTCTTAGGTTTAGATATTCTTTATGTTCCGTACAAGACAAAATTCTTGGTAAACCCACCAACGGGAACCACCATTTCACAACAGAGGTTCACGGTTTCACCAAACCTTTCCTGTAAAACATTCAAGTTAAGAAAACAAAGTGACGGCCCGGATCTCTTGTAAGATTGATGCTTAGGATTTGGGTTCTCAGCTTGATAATACAAAACTATAGAGCAACTATTAAGAGGAGCTGACATCTCCGGGCTCAAGCCTGGATTTCCCCCATCCTGATTTATATACATTTTACCATATTGAGCGGTAGACTTTCAGTCTGAACCTGAGCGTCCGGAATTTGTTTCCACTTTGCCTCACACTGATGACTGTGGAGTTTGATGGATGCTGCTGTCAAATCTGCCCTGTGTCAGGAGTCATTACCTTGTATTAGGGGAAGTGCGGACAAAAATACACGATTCTCAGGTTTGTGCAGCAAATCGAAGCCTGTCTGCAACCCGATCCGTAATGTCATCTGTGCTCTGCCGCAGACATTGACAGATAATCGCCCGTTACGATGGACGGAATTCAGCGCATAGTAAATCAAGTGTAGTTATCCTTCGGTTATGTATGAAATTACATTTCACATAGTTTACATTTTTCTCACAAATTACCATCCTCGTTTGGCCTTACATGCCCCCTTCCTGTCGCGATGACATCTGGAGGTCTTATGTGTGCATTGCCTACATGAGAAGCTGCTTTGGTGTACAGAAAGTATTATGTACCTTCACATGGAGTGTGTAATGTTTGTGACAGACCAGAAGTAACCTGTCTATTCACTTTTATTGCTTTAAGGCTGCATTCACACCTGAGCGTTTTGGAGCCTGAAGCTCCAAAACGCTGGAGGGGGAAAAAGAATCTTTGATTTTCTATGGAGATGGTTCACATCTCCACTTCAAACCGCCTGAAGCTTAAACAAGTTCTGGAGCATTTTTTTTTTCCACTCAAATCGGGCAGATTTGTGCGTTTTTGGCACGTTTGTAGTGCCATAGAAATTAATGGAATCGCGCCAGTTTCTGCATGCGTTTTTGCATGATTTTCTGCTCAAATGAAAAAAAGTAAAAATAAAATAGTAATAATATATGAATGAATAAATGTAAAATAAATACACAAATAACTAATAATCATTATAAATAAGTAAAATCAATGAATAATATGTAATAATACATACATAAATTATAGTTAACCTTATCAAAAACATTATTATTATTAATAAAATAACAAACACCCAGACTTGAACAAAAAAATACATTATTAATAATAATAATAATTTATTTTGTGTTATGCCCCGTACACGCGGTCGGACATTGATCGGACATTCCGACAACAAAATCCCAGGATTTTTTCCGACGGATGTTGGCTCAAACTTGTCTTGCATACACACGGTCACACAAAGTTGTTGGAAAATCCGATCGTTCTGAACGTGGTGACGTAAAACACGTACATCTGGACTATAAACGGTAGCCAATAGCTTTCGTCTCTTAATTTATTCTGAGCATGCGTGGCACTTTGTGTGTCGGATTTGTGTACACACGATCGGAATTTCCAACAACGAATTTTGTTATCGGAAAATTTTATAGCAAGCTCTCAAACTTTGTGTGTCGGAAATTCCGGCGGAAAATGTGTGATGGAGCCTACACACGGTCGGAATTTCCGACAACAAGGTCCTATCACACATTTTCCGTCGGAAAATCCGACCGTGTGTACAGGGCATTAGGGTTAAGGTGTTTAGTTATTTAATATTTTATTTTTTTAAGGGGTTAAAGTTAAGGGTTAATTATTTTATTTATTGTTACTTAGTATTTATTAAATTTATTTTTTTTTATGATTTTTTTTTTTTTATTTGTGTATTTGTTTTACATTTATTTATTAATTTATTATTATTTTTCTTTTCACAATAAAGTTTATTGTATATGTAAAGAAAAAAAAAAAGGAATGGAGTACAAAGTATAATAGTATTGCAGATACTTAAAATGCAATTATTTAACAAGAGATAAAATGTTACAACATAAATGTATAACTGTTAACAGGTATATGAGATTGGCAATATATATTATGAAGTTCATTTATTTTTATTCGTATAATAATACAAATAAAATAATAATAAATAACCCTAACCCCCAACTCCTAATCCTAACCTAAACTTAACTTAAACTCCTTACCCTAACGAAAAAAATTATAATAAATGAATAATAGTAAAAGAAGAAATAAAAGCTAATGGAAAAGCTAAAAAAAGCTGAAATACCTAGCAACAAATGATGCAACAGATAACAGTTTTCTCTATTGGCTAATAAAAAGCCCAAAAAAGCTGCATGCAAACGCGCACACAATGCACATAAAAATTAGTGAAAAATCACTGGAAAAGCGTTCAAAGATGCTACGCTCAGGTGTGAAGGCAACCTAATGATTTAGTACATAATGCTCGTGTTTTGCCTTGTATGTAGATTCTCCCTCTAGTGGTTATTTGTATATGAGCCTGTACAGAACAACCATTGCGATAACAGGGTAAGCCTTATAGCAGAGGTAAATAACCTTAAAGGGGAGGTCCAACTTGGGTGAAAAACAAATACTGTAGCTGCTGACTTTTAATATTAGTTCACTTACCTGTCCAGGTAGCCCACAATGTCAGCACCCCAACCAATCTTTTTATCGACTCCCGGGTGCTGCTGCCGCCATTCCTGGTAAGGGAACCCAGCAGTGAAGCCTTTCAGCTTCACAGCTGGTTCCCTACTGCGCATGTGCAAAGCGCGCTGCGCTTTCTAATTGGCCCGGCGGCGGGGGTAGGAGGAGGGGGGCCGAATCTCTGGGAGATCGGGCTGCAGCCCTGTCTCCAGAAATGGGGAAGGAGACCTGTCAAAAAACAGGTCCCCGTTCCCCCCCTCCCCCCTGAATGGTGCCAAACGTGGCACCGGAGGGGGGGGGGGGATCGTATAAGTGGAAGTTCAAATTTTGGGTGGAACTCCGCTTTAAAGAGGTGGAGATCTACCTGAACAGCATGGGAGAAGTCAAAGATCACCGGGCACAGTTTCGCCTCCTCACACCTGTTTTAAACATCTAATTGCAGTACTACCGTATCGCAATCACGTGCATTGCACGGCAATCATGGTTTATAATCTGCACAAGTGGTGTGGGTAAACCTCAGCGCATCAGTGTGAAAGCAGCCCATATACTATTGCTTTACACTGACCTGAAGATCTCTTCTTTCCTGCTGCTGGCACCACTCTGCAGACGGCTAGCCGGGATAAGAGATGGAGTGCAGTTGGGACAGGAGCCGGCACTACAGAGGAGGCATCGGCTTATGTGGCTCTTGCTCTCTACTACAGCTCCAACTTTACAAGTAGTCCCTCTGCATTGCACTCTGTTTGATGCTCTGGGATGGCGGATCAGTAAGCTCAGACTACGATCTACTGAGAGATCGCGATCTACAGGTTATTGACCCCTGCCGTATAGGATGCCAGTTGTTTTCACTAAGGCTTGGTTCACCCTGCCGCGACTTGTGAGACCCCAAGTCACGTGACATATGGAAACTCCATTTTAGTCAATGAGAGCTGTCTTAACTGTTTGCCGACCGCCGGCTGTCAATTGACGGCCAAGTGGCGCAGCTCTCGTTGCGGGAGGGCGTCATATGACGCCCTCGCTTTCCCAGCCCACCAGGGTGCGTGCGCCCGCCGTGTCACTGGGCACCGGGTGCGCGTACCCGGCGGCCCGCGATGTCCGCTGGGCACCCGCGATTGCCCGTAACACAGCAGGACCGTGGATCTGTGTGTGTAAACACACAGATCCACGGTCCTGTCAGAGGAGAGGAGACCGATGGTGTGTTCCCAGTACAGAGGAACACCGATTGGTCTCCTCCCCTAGTGAGTCCCCTCCCCCTACAGTTAGAATCACTCCCTAGCAAACACAATTAACCCCTCGATCACCACCTAGTGTTAACCCCTTCCCTGCCAGTCACATTTATACAGTAATCAGTGCATTTTTATAGCACGGATCGATGTATAAATGTGAATGGTCCCAAAAATGTGTCAAAAGTGTCTGATATGTCCGCCGCAATATCGCAGTTACGATAAAAATCGCAGATCACCGCCATTACTAGTAAAAAAATAAAAAAAATTAAAATGTTATAAATCTATCCCCTATTTTGTAGACGCTATAACTTTTGCGCAAACCACTCAATATATGCTTATTGCGATTTTTTTTTTTTTTATCAAAAATATATACAAGAATACATATTGACCTAAACTGAGGAAAAAAATTTGTTTTAAAGAAAAAAAAAATGGATATTTATTATCGCAAAAAGTAAAAAATATTGTGTTTTTTTTTTTTTCAAACTTATTACATAGTTACATAGTAGGTGAGGTTGAAAAAAGACACAAGTCCATCAAGTCCAACCTATGTGTGTGATTATATGTCAGTATTACATTGTATATCCCTGTATGTTGCGGTCATTCAGGTGATTATGTAATAGTTTCTTGAAGCTATCAATGCTCCCCGCTGAGACCACCGCCTGTGGAAGGGAATTCCACATCCTTGCCGCTCTTACAGTAAAGAACCCTCTACGTAGTTTAAGGTTAAACCTCTTTTCTTCTAATTGTAATGAGTGGCCACGAGTCTTATTAAACTCTCTTCTGCGAAAAAGTTTTATCCCTATTGTGGGGTCACCAGTACAGTATTTGTAAATTGAAATCATATCTCCTCTCAAGCGTCTCTTCTCCAGAGAGAATAAGTTCACTGCTCGCAACCTTTCCTCATAAGTAAGATCCTCCAGACCCTTTATTAGCTTTGTTGCCCTTCTTTGTACTCGCTCCATTTCCAGTACATCCCTCCTGAGGACTGGTGCCCAGAACTGGACAGCATACTCCAGGTGCGGCCAGACCAGAGTCTTGTAGAGCGGGAGAATTATCGTTTTATCTCTGGAGTTGATCCCCCTTTTAATGCATGCCAATATTCTGTTTGCTTTATTAGCAGCAGCTTGGCATTGCATGCCATTGCTGAGCCTATCATCTACTAGGACCACCAGGTCCTTTTCCATCCTAGATTCCCCCAGAGGTTCTCCCCCCAGTGTATAGATTGCATTCATATTTTTTGCCACCCAAATGCATTATTTTACATTTTTCTACATTGAATCTCATTTGCCATGTAGACGCGCACCCCATTCATTTGTTCAGGTCTTTTTGCAAGATTTCCACATCCTGCGGAGAAGTTATTGCCCTGCTTAGCTTAGTATCGTCTGCAAATACAGAGATTGAACTGTTTATCCCATCCTCCAGGTCGTTTATGAACAAATTAAATAGGATTGGTCCCAGCACAGAACCCTGGGGAACCCCACTACCCACCCCTGACCATTCTGAGTACTCCCCATTTATCACCACCCTCTGAACACGCCGCCCTTGTAGCCAGTTTTCAATCCATGTACTCACCCTATGGTCCATGCCAACGCACCTTATTTTGTACAGTAAACGTTTATGGGGAACTGTGTCAAATGCTTTTGCAAAATCCAGATTCACCACGTCTACGGGCCTTCCTTTATCTAGATGGCAACTCACCTCCTCATAGAAGGTTAATAGATTGGTTTGGCAAGAACGATTCTTCATGAATCCATGCTGATTACTGCTAATGATATCATTCTTATTACTAAAATCTTGTATATAGTCCCTTATCATCCCCTCCAAGATTTTACATACTATTGATGTTAGGCTAACTGGTCTGTAATTCCCAGGGATGTTTTTGGGGCCCTTTTTAAATATTGGTGCTACATTGGCTTTTCTCCAATCAGCTGGTACCATTCCAGTTAATAGACTGTCTGTAAAAATTAGGAACAACGGTCTGGCAATCACCTGACTGAGTTCCCTAAGTACCCTTGGATGCAAGCCATCTGGTCCCGGTGATTTATTAATGTTAAGTTTCTCAAGTCTAATTTTAATTCCGTCCTCTGTTAACCATGGAGGTGCTTCCTGTGTTGTGTCATGAGAATAAACACTGCAGTTTTGGTTACTGAAGCCCCCCGATTCACTCGTGAAGACTGAGGAGAAGAATAAATTCAATACCTTTGCCATCTCCCCATCCTTTGTAACCAGATGTCCTTCCTCATTCTTTATGGGGCCAATATGGTCTGTCCTCCCTTTTTCACTGTTTACATACTTAAAGAATTTCTTGGGATTTTTTTTGCTCTCCTCCGCTATGTGTCTTTCATGTTCTATCTTAGCCGTCCTAATTGCACCCTTACATTTCTTATTGCATTCTTTATAAATTCTGAATGCTGAGGATGATCCCTCAACCTTGTATTTTTTGAAGGCCTTCTCCTTTGCTTTTATATGCATTTTTGCATTGGAGTTAAGCCATCTAGGATGTTTGTTCGCTCTTTTAAATTTATTACCCAATGGGATACATTGGCTAATGCCCTTATTTAATATGCTCTTAAAGCAAACCCATCTCTCCTCCGTATTCGTTGTTCCTAAAATTTTATCCCAATTTATGCCTTTTAGCAAGGTTTGTAGTTTAGGGAAGTTGGCTCTTTTGAAATTCAGTGTCTTTGTGTTCCCTTCATGTTTCCTATTTGTGTGATTTATACTGAAACTAATTGACCTGTGATCGCTGTTACCTAAATTGCCCTGTATTTCCACATCTGTGATCAGGTCTGTATTGTTGGTAATCAGTAGATCCAGTAATGTTTTATTTCTAGTTGGTGCGTCTACCATCTGACCCATAAAATTGTCCTGCAAGACATTTAGGAACTGGCGAGCCTTAAATGAATGCGCGGTTCCCTCCGCCCAGTCTATGCCTGGATAATTAAAATCCCCCATTATGATAACACTTCCCATCCTTGCTGCTAATCCAATTTGTGATAGGAGATCCGTCTCCACTTACTCCCTCAGGTTAGGGGGCCTATAGCATACTCCCAGTATTATTTTCCCCTTAGCTTCATCCCTTTGGAGCTCTACCCATAAAGATTCCACCTCCTCCCTAGCCCCCTCAGTGATGTCATCTCTCACATTCACTTGTACATTATTCTTGATATATAGGCATACCCCTCCCCCTTTTTTACCCTCTCTATCCTTGCGGTATAGGGTATACCCTTGAATGTTTGCCAGCCAATCATGAGAGCTGTTGAACCAGGTCTCTGAAATTCCCACAAAATCCAAATCCTCCTTGTACAACAGTATCTCCAGTTCACCCATCTTGTCCGCCATGCTCCTGGCATTAGTGAACATGCCACATAGTTTAGACCGGTCGCATATTGTCCTCGTATTGGGTGTTTCAAGATTGCAACTAGGACTTGCTACTATACTCACCTTGTGTTTTTGTGCTTTGGTTAACCTACCACTAATGCCCCCAACACTACCCTCTGGAATATCTTCCGCGCTGGCTATCACTGTCTCTGGACCCTCCCCCCCATCGCCTAGTTTAAAAACCCCTCTAACTTTTTGGCCATCTTCATTCCCAGCAGATCTGCACCCTCCTCATTTAGGTGCAGTCCGTCCCTTCTATAGTACCGGTTACCGACTGAGAAATCGTCCCAGTCCTCCAGGAACCCAAACCCCTCCTTACTACACCAGCTCTTCAGCCACTTGTTTACTTCCCTAATCTCCCGCTGCCTTTCTGGTGTGGCTCGATGTACCGGTAGTATTCCTGAGAATACTACCTTGGAGGTCCTTTTCCTCAATTTAGCTCCTAAGTCCCTAAAATCGTTCTTTAGGACACTCCATCTGCCTCTGACTTTGTCATTGGTGCCAACGTGCACCATGACAGCCGGGTCTTCCCCAGCCCCTCCCAGTAATCTGTCCACAAGATCCGTGATGTGCCGAACCCGAGCGCCCGGTAGACAACATACTGTTCGGCGCTTCAGGTCTTGGTTACAGATTGCCCTCTCTGACCTTCTAAGAATTGAGTCCCCTACCACCAGAATCTGTCTTTCCTTTCCCTTTGCTGCCCCCCCACTCTCACTGGAGGAGTTCTTCCCCTGGCAGCTAGGAGAGTCCCTCATCTCCAGCAGTGCTGGTCCCTGACTGGTTTCACCAATGTCACTCAATGGAGCGTACTTATTGGGATGCTCCAGTCCTGGATCGGCCTCTCTGGCACTTCCCCCTCTACCCCTCCTGACTGTCACCCATCTACTCTTTGCTAGTGCCTGCACCTCTTTGTCTCCACCCGCCTCTGTGCTGGCCCCTGCCGGCACCTGCCGTGTACGTTCCTGGCTCACCTTTAGTATGGAGGGACTTCTCAGTGCTGACAGTTGCTTCCCCAGATTCAGAACCTGGGCTTCCAGGAAACAATGTGCTTACATTTTGCACAGCAGTATTCGCCCTCGATCGGATGATCAAGGAACGCATACATGCGGCAAACTTGTCACTCTTCTTTTGTTTATAGCGCAAAAAATAAAAACCGCAGAGGTGATCAAATACCACCAAAAGAAAGCTCGATTTGTGGGGAAAAAATGATAACAATTTCATCTGGTTACAGTGTAGTATGACCGCGCAATTGTCATTCAAATTGCGACAGCGCTGAAAGCTGAAAAATGGCTTGGGCAGGAAGGGGGTGAAAATGCCCAGTATTGAGGTGGTTAATTAGCGCTACTGAAGTCGCTCCAACTTTAGAAAAGGTTCCTGTACTACTTCAAGGCGACTTCTATTCGACTTGTGCCCATAGACTTTAATGGAAGTCGCCTCCAAGTCGGATCCTCATCTTAATTGATGTGATTTGGATCGGACATTACAGGAAGATTACCCAGGCATTCCCTTCTTCAAAGTTGCTTTAAAGTCGCACTCAAGTAGCACCGAAGTCACCTGGTAAAGTAGGTCGTGTGACTTTCAGGTCACAGGAGCGTAAACTGAGCCTAATAGCTGAGCAGACCAGAAGATGAGGAATACAAAAAAAAAACACAATCCCCATGCATCATCCTTGAAGCTCCAGGTTTACTAGAACTTCAACTAGATTGCACCAAACTGTCTCAGGCAAACTATTTTCTTTACTAACGGATGCACCCACTGGGAACGCTGTATAGGCTGTATTTAGCATCATCTACATACTTACAGTATACAGCACTGTGTTCCACTTTAGGAAATGTAGCAGCTGCCATTGCTAAAAATGCTATTTGCCCAGCCGACCCTCTGCCTTAAAGCGTTTGTAAATTGCAGCAGTAAAAGAAATTAAAAAAAAAAACTTTCCCCTGTAAGACAATTGCATAATATACTAGCACATTATAAAATACTTACCTTAGGACGAAGCCCTCCAGCGGCATGCTGTCACTGCTGATGGGGCCTCCTCCTTCACCTGGTCTTCCTTCCTGGGTTCGTGGACTCGGGCTGTGTGAGTGACCGGAGCCGCGATGACGTCACTCCCGCGCATGCACGTGGGAGCCCTTGGTTCCGGCACGGTGCTCTGAAGGTCCGGCGCTGTATGCTGGACCTTCAGAGCGCATGCGCCGGTGACGTCACCAGCTGCATCCAGTGTGAATATCTCCTAAATGGCGCCTGTTTAGGAGATATTTATTTTACCTACAGGTAAGCCTTATAATGGGTTGTAATGGGAAAGACATCTATATGAGAGAAAAGGCTGCTCACCCCAACTGAATTGTAAATGGGAAAAGTTCCCCCACTGGGTTTTTTAACAGCAAAATATCACAAATTATTTAATGTATAAAAGTCTTTTATTAAATGAGTAACGGTCACATATTAAACATTAAAATTTGAGCCCTGGTTGTGAGGCATTGTACATATACCAGGTTGCAGCATTGCAAACATACATTTGTACAGCATTACAATTAATTGCTATATCAAAAAACAGCATGTGCTAGGAGTTCTGCTAAAGCCCTCTGCCATTCTTGGCATAAACAGATATCCAAAGGTTCATCAAAGCGGAACTTCAGTAATATATTCATCTTTTCCACCATAAGAGGGCCAATGAGAGCTGCAGAGCTGGAGGCGTGCCTCTGTGTGTCTGTGTAAATCCAGGAAGTGAACAGGAAGCAGCTTCAGCTGCCCACAGTTAAAATGGCTGCAGCCAGACTCAGTGGAGGGAGATTTCTGCAGCATATTTGGCAAGTACAGAATCACAGTATATATAAAATAATATGTAAAGTGGTTGGAGGGAAGCTTCAGAATGTTTTTATTACACATTATGTGAGCAGACTGCAGTTCCTCTTTAAATAAGGTGACCAGATTTTTAAAATGAAATCCAGGGACATTTTTTTTTTTTTTTTTCTAGTAATGGGAGAAATCAGCGACTCTTTGCCCGTCTCCGCCGCCCGCTTCGCAGCTTGTCAAGTCTAAAGCCCCATACACACTATTAGATTTTCTGCTGATTTTTTCCTTCAGATTTACCAAAACCATATAATATGAGTTCAAACCTTAGGAGTTTCAATTTGTATGCAATCAGGCAGGCCCCTGCACTACATGGTTTTGGTAAATCTGAAGACAAAAATCAGCAGAAAATCTGATAGTGTGTATGGGGCTTTACTCTTCGAGCCCCGGCTACTACTGGGTGGGGAGCAGAGGAAGATCACTCCAACAGGGAAGGCAAGGATATAAGCAGGCAGGCGGCTGGCCTGGACTTGAGCCAAGGCAGAAGAACATGCAAGTGGAGCTGAATGGGCATGCGCCCGAAACTGAAGAAATAGTCCCTCCGCTCCGACCAGCACATGATCATCAGAAAGGGGCACAGATAATGGAAAAAAATAACCCCCCATAAGCTAGTAGGAGCGGTAGAGGACGGGGAGGGTGCAGTTTTTTCTTTTTATTCTGCATGGGCTGTCTTTGAAATTGCCCCAGCCCCTGTTCAAATCCAATTCGGGGACAAAACTGGGGACAGACTTGGTCCGGGGACAGTGTCCTCAATCCGGGGACTGTCCCCAGAAACCGGGGATGTCTGGTCACCCTATCTTTAAAGTCCTCACAATATGCAGCAAAAATATCAGTTTTCATAAAAGGTTGTATATTTATCTTTAAAAAGCTGTACTTGTGCCCCAGTCCAGTGACTTTGTCTTGGCTGAAATGATGTCATTAGTCTGCTGCAGGCAGGAGAAAGCATTTTCTCAGTCTTCTCAATCCCCCCCTGATCAAACTGCAGCATTGTAACTTTGAACACAAGGTAAGAGGCTGCAATAGGGGCTGATAAATTCCTGGAAGTATTCCACTTACACATCACTTATGGGGAGTCGTTGAGTCTCTGCTGCCTCCTAGAGGTGGTCACCATTGTTGCGGCGTTCCATGGACAGAGCCGGGTTTATTTTCTGGATATTTTTGTCCCATGCAAAAATTGCTTGCAGGTATACAGCCGATATAAGTGAGAGGTTGATATACTGCGGTTTTCTTGACTCGGGGGAGACACTTTAGGCCGCATTGCGTGTTTAATGTCAGTTGTAAATGTTTCCATTGTACACTGATTAGTAACATATTTAAGTAGCAGGTGGCATTTCACGAGCCAGATGCATTTCCAGCATTTTTTTTTAATGGCATTCTTGCTTTCGAAAATAACTTTGAACCTTTGATCAGCCCATCTGTGACAAGTGCAGATAGTCGGTGTCAGTCGTTTTGTTTACCGATTTTATAATTCTCCTGACTAAATTGAGGCTTTTGTAAAACCAGCAACAGGCAAACAAAATAACTTCAGCTATCATCTGTCTCTAATTGTCTGCTTAAGAAACAATCAGCACATACAGGATCTATTAAAGGATTTCAAGAAATTGTTGAAAGCTGCGGTGACGAATAATCATAACAAATCATTGGGAAAGCACAGGTGACAAGCAGAGGTCTCCCCTGTCACAGGTCTTCTGGGCTCCTGACATAAGAAGGATGACAATTTAAAATACTATTTAGTGCTCCAGTAATTCTGATCGTAAAGTGACTACAATCTGTGTATTTATGTTCACTGATGTGACCTGAAAAGCTTCAGATAGCTTTGTATCAGGCCTTCTGACCTGCAACTTGTTGCTGGTCAGTAATCCACCTATGCAGGGTTGCAGTTTGCAAATTCCAGGTGCATTTTGCGTTTTTCAATACACGCTTTTGATCCACTGAAGTCTATGAAACCAAAAACCAGAAAAAAAAAAAAAAGCATCTGGCCCTTTTCATAAAATGCACAGATGTGAACGCAATCCATAGGAAACCATGTTAAATGGACTGTAGTGCGTTTCTTCAAAATTGAAAACGCACTAAAAAATTGCATAGGTGTGAACCAGGCCTCAGTGTTAAACCAAGTATACACGCATGAAGCTTGCACCTTAAAGGGGTAAACCCTCGTGTTTTTTCACCTTACTGCATCCTATGCATTAACCACTTGCTGACCGCCGCACGACGATGTACGTCCAAACTTTGAAGGGGTATATCGTGGTTATGGCAGCAGCTAGCTGCCATAACCACGGTATCCCCGTTTTCGTGCGGCGGCCGGCTTTCAGATAAAAGTGGTCCCTGCAGCGGATTCGCCGCAAAATCACTTTTATCGGTGGCGGGAGAGGGCCCCTCCCGCCGCGATCCGGTGCCCTCCGCCGCTTACCGGAGCCGTCGGTAGCGGCGGAGGCGATCGCGTCCTCCTCTGTGGTGTTTCTGGAGACGAGTGAGGCCAAGATGGCGCTCACTCGTCTCCATGACACTGCTGGGCGGAAGCGACGTCAAAACGCCACTTCCGTCCACGCCTCTTAAAGGCATATTTTTTCAAATGTCATTTTTCTAAATGACTTTTTTTTTTTTTATTGCATTTTAGTGTAAATATGAGATCTGAGGTCCTTTTGACCCCAGATCTCATATTTAAGAGGTCCTGTCATGCTTTTTTCTATTACAAGGGATGTTTACATTCCTTGTAATAGGAATAAAAGTGACACAATTTTTTTTTTTTAAAACAGTGTAAAAATAAATAAAATAATGTAAAATAAATAATAAAAAATAAAAAAAAAATGTTTTAAAAACCCCCCGTCCCGACGAGCTCGCGCGCAGAAGCGAACGCATACGCAAGTAGCGCCCGCATATGAAAACGGTGGTCAAACCACACATGTGAGGTATCGCCGCGACCGATAGAGCGAGAGCAATAATTCTAGCCCTAGACCTCCTCTGTACCGCGAAATATGCAACCTGTAGAATTTTTTAAACGTCGCCTATGTAGATTTTTGAGGGTAAAAGTTTGACGCCATTCCACGAGTGGGCGCAATTTTGAAGCGTGACATGTTGGGTATCAGTTTACTTGGCGTAACATTATATTTCACAATATAAAAAAAATTGCGCTAACTTTACTGTTGCTTTACTGTCTTATTTTTTTATTCAAAAAAGTTAATTTTTTCCAAAAAAAAGTGTGCTTTTAAGACCGCTGCGCAAATACGGTGCAAAAAAAAAGTATTGCAACGACCGCCATTTTATTCTCTAGGGTGTTAGAAGAAAAACCATATATAATGTTTGGGGGCTCTAAGTAATTTTCTAGCAAAAAAAACTGTTTTTAACATGTAAACACCTAAAATCCAAAACACGGTAAGTGGTTAAGGTGAAAAAACACCTGGCAGTGACCTACAGTAAAGCATGGAGGGGGTAATATCCTGTTATGGGTGTGTTTCTCTGCAGCAGGGACTGGAGCACTTGTCAGGATAGAGAAAAAAATGGATGGGGGGAAAATCTGCTGCTCTCTGCCAGAAAGGTGTCGATGGGAAGAAGGTTTTACCTTCCAACATGACAATGACCACACAGTGTTTGAAGGAGAAAAAGGGGAATGTCCTTGCATGGCCTAGTCAGAGCCCAGACTAAAACCACGTTGAAAATCTGTGGAAAGCTTGAAGACTGCAGTCCATAAACGGTCACCATTAAATTTAACTGAACTTGAGCAGTTCTGCATAGAAGAGTGGGCAAATATTGCAAAGTCTAGATTTGGAAAGTTAGTAGAGACACATCCCAACAGACAAAAGGCTGGAATCAAAACAAAAGATGGTTCAACAAAATACTGACATAAGGTGGGTGATCCTTTTTCCAACTCAGTGAATCTGTTTTTTTTTTATTTTTTTTCTGTCATGTTGGTGTTATAGCTTTGACTAAGTACAGCTGGACAAAACAAAATCTGTGTCTGTCTTCATTTCAGGCTGCAAAGAAACAAAATGTGATTATTTTAAAGGGGGGGGGGGGATACTTTTCTATACTCACCGTAGGTTACTTTTGATAAAACCTTAATTGCACATGGTATCAGGGCTGACGCTCTTTATATTTTGTGTTTTCGGGCGGACTTTTCGACCGGACTGGTCCGACGGACTTTCAACGGATTTTTGGCAGGCTTCCGACGGACTTTTTAATGAACGGACTTGCCTACACACGATCACACCAAAGTCCGACGGATTCGTACGTGATGACGTACACCGGACTAAAATCAGGAAGTTGATAACCAGTAGCCAATAGCTGCCCTAGCGTCGTTTTTTGTCCGTCGGACTAGCATACAGACGAGTGGATTTCTGGGTCCGGCGGAGTTACGACATAAAGATTTGAAGGATGTTCCAAATCTAAAGTCCATCAGATTTTCGACTGGAAAAGTCCGCCGAAGGTCCGGTGAAGCCCACACATGATCGGATTGTCCGCCGGACTCGGTCCGTCGGACCAGTCCGGTCGAAAAGTCCGGCCGTGTGTACTCTACATAAGTCTGTAGCCATTCTTCAGGAATTTCCATGGCTTGGTAAATTGAGGATGTTGTAGAGGGCAAATATCTGGCCTAGAAGGGGTTACATTTACTAGAAATCCATTTAAACCTTTGCAATGCATCTGCGCCATATTTCTGATATTACACAGCCATTGAAAAGTATATTGTGGAAACAGCAGGCGATTTTGTAGCAAATTTCCATTGGCATAAATTCTAGACATTTCCATAGAGGATTAAACTATCTGCTGTTATGAAATGCAAGAACATAAAAGAAATATTTCAGGATACTTTAGTCCAAGATATTTGAATGTTTCCAAAGCAATCGAAGTCCATGATTTCATTTCACTTTTAATCTCTTAGGCTGTTTTTGATCCTGGAGTAAAGGAAAGCAGGCTCGGCTCTGTAGATGGAATCATTATTGAGTATAATAACGTCCTAGCTACGGGTATGGTAGGGGGAGACTGGCTCCCAGCAAGCGGCATAAACATTGGCAGGTTCTGTTCTTTAATGGAAAACTGGTTACAGTGCATTGCACATAATATTGCTGTTATTATGTCTAAGTGGACCCTTATGCAACTGTAAAGCTACAGTACCATTAGGCTGTGTGGAACACTAGGAAGTATATAGTGGATAGTTTTATTGTGCAATTTATAGGAAATTTGTCAAGTCTTGTGCATGTCTCCTGATTCTCCGCTCTTCTGACAGACTTGCAACAACCAATGCCAGTGCTGGAGAACATTTGCCAGTACTGTAGAAATCACTTTTATTTTGAAAGGCTTAAAGTGATTGTAAAGGTTGAAGATTTTGCATGAAGGTAACAAACCTTCTGTGTGCTGCTACCCCCACAGCCCCCCTAATTCTCACCTGAGCCCCCTCTCGATCCAGCGATATCCACAGGATGTGCTTTCGGCCGTCCCGTGTCTCTCTCTCCTCATTGGCTTAGTCAGCAGTGGGAGCCGTTGGCTGCAAAGAGCAGGGCTTGGGAGCGAGCACTCACCAGTGCCCCCCATATTAAGCGGCTTGCTATTGGGGGGCATTGGTTAAGAGGGAGGAGCTAGGAGTGCCGGCGGGGATCCTAGAACAGTGATGGCAAACCTTGGCACCCCAGATGTTTTGGAACTACGTTTCCCATGATGCTCAACTACACTGCAGAGTGCATGAGCATCAGGTGTGCCAAGGTTCGCCATCACTGCCCTGGAAGAAGAGGATCGGGGAACCAAAGAACAAGCTTTTTTTAAGATGTATTGATTTACATGGATGGGACTACCCATTCAACACTGGCGGAGGAGGGTCTTATAATAATGAGCTTTTTTTTATTTCTGTAAAAATTTTACCCCAAAAAGGGAAAAAAAAACTTTGCTGTAACTGAACATAAAGTTTGAGCTAGAGTTTGGCTTCAGTTTAGTGCATAAAAATCTGCTACACTTCCCCGCAGATGGGCAATGCTTCTGTCTGCTGTGACCCCCGTGCTCATTCATCCAGAGTTGGGGGCACTCTAATAGGGGAGGCGTGTTACTGGCCAGATCACTAGGTGAAAAGAGGGAAAAAGGTCTCAAAAAAATAAAAATAAAAAACAGTTACAGCCACCACATCTAATGATTGATAATCTGCAGTATATTACATTTTTGGTTTTGGGTCTAATATAGTTTTAAAAAAATCACATATGCATATAAAAGGGCATGTACCCACACCACCTTCCTGGCTTTAACCATCTCTTATAAAGATAAATATTGCATCATGGATATCAACAATCACTTGATGAAAACTTGATGAGCCTGAATTCTCTACGCGTTTCGTCGACTTTTTAACTTCAGGAGAGGAGGTATTATATACATAATGAGCTGGTAAAAATAATAATTTTATAACATACATTAATTGTAGCCACGCTTCAAACAATGCATCATTAAGGATCCAAAAACATACATTTACAAAAGCAAAACAATGTGACAAATGAAGGTCTCAGCCTGAGAGGCCCAGATGTGACATCATAACGTCGCACCCGAGGCCTCCGAGGGTCATAGAGATGACTAGGGACCATCTGGTCACCAGAAATCTCTATGCTCAACTTCTGGTGGGGACCGATTCATTCTCCGACTCGCACGGGCGAGCCGGTAGAAGCACTGGAGGGCGGCAGGGGGGATGTCCCCTCCCGCCGCATGTAAGAACGAACAAGCGGCTGAACCGCCGCCATGATTCTTACGGTGCAGAGAATCACCGGCCGAAAAATATGATAGCTAATGGTTACCTGCAGCTGCAGGCCTTATTCAGATATCCCCACTCAGTCATTGACGTCATATGACATCCTTGGGCTGGAAGTGGTTAACATCTGCTTCAAGCTCCCTGTTTGTATTCCCCTGTTTATGACTTTAGATTGGAACTTGGACTATTCTCTGAGCTCTGCCTGCCTTTTGACTATGGATTTGACCCTGACTATTCTGAACCTTGCCTGCCTTGTACCTGGTCTGTCATTGAACCGCTCTGCCTTTCTGCCAACTGCAAGTACCTGTTTGCTTTGCTCAGTTCATGCCTGCCCCGGCATGGTTTCCAGGCACTAAAGCATTGTCAATTAGACCTGGGAGCAACCGAGTACCAGTAGGCCTCCTTTCCTTATGGGAAAGGGGGCTGTTGTTATACAGTATGTGAACAACACAGAAGCCAGCTCTAGTGCCTGACCCCCAGCACTAGGGGTAAGCGTGACAGAAGCCTCCTGGGATGGTCTTGGCATATATCTCAGAAGGCCTCAGGATACTCTACTGTGTATGCACCACATCATCAGGGGGACCGGTTGCAAGAACCTGGAAGATACAGCTGTCTTTTGGTGCTATCAGAGCAGATATGGTACGGGACTGGGTGTAAAACAGCGGAGTGTCAGATCTATGCAGAACACCACCGGATTGGCAGGTGTGTGAGTATGTTTTTTGTTTTTTTTTGTAGATAGTTTTACATTTAAAAAACTGCGCTTAGTGCTCAAATTATCACCATAACTTTTCACAGCTGCACTCAGAAACACTAAAATACAAGTGCACTAATAAATATCCCAATCTTGTTGTCTTTAAATGATCAAAGGTGTAAAAATAAATGACCATAAAAATAATAAACCAAATACTTACAACCCGAGTGACCTATGTACTCTGTGTAATATAATACAAGTCTATCCAAGTGAAGTTCAAATTCTCCCAAATGCTAAATTTTTGCGTTTTTTTTTTTTTAATCCAGTTTTTTTTTTTTTTTGGAGCTAGTGTGCATGGAGCCTTAGCTGTTTGCCCTGGAGTTCCACGTTAAGATTGATTAACAGGCTTGGTGACAATACACAACTTGTAAATAATTAATATACTGTTGCATGTCCACTTGTCAAGTAAGGTAAGGGTGTTTTTAAATATTTGCCTAGAGTTGGTCTTTAAAGGTGTATCTATGCCCCAAATCTTCTCCATTACATGGTGGATCATGGGATTAGTAGTTTACAGAAGATTGTATTGCTTCAAGCTCAGATGACAGGAAGTGACAAAGACACTGCATTCCTGGCAAGATTAACAGGTATTTGCTAAAAAAAAGAAAAAGAAATTAGCCTGTAAAAAGACTGGTGAGCTGTAATATATTCCAATTTTGTTGTTAAGTTTACTTAACGTTTAATTCATCTTTTGCCTTCTGGAAAAGCTCTTTAATGGAGCTGTACCTTACCATCTACCCATTTATATATGAATCACCCTTGGCATACTTGAATGAAGCATTATTTGAAAAGACATCTCTATTGGAGAAGCTTGTCTTTCATCCCGCCATCACAGTGCACACTTCCTGTGTCATATTATCTCTTAACAGACAGGCATTCTGTACACCTCAGCTACATTCCGCTAGAACCAACAAAACATCTGACCAGTGACCACAGCTCGGCGTTGTCTATCCAGCGAAGACAGGTTTGTTGTGTTTGCCGGCAGTGTGAAAAACCCTGTGCTTATCCACATCACGGGAGCTGCCATTGACAGCAATTGTCATTCCTCGTAAAATTAACAGACCTGCATTTTGTGCTCATCATACCTTGAAGTGTTTTACTTTCTGTGTTGACACAAGCTTAATCCAGCTAGCGTGTGAATTTTATGCTGCCTGCCCTGACAAGAATCAGCGACATACCACAGCGGAGAGCCATAGACACCGAAATACAACTCATGAAACAAGCTAAGCACATTCAGAGCTGTGATTTATACCAGAGGTAAACTAGTCAGGTGCCTAAGACTGCTGAGTTCATGGGGAAACATGGGCACTTGTGTGTTTTCTTTAACCCTTCTTGTGACCTTTTGTGAGTTCATTGAGGCCTAGGCCAAATTTAGCAGCCTCGGTATGCATTGATGAACATAAAGTGGAGTTCCACCCAAAAATAGAACTTCCGCTTTAAGGGAAGGTGACCCCCTGACATGCCACATTTGGCATGTCATTTTTTTTTTTTTTTGGGGGGGGGGAGCGGAAACCCTATTTTTAGAGGGTTCCAGCTCCCACTTCCTCCCGGGGCACCACAGCGCCGGAAGGAAGATCACCTCTCCCCCCTCCCTCTCAGCAATCATCTGGGACACGTCACAGGTTCTAGATGATTGCCCGGCCAGTCACAGCGTGCCCCGCGGCTCGTGCATGTGCAGTGCATGCCTGGCTGTGAAGCCACAGCCAGGCGCCCACAGTGACAATGCCGGCGCCGCAGAGAGGAGGGGGAGACGAGCGGGGCTTTATTCCCCCCCATCGCTGGACCACGGGACAGGTAAGTTTCCGACTATTAAAAGTCAGCAGCTGCAGTATTTGTAGCTGCTGACTTTTAATTTTTTTTTTTTTAAGCGGAACTCTGCCTTAAAGTGATATTGAAGGTTCCTTTTTGTACTTTTTGAAATAACAAACATGTCATACCTCCCTGCTCTGTGCAATGATTTTGCACAGAGAAGCTCCAATCCTCCTCTTATCGGGTTCCCAACTGGCGCTCCTGGCTCCTTCCTTCTTCGAGTTATTGTTGTTCAGTCATTTAGTCGTGTCTGACTCTTCGTGACCTCATGGACCATAATGCGCGCCAGGCTTTTCTGTCCTCCACTGCCTCTCGGAGCTTGCCTAACTTCATGTTCATTGTTTCGAGATGCTATCTATCCATCTTGTTTTCTGTTGTCCTCTTCTCGTTTTTCTGTCCATGTTTCCCAGCATCAGGGTCTTTTCCAATGAGTCCTCTCTTCGCATTAGGTGGCCAAAGTATTTCAATTTCAGCTTCAGGACCTTCTTCGAGTACCCCACCTAGAAAGTCACTTGCTACTGTGTAGGTACTCGCGCAGGCTCAATCCCAAGACAGAAAATTGTGAAGAAACCACGCCCCTACATTATTATTATTATTATACAGGATTTATATAGCGCCGACAGTTTACGCAGTGCTTTACAACATGAGGGCAGACAGTACAATTACAATACAATTCAATACAGGAGGAATTAGAGGGCCCTGCTCGTTAGAGCTTACAATCTAGGAGGGAGGGTCAAGTTATACAAGAGGGTAACAGCTGTGGAGGATGAGCTAATGGAGAAAATAGTGCAGTTGTTAGATGGAGGCAGGATAGGCTTTTCTGAAGAGGAAAGTTTTTAGGGATCGCCTAAAGGTGGATAAATTTGGAGACAGTCTAACAGATTGGGGTAGGGAATTCCAGAGCATGGGCGAGGCTCGGAGAAGTCCTGGAGGCGGATATGGGAGGAGGTGATGAGGGAGCTGGAGAGCAGGAGGTCTTGGGAGGAACGGAGATGATGATTAGGTTGGTATTTTGAGACTAGGCTAGTGATGTAGCTGAGGGCAGAGTTGTGGATGGCTTTGTAACTTATTGTTAGTGTTTTGAATTTAATTCCTTGGGCGAGTGGCAGCCAGTGGAGGGATTGGCAGAGAGGGGTAGCAGACACTGAGCTGTTTGTAAGGTGGATGAGTCTGGCAGCAGCATTCATGATGGACTGAAGGGGGGAAAGTCTATTTAAAGGTAAGCCAATGAGAAGGGAGTTGCAGTAGTCGAGGCGAAAGATAACCAGGGAGTGAATCAGGAGCTTTGTGGTTTTATTGGTTGGGAAGGGACGTCGTTTGGAGATGTTGCGGAGGTTGAGGCGGCAAGCTTTGGAAAGTGATTGGATGTGGGGCCGAAAGGAGAGTTCAGAATCCAGGATAACACCTAGCAAGCTGACATGTGGGGAGGGGTGGATGGTTGTGCCATTGCTCTTGACAGACAAGTCAGGGGAAGAGGCACGTGGGGGAGGAAATATTATAAGCTCGGTTTTGGGTGCATCAACGTTTAAATTAAGCAATAATGTAAACGACCACTAGATATCTCCAGTGGATAAACATAAAATCAACATATATACACACACACACACAAAGTGCTAATGTGCAAACAATTAAACAAGAATACCCCCAGATATCTCCAGTGGGTATATAATTGTAAAGTGTCCAAAAAATCATTTAAATAAAGTGTCAATAAACTTCCATCAAAAAGAAACTTCCAATAGTGCATGAGTTGCCTTATCCAGCAAAAATGTGACTGTAGATCTTCCTTCGCCAACGCCTGTCATACAGCCTACTCACCAGAATTATACCCTTATAAAGGTAGAAGATAAATAAAATAATGTAAGGCATACTCTAAAAAGAGTTTTTTAATTACAGATCTAAAGGATTGGATCGGATTGGATATTCTTAATCAGTGGTAGTATATATTAAGGGAATCGACTTATCTGGTCATGTGACCCCTGATGACGCCATGTTCTGACGAAACGTGCTGGGTGTGGTTGAGCGTGATACGCCACTTCCGCCCACTTTTATAATTTCAACCTGGTTTTGCTCCAAGCACCTATCTTAGTGCTATTTTAACGCAATAAACGCTAAGTACTTCACCATGGGAGGCTGTTATTTCCTTTAATGCCTTGCTGACAACTGGACATCTAGTGGTATTCACTTACCTGCTCTGGGAGCCGTTTGACCGAATCGTTGCAGCATTTGAGAGATCATCCGCTATATGTGACTCCTGTAATGGGAGTCATGTAATTCCGGTGAGTAGGCTGGGTGACAGGTGTTGGTGGAGGAAGATCTACAGTCACATCTTTGCTGGATAAGGCAACTCATGCACTATTGGAAGTTTCTTTTTGATGGAAGTTTATGGACACTTTATTTAAATGATTTTTTGGACACTTTACAATTATATACCCACTGAAGATATCTGGGGGTAATCTTGTTTAATTGTTTGTACATTAGCACTTTGTGTATATATGTTGATTCTATGTTTATCCACTGGAGATATCTAGTGCTCATTTAAATTATTGTTGATGAACATGTAGGGGAGCGGTTTCTTCACAATTTTCTCACATTCAAGGTATCCCCTTTATAACCTGCAGCCCCTATAAATCATATACTATATAAAAACCTTTGCGCAGGTAAAGAAATGATGTAACTTTCCCAATTCCCAAGCCACACTGTGCATGTCTATTGACACACATAGTACAGTTCAGCCTTGCCCGCTGCTTCCTCCATCACTGGATTTGAATTACATTGGCTCCCACTGCTCTCACAGACTCCAGGAGACAGAGCAGCGCTGCTGCTTTTGTGCACAGGCACAAGTGTAATGGGGGGGCTGCGGGGAAAGCTGCACCTGAAAGGTTCTTCACCTTAATGCAGAGAATGGATTAGGTAAAAAAAAAAACCTTTAGCCTTTAGAACCACTTTAACAATTACCCTATGACTAATTTGCAGACCTACCTAAATCAGATACTGCTGTGCAAAAGGTTACTACCTGGAATCCATCTGCCCTTAGCTCAGCCATGCAGGAAGGAGGGTGTGCTTATCTGAGAACCCCTCCTCAGATAAAAAAAATAAAAAAAATTACCATATAGACTCCCGGGGTGTATGATATCATTTTGGTCTAGGCCAGAAACCAGGAAGCAACTGAAGAAATGGAAAAAAAAAAGGTTAAAGCAGGAAAATATAACACACCTTGCTATCTATTCACTAATGATAGCAGCACAAAGACTAAAAATAATTCATGTTGAGGCTACATTCCTGGATTTGGGAATTTGATCAGAAGTAATAGTCTCCTCAATGCTGAAAAGTACAGGCAGATATTTTCTAGGGTTGTCCCGATACAGATACTAGTATCGGTATCGGCACCAATACCGATCATTTGCCCAAGTACTTGTACTCGGGCAAATGCTCCCGATGCTTCCGCCGATACCTAAACAGTCAGCGGTGATCGATGAGTGGTGGAGTTACAAGCTTCTGCCCCCGCGGCTTTCAGCTTCTTAGCGACATACAGCGGTGATCGGTGCTTGTAACTCCCCCACACGTGATCACCGCTGACTGTCACCGCATCCTCCTCCATGCCCCCTCCGTTCTGCTATCCCCCTCCGCTGTCCCTCTTCGTTCCGCTGTCCCTCTTCGTTCCGCTGTCCCCCTCCGTTCCGCTGTCCCCCTCCGTTCCCCTGTCCCGCCGTTCCGCTGTCCCCCTCTCTTCCTCTGTCCCCCTCTCTTCCTCTGTCCCCCTCTCTTCCTCTGTCCCCCTCTCTTCCTCTGTCCCCCTCTCTTCCTCTGTCCCCCTCTCTTCCTCTGTCCCCCTCCGTTGTGCTGTCCCTCTCTCTTCCTCTGTCCCCCTTCGTTGTGCTGTCTCTCTCTCTCTCTCTCCATGTCCTCCTTTGTGAATGGACAGAGTCAGCTGACTCTGTCCATTCACATAACTGAAACATTGTAATCTCCTGTGATTACGATGTGTCAGTTTATGAATAGAGAGGAGCCGCTGTCCTCTCTCCATTCATTCTCAGTGCAGCTGAGGCTGCAGAGAAAGGAACTGGGGAATCTCTATCCTCGGTCTCTTTCTCTGTCTCAAGGGGGAGATATCGGGGGTCTGTTAAGACCCCCGATATCTCGCCAAAGCCCCCCAACAGGGCTGATTAAAAAAAAACACATATTGCAATAAATAATTAAAAAAAATATTATTGTAAAAAATAATAAAAATGTAAATAAAAAAACACACAGACAGCGTTCATCCCCCCCCCCCCCCCCTCCCTTAAAAAAAAGAAGAAAAAGAAAAAAAAAAAAGCATTGTTTAAAAAAAAAAAACCACTGTCACGTGACGTTAAAAAAAAGTATCGGTATCGGCAAGTACTTGAAAAAAGTATTGGTACTTGTACTCGGTCCTATAAAAGTGGTATCGGGACAACCCTAATATTTTCCCATCCTGCAATACCATCAGGTAGACGTCTGTTGGCTCCCAAATTCATTGTGCAGCAGGAAAAATGACCACAAACATACAGCCACTATCACAATGCCAGTCCAGAGCAATGATTTAGAGCTGACACTGGAGGAGTGCATGTCAACAGAAAGTGGCTGGAAAAGGCTAGAGGAGATTAGCAACACTGAGATGCAAAAAAAATAAAAGTGAAAATAGTATTTTTTATGGGAAAAACCAGAGCATGTGCTTAAAGTGACATTAAAGGCTCATTTAAAGGAGAAGTCCAGCCTGAGCTTTTCAGGCTGTGCTTCTTCTTTGGGTCACAGGAGTGCAATTTGTTTTGCACTCATGTGACCCGTTTTCAAAGGAGAACGGTCTGAAGTCCGCTCTCCGCTGACGTCACTGCCATCAGTCGAGGCAGCGGTTCATCCCGACCTCCAGGTCTGGATCCACCAGCTGCCTTGATTGATGGCAGTCTCAGCGAGCCGCTGAGACTGCCTCTTCCTGTCCCTCCACAGCTCATCGATCCAATGAGCGTGGAGAAGCAGAGAGGAGAGACGCTGATGCACAGTCAGCAGCTCTTCTCTCGGGGAGGAGTGAGAACCGAGCCATTGGCGATGTTCGGTGGCTCGGTTCTCAGTGCAGAGACGCCGGGGGACAGCTGCAGCATCGGTCTGATGCTGCATCCATTTAGCTAGGTATGAATATTTAATAAAAAACAAAACAAAAAACCTATACTTCTCTTTAAAAAAAAAAGAAAAAAAAAAACATGTCATACATAACTGCTCTGTAGATTGGTTTTGCACAGAGCAGCTCTGAGCCTCCTCTCTTCAGGGCCCCCACCAGAGCTCCTACTCTTCAGCCAGTGCCTCCAATAGCAAGCATCTTGCTCTTCGGGCACTGGTGCGTGCTTACTCCTGAGCCCCTCTCTATAAGACACATAGAGCTGCAGATCGGCACCATCCCCGCTCTCTCTCCTCATTGGCTCACTGGCTGTGATTGCCAGTAGCAGGTCCCAATGGTTCCCGCTGCTGTCTCAGCCAATGAGAAATGAGAGACCTAGGAGACAAATGGACACCAGCGGCAAAAGGCGCCCTGAGGCGATTCAGTTTGCATAGGTAGCGCTATACAAGTCACTTATTCATTCACAAATCAGCTCTCCTGCACATTGATGGATTGACAGTCGGATCGACACTGACATGCTGTCCATCCTATATAACAACCGCATACGTAGAGCGGGCAGAGCGGGCACGGACCTGTCATCCACCGTCTCAGTGGGGATCAGTGGAGAGATCCTCTGCTGAGCAGGCTGATCCGCTGGCGGAGTCCACCCCGTGTGAAAGGGATCCGAAGGTAACAGACCTTGAGCCTTTAAAACCACTTTAAGATACACAGTTGTTTGGCAAACTAAATGTCATCCAGTTTACATCTACTTTACATAGTTTTTTTTTTGCCTGTGATTCACTTCTGTTTGCTAAGCTCGATATCTGTAAGAAGACTGTCCCATTTCCCGAATGTCATTTGCCTTAGACTTGGACATGAGTGTCTAAATGTCTCCCAGGAAAAAGACAGCTATTCATGAGTTGAAATGTGATTTATAATGCTCGTCCATCCCGTTATGAATTGGGACCTTGTTCTTCCATTTGAGGGAGAAAAGACAGATGTACCCAAGTGCGGTTCAGTCTGGTCTCCCCAGTGATAAGGGGAATCTTTATGTCATTTTTCACTGCTAATTGACATCCAACTTAGCAGTACCATTCACACCAGGACAAAAGTGAAACTTTTCAGAAATAATTAGGCGGATAATTGAATTTAAATCACATCTCCTGCTCATTACATTTCATTGGGTTACTTGTGCTGAAAACAAGCATGTGTAATGTCTCATAGAGTTAATAGAACGCTTATCTTTATCATACTGGTAATGAAGGCTCATGGGGGGGGGGTTATTTACTAAAGCTGGAGAGTGCAAAATCTGGTGCAACTCTGCACAGAAACCAATCAGCTTCCAGGTTTTACTTTCAAAGCCTAATTGAACAAGCCAAAGTTAGAAGCTGATTGGCTACCATGCACAGCTGCACCAGATTCTGAGTGCTCCAGTTTTGTAAATCTCCCTCACTGTCTCTAGTTTGTGTTAGGTAGGCCAGGAAAACATTTAATAGCAGTAGACTCCAAACTGCGGCCCTTTACATGCCTTTGTTGGGCCCTTGGGACATTATCCCCCCCCCCCGTCAGCAACAGTGGGGCATAGTTCCTTCCACTGACACTGCAATGGGGCACAATTCTTCCCATTGACACCAATGATGGCGCCCTATACCTCCCATTGATTCCAATGATGGGGCACTATTCCTCCCATTGACACCAATGATGGCGCCGTATACTTCCCATTGAAACCAGTGATGGGGCACTATTCCTCCCATTGACACCAATGATGGCATCCTATACCTCCCATTGATAGCAATGATGGGGCACAATTCCTTCCATTGATACCAACGATGGGACACTATTCCTCCCATTGATAACAATGATGGGGCACTATTCCTCCCATTGATAACAACGATGGGGCACTATTCCTCCCATTGACACCAATGATGGCATCCTATACCTCCCATTGATAGCAATGATGGGGCACTATTCTTCCCATTGACACCAATGATAGCATCCTATACCTCCCATTGATAGCAATAATGGGGCACTATTCCTTCCATTGATACCAATGATGTGACACTATTCCTCCCATTGATTACGACTGGGCGCTATTCCTCCCATTGATAACAATGATGGGGAACTATTCCTCCCATTGACACCAATGATGGCATCCTATACCTCCCATTTATACCAATGATGGGGCACTATTCCTCCCATTGATAACAACGATGGGGCACTTTTCCTCCCATTGATAACAACGATGGGGCACTTTTCCTCCCACTGATAACGATGGGGCACTTTTCCTCCCATTGATAACAACGATGGGGCACTTTTCCTCCCATTGATAACAACGATGGGACACTATTCCTCCCATTGACACCAATGATGGTGCCCTATACCTCCCATTGATACCAATGATGGTGCACTATTCCTTCCATTGATAATGATGGGGCACTATTCCTCCCATTGATAACAATGGGACACTATTCCTCCTATTGACACCAATGGTGGTGCACTATTCCTCCCATTGATACCGACAATGGGGCACTATTACCCCCCCTAATACTCATCATGGGGTATTGTTTACTCCCTCTGATGCCAGGACATTTTCTACTTCCATTAGTCATAGTGCCCACCCTAAATTTGGAAGGACAGTAAGCTGGCCCTTTGTTTAGTAAGCTCCTGATGTATAGAGTAGTATGTAAATCACATATTCTTTACATTAACCACTTCAATACCGGGCACGTTTTCTTTGTTTCGGTTATAAAAATCTTGCAAATAAATAATTGTTCTTCATAAATTTAGCTCAAAATGTATTCTGCTACATTTCTTTGGTGAAAATAACCTAAATCAGTGTATATTATCTAGTCTGTAGGAAAGTTATAGAGTCCACAAACTATGGTATATATCTGGAAATTGATCAATCCTGATGGACGTTTCTTGAGGCCCTAAAATGCTAGGACAATAGAAATACCCCCCAAATGACCCTTTTTTTGGACGGTCCAAGGTATTTAGTAGGAGGCATGGTGGGTTTGTAATTTTTTGTCATAATTTTTTGGAAAAATAAAAAAAAAAAACTTTTTTTTTTTTTACATACTGTCAGTGCAGCACAGCATCATCATATAAATGGTGTGGTGGTGATCAGGGACACTAACTGGTGTTAGTACGAAAAAAATAAAAATGTTATATTTTTTTTTTTTTTATTACAATTTTTTTTTTTTTTTAACACCATGTGACCAGAGCAATATAATGTTATCATAGTAACATTGTACTGCTCTGGAGAAGTGATCAGGAGTTTTTTTTGTTTTGTTTTTACACGTTTGCCCATAGCAATGTAATACATTGCTATAAGCAAGCATTCTACTGAAGCCTATCTAGCTGTGATTAGTCAAAGCTAATCACATGGTATAGATAGGCTGGATTGGCCCGTCTGTACCATATGATCAAATTGACCAATCACAGCTAGCAACACATTTGTACACATTGGATGGCTTGAAAGGCAGCTGTCCATTGTGTACAACTGTCATGTGACCTGCTGTGATTCATCACAGTGGTCACATGGCACCAGCAGCGAGCCGGTACTTGGATTGGTCATTGGCTGTGTCCGGTGGACAAGGCCGGTGACAGATCGCAGCCACAGGATTGGCGCATCCTGACAGGACGTCATATGCCGCCCAGTCAGGGTAACAAAACCACCTAATAGCAAAATGATGGCCGGGTGGGAAGTGGTTAAAAGGCTTTTAGTTTAAATAGATTTAAAGCCCATCTATGGGCAAAATTTTCCCCCCTTTTTTTTTTTTTTTTTTTTTAAACTACCTTCTGGAGTGTGGATTTACTCACCTAAGCCCGTGGTCTGTGACTTTTCGAGTGTGGAGAACTGGTAATCCAGTGATGTAGCTATGCCCACACTAGCCGGTCTTCTGTTGATAGCCTTTTCATCATCGCTGCAGACTTCTCTTTTGAAAGTAGAGAGGACCCCACCTCTGGACAGCCAATAGGAAGTTCCACATCAGTGATGTGGACACCTAAATAAAGACCCCACCTCCTGTACACAGAGGAGAGCAGGCTCTGGACCAAAATGTCACATGGAGCAAAAGCGGCCGCACTAGGCGGGGTTTTTATTTAGTATGGGAACTAACAGTGCAAACATCACATTTACCTTACTGCACTTTTCCAATATTATTTTGTCACTGTAGGCCATTAATAAATGTGGTTCTGCCAATAAACCCCCTTCCCTTGCACAGAGTGACAATTCTTAATGGTTGGCAATGAATTTACAGCAGTAAACCCTGCTCAGCAATGTAACCAACATTGCACTATCCCTACAATAAAATTGATATTTAGGGGAAGTACAGCCAAAGCTTGTTTGGTCTGTTTCTGCTATGGATCACAGGAGTGCAGTTAGTTCTGCACTCCTGTGACCCGTATTCAGCAGACAGCAGGGTGAAGCCCGCTGTCAGCTGACGTCACAGAGTCGGTCCAGGCTCAGGAAGGCGACCATATGGTCGGGATCCCCCCACATGTCTGGACCGACACCCGACGCAGCCTCTCAGCAAGCTGCTGAGAGCCTGAGCCAGCCTTTCCATTCCCTGCTAAATCCCAGTGCTCCAGTTAGGGGGGCAGAGCACTGATAGTCTGCAGCTCAGGGAGCTCTGAGAACCAAGCGATTGGCCGTGTTTGATCGCTCAGTTCTCAGTGTTAGAGCCGGCGTAGGACAGATGCAGCATTGGACCGATGCTGCATCCAGCTAGGCAAGTATGAATCTGAAAAAAAAAAAAAACATACTTCTCTTTTAATGAAAACTGTATATAAACAAAAGTGTTTAAAATATAACTCTGTCCCACTTGAATGTGCTGCTATTTTACAAAAGTAACAGTGCAATGTTCAAATATAAAAAAAAAGTCCTTTTACCACTCACATATAAAACAAACTATCAAACGAAAATTTAAGTACAGTATTCATAAAATATAATACATGTGGAACTGTGACAAACATAACCAATGATGAACAAGAGTCCTAACAATAGTGATTTTCATTTATGCAATCAAACACACAAACCACGACTTGAGTGTTCCTCAGGTGAGACAATCATCCACCACCAAATGGTCGGCCACACTCACCAAATGAAGAGCTCCCTTTTTCTATAGACTAAATAATATTTAAATATTGTAACATCCAAAATGACCAATACTGATCGTCGGGGATGCATCTACAAACCCATTGGGGAAAACAATGAGGAACAGACCATAAACAAGCAGAGATGAAGGCAGATTGAATAGTATAATGCCTTTTATTTAAGACCAAGTAAGAAGAAAAAAAAAAACACTACTGTGTTCCAAGTGCACATAGCACTATGAATACTGCTCGCAACGATTGACAGGTCCTCGGCTGGTACAGCTAATTTTGCAAATGCCTGGCTGGCAATGGGCCACACAACATGCAGGACCAGTGAAAGTGATGTAGCCTGTGTAGCCATGCCCTACACATTTTGGAATTTGACCTCGTCAGGTGTAATTAAAGTGGAGGTCCACCCACCACTGCAAAAATTAAAAGCCAGTAGCTGCACATACTGCAGCTGCTGACTTTTAATAATCGGACAATTACCTGTCCTGGAGTCCAGCGATGTTGGCACTGCAGCTGATGTTTCCATCAGCTGTCGGGTGCATGCCGCCTTCATTGTGAGTAGGGCTTTGCTGCCGGGAACCCTACTGCACATGCGCGAGGCTCTGCTCCTCTCTGCTTCTGGCCCAGCGGCCGGGCCAGAAGGAGGGGGGTGGAGGAGGGAGCCCAGGCGGTGATGTCAATACCCGCGGCTGAGGCTCCCGGAAGCGTGCCACTTTTGGGTGGAACTTCGCTTTAAAGAGTATGTTCGTTCACAATTTATACACTTTATTAACCATTACCTGTCCTAATATCAATAGCCAACAAATATAATGGGCACTTTTGAATCAGTTGCAACTAGAGCAGTGGTCATCAACCTTGTCCTCAGGACCCACTAACAGGCAAGATTTTATGTATTACCTTGGGGGAGATGCAGACTAGAATACAGCAATCACTGAGCAGCAAATTATATCACCTGTGATGTATTTCAGTTATCTTGCAAACCTGGCCTGTTAGTGGGCCCTGAGGACAAGAGTTGAGAACCACTGAGCTAGAAGCACCAAAAAGCTGGTGAACTAAATTATATAAAAATAGGAATGAATAAATCCAGCAGATATTCTGAGGTATTAACTAAGCTAACTAAGTGACATGTGCCACATTGCCAGGGCATATAGACCTGTTTCAGATCTACCTGCGCCAGTGTCTATTTCAGAGTCAAATAGAAACTAGCGCAGTACTGCACCTGATTAACAGAGGGAATGTAGCAGTTTTCCATGTAAAAAACTGCAGCAGTCTCCTGCCGAATGCGACCTTGTTGTAAAAGATATGGGCTGCCAGCAGACAGCTCACATCCCCCTCTCTGCCCGTGCAGTGATTACACTACATGTACAGAGCCTGCAGGCTTAAAGTGATTGAAAATGATCACCTTATAAAACAACCCATTCAGATCAAAATAGAAATGAAGGGCAACAAATTTGTGTATAGATATAAAAAAATATATATAAATACCCTTTTCCCTTTTTTTAGACCTTATCACATACCCTCTGTTCATTCCCAGATTAGCTAGAGAACTGACCACGGTGTGTTCTATTGCTTGTGTGGTCGGTTTTTCATAGGAAAGCAGAGGGACTGGCAGGAACACCAGGGATTTCATACAAAGGAAGCAATACAAAGAAAACTGCATTCTTTCTCATAAAAGTACATGGTACAGCAGCATAGGTGTGTGCAGCCTCTTGCATTAGGGTGTGCACCCCAAAGCTCAAATACATATGCATGTGTATATGTACTGATGGTGTCAGTAGGGCAGTGGACAGTGTAATTTTTTTTATTTTATTTTAAAAAAAAATATTTTCTTTTGTATCATTTTTTTGGGGATGAAATATCAGTGGTCTAAACAGGGGGGAATATGCACCACACAAGGCGATTAGGGTGTGCCCAGCCTTCCGCTGCTCTGAGCTGAGTGGGGCATGAGGATGGCAAAAAGACTGGAGCATGCAGCTCCAGCTCTCCGTTCTATGTCCTGTGTGCTTTGCCTGTCCCGCCACACAATAGACAAGTGACCACTCCTAATTAACAAAGGGGCTTAGACTCATTTTGTTAATTAGGAGCAGCATCTGCTCCATGTTCTAAGTTTAAAAGACTTGTGCACGCTATGCATTGTGCTTGCATAGCGTTGCCACATCATCCCTTTAAAACCGACACATATTAATTAAACAGGTTCTCTGGCTGATTAAGGGGGTAATTAAATGCATTTAGTGCCTTACCTGCATTAAATTAGTCCCAGAACCTGTGTAATTAATATGTGTTCAGTTTTATAGGGATCAAGTGGTAAGCCTATGCTTGCACAACTCATTTTTACCCCCCTTGCGCTTAATATACCCCCATTTAAAAAAAAAGTTTAAAAAAGAGTACACATGTAAAAATACAGAATATACGTAAGCCTGAGTTATCCAGAGTAGGGAAGGGGAGCCAACAAAAACATATATTAAAACATAAAATATCAATACAATTTCATAACAGTAACTAGTGAATGAAGAAATATCTTCATGTCTATAAAGGGATCAAAACCTTGGATCACTTAGACCACATGTGTGCAAAATAACTTTTGGGCTAAAGTGCCGATGCCTAAGGGCAAGCATTATATATAATTTATACTAAAAAACAAATTATCATAGATAATAAGAACAGCTTCACATTTTTTAATGGAAAGGGTTTCTATAAATGTTCCATGCTCTAATCTAGAATAATGGCACATCTAGATGTAATCCTGAACTCTGACCTCTCCTTTTTGGTCCCACGTACAATCTCTTTCCAAATCTTGCCACCTTAAAGTACTGTATAACTTAAAGCAAAACTTTTTTTTTCGTTTTGGACAGAGTGGAGAGGGATTAGAACATCGTCCAGGTTTTTATTGCCATCCATGTCGCTGTTAAAGAGATTCACACTCTCTATTTGCCATTTTCCGTTCACAAAAAATATCAAATTTTGGGTTGTCCCTTACTCGATCCAAAATAATAATAAAAAAAGTTTTGTCTTCAACCTCCATAACATCCCCAAATGACTCCCCTTCTTAACCAATGACACCCCAAGGCTACTGCTTTACTCCCTTGTGGGTCCTCACTTTGACTATTGCAACTCCCTCCTCGTTGGCTTACCTATACACGGTCTATTCCACTTTCAGTCTATTATGAATGCTGCTGCCAGACTCAGCTCTGTGGATAAAAGGGGAACAATCGATCCGCCTGTATAGGGCCCAGGCAGCTGGGTGAATCAGATGTGGACAGGGAGGGTGATCAGCATGGCGGAGGGACAATTACTGGAACTGATCACCTGTATGGGTCTCTCTGCAGCAGCTAAAAGCTGACTTCTTCTCGTCTCCCTCCTGCCGCCTTTCAGCTGCTGCAGAGAGTGCCATACATGGGAATCAGTTCTAGTAATTGTCCCTCACTCCCACCCCGCCCTCCACACCCATCACCTTCCTTGTGCACCATAGAATTCCTCCTGTGTGCCTCCCTATCCCCACAGTGCTGCCATCCCCACCGACCAATAGGATCCTTCAGGATAGACAGTGGGGAAAGAGTCCAGTAAATATGTGACATTTACCAGCCCCGTCCTTTTTTGAATAAACACAATGAGTGATCTGCACTAATCACTCAATGTGTTCATTCATGACTGAAGCATACCACTTCGCCACCCCTCTCTACCTATTCTTCCACTACCTTCAATTCGACCAATTAATTCCAAATATTTCCATTACACAACTCTGCACTAAACTACATCACCAATTTAATCTCAAAATATCTCCCAAACTGTCCTCTCTTCTCCTTCCAAGACCTCCTGCTCTCTAGCTCCCTCATCACCTCCAGGGCTTCTTCAGAGCCTCCCCCTTCCTCAGGAACCCCCTTCCCCAATCTGTATGGTGTTCTCTGAAAACTCACCTCCTCATGGAGACTTATTTTGCCTTCATCTATAAAACTAAACTTTTACCTTCTCCTTCAGCTCATCCTCACAGGTATTACCTTTTTGTATCACGTAACACTCTTTTTAGAAGCTAAAGTGGTTGTAAACAACATTCATGAAATCTGACTTGGGTACATATATCTGTAGTGTTTACTTCCTTAAACTAAGACCCCTTTTACACCGAGGGCGTTTTGCAGGCACTATAGCATTAAAAATAGCGCCTGCAATCCACCCTCAAACAGCTGCAGCATTGTCTCCAGTGTGAAGGCCCGAGGGCTTTCACACCGGAGCGCTGCGCTGGCAGGATGTCAGGAAAAGTCCTGCCTGCAGCTTCTTTGGAGCGGTGAAGGAGCGGTGTGTTTACCGCTCCACCACCGCTGCTCCCCATTGAAATCAATGGGGCAGCGCTGGGATATAGCCGGCAAAACGCCGCTATTGCGGGCAGTTTTAACCCTTTCTCGGCCACTAGCGGGGGTAAAAGCTCCCCGCTCAATTAATGAATTTACCCCCCTATGGCATAATATAAATCTCCCAGAATTTAATTTAATACCTGATAGCGAGGTGTGGAGTTCCAGAGGGATCTTTTACATACTACACATTATTCATAATGGCAGGTTAAAAACTTTCGAAAGACTGAAAACAGAATTTGCACTACCAAACCAAATGCTCTTCAGGTACATGCAACTGCGCCATGCCTTTCACACACAGTTCCCGCAGGGGGAACCTAATTTGATAAATAATCCACTAATGGAGGCACTGAAATGCCCTGACCCAAAAAAACTAATCTCTCAATTTTACCAAATGCTGAGGCTGCCGCAGGCTACCACCTCGGCTTACGCCCTGAAATCCAGGTGGGAGGGAGAAGTCGGCACACTGGCAGACGATGAGTGGAGCGACGCCTTAGATGCATGTAAATTAGTGTCTCCTAAGCTGTCAGACCGATTGACTCAAATATTTTTGATCCACAGAGCATATCTCACGCCACTCAAGCTAGCAAAATATAAGAGCAACCAAACAACAATGTGCCCAATGTGCAATCAAGCCACGGGTACTTTCTTTCATTTACTGTGGCAGTGCCCCCGAATCCAGGCGTACTGGACACAGGTGGTGCGCTTCCTGCATGACATCATGGGCTCCCCTGTAACATTACAACCTAAACTCTGTCTTCTGGGAATCCTACCAGACCCGGAGATAAATAAATTCAAAAAGGTATTTATACACGAAACACTTTTCTCCGCACGTAAAGTTATTGCCAGAGTTTGGATGAGGCCTAACCCTCCAGAGTTCACACACTGGATAGTGGAAGTCAACAACACACTACCTTATAAAAAACTGGTTTACCTACACAGAGGTTGCCCTCTCAAATACGACCAAATATGGGATGAATGGGTTCGGTCGCCTGACACCTGCACATGAGAACATACAGGCCATCGAGATACTCCGGTCAACAGTGCCCATCTACACTGCATACGAGGTGTCTTCATAATGAGGACCGGCCAACTCAGTTAGATATGAATAACTCGCTTGTATATGTATACCATGGGAAAAAAAGAAAAAAAAAAAAAATGAGACTAGACATGGGTTATAATGATATACACAAACCTATTTGTATATTTTGAGAACTGTATTGTTATTCTCGGTGATTACTATGTACACAAAACTCTTTCTTTTGCCTTTTTTCTCTTGTTACTCAATAAACCCACTTTTGATTAAAAAAAAAAGCTCCCCGCTAGCGGCCGAAATGCGCCGCTTATCTAGACGGTAAAACGCTGCTAAAAATAGCGGCGTTTTACCACCGCCGCTATGGGCGGCTCGGTGTGAAAGAGCTCTAAATCTCTCTAAAGTTATTAATATTCCCCCCCCCGCCCGTGCCCCTCCATGACTTTTACATCAAAATCAACAATGCAACTATCAGTCCCTCCCCTCACGCCAGAGTACTAGGTGTAATCCTAGACTCTGACTTGTCATTTCAGCCTCAAATCCAATCGTTGTCAAAAGTTTGTAGAATTCACCTCCGTAACATCTCTAAAATTTGCCCCTTTTTAACAAATGAAACCACCAAGCTCCTCATTCACTCCCTTGTTATCTCTCGCCTTGACTATTGCAACTCCCTTCTCATTGGCTTACCTCTCCATAGGCTATCCCCTCTTCAGTCTATCATGAATGCTGCTGCAAGACTTATCCACCTTACCAACCTTCTCCTCCAATCCCTACACTGGCTCCCAATCACCCAGCGAATTAAATTCAAAATACTAACCACAACATACAAAGCCATTCACAACTCTGCCCCGAGCTAATCACCAATCTTGTCTCCAAATATCACCCAAATCGTCCTCTCCACTCTTCTCAAGACCTCCTGCTCTCAAGCTCTCTGGTCTCCTCCTCCCATGCTCGTCTCCAGGATTTCTCCAGAGCCTCTCCCATCCTCTGGAACTCACTACCTCCACCTGTCCGGGTATCCCCTACTCTTGCTACCTTCAGGCGATCCCTGAAAGCTCATCTCTTCAGGAAAGCCTATCACGTCTCCAACTAATCTTTTACCACTTCCATCAGCTCATTCCCCACAGTTGCAAACTTTTGTACCACCTGCCCCACCCTATTAGATTGTAAGCTCTTCTGAGCAGGGCCCTCTTAATCCTCTTGTATTTTATTGTATTATAACTGTATTGCTTCCCTTTTATATTGTAAAGCGCTGCGTAAACTGTTGGCGCTATATAAATACTGAATAATAATAATAATACTTACTGTACCTCTCCCCAAAGGCCTAAGTGCCGTGTCATTGTGCTGCTCCGTTCCTCATTTATCAGCATGATAACTTCTGACAAGTTCTCCCACACAGTAGATAACAGCAGCTGGAAATGTGTGTCAGGGAGAGAACCTGGGCGGCACAGGGGTGTAGTGGTTAGCACTCTGGCCTAGCAGTAAAAAGGGTCCCTGCTTCAAATCCCAACCACGACTCTACCTGCCTGGAGTTTGCATGTTCTCCCTGTGCCTGTGTGGGTTTCCTCCGGGTACTCCGCTTTCCTCCCACACTCCAAAGACATGCTGGTAGGTTAATTGGCTTCTGTCTAAATTGGCCTTAGTATATGAATGTGAGTTAGGGACCTTAGATTGTAAGCTCCTTGAGGGTAGGGACTGTTGTGAATGTACAATGTATATGTAAAGTGCTGCGTAAATTGACGGCGTTATCTAAGTACCTTAAATAATAATAATAACTTAAAGATAGATAAGCAGAGAGCTTGTCTATTCACAGCACAGCTCTGCAAGTTTCTTTGTTCCTCTGCCTATGTGGAGTGGGGGGTGTGTGCCTTTCCTCCAATCAGCTCTCATACAGTGTATGCCCAAACTCCACACCCACTGCTGAATGAGGAAACAAAATTTGTAACACGAGCTGCACTTTCTAAAGAGCGTAGAAAGATGATGACAGCAGATATACACGTAAAACTTATGTAGGGAGATATGTTTCGCCTCTGTGTATCATCTAAGGCTTTTCACTTCAATGGGTATATGTGAGGGTTTACATCCACTTTAAGCTTTCACGAGCAGGGCCTTCTGAACTCTCTTGTATTAAACTGTATTGTAACTGGGCTGTCTCCCTTTCGTTTTTAAAGCCTCTGTGCAAACTGTTGGCACTTTATGAATCCTCTATAATAATAACAATGATAATATTATGCATTTTCCAGATCAGACGTGACCCTTATAGGCTGTGTGGTGCCCCATAAACATTCCAAACTCTGGGAAATGTTATTTTCTCCCCAGTGTCTGTTTGTTTTAGCTGCAGAATCTACAGACAGGGATATTAGAAGACAGCAGGGCAGTGATGGAGCTGCACAGATAGAGAAAATTGCTCTCCCTCTCTCTCCTGCTATCTTATTTATGAGCTTTTACTGTGAGTGCTAAAACTGCTCTGCTTTAAAAGTGTTATCAATGTCAAGAGACTCTTGGCATGTCAGGATAACACGGATAAGAGCTACTGACATCCACAGGGGGCATGGTTCATGTCCAGACTTTGCAATGTATTTCAGTGCCTTCTAAAGCCCTCGGTACTTCTGTATGACAATACATTATATGGTTGTCTTTTCTGTATTCTTAGCTATATATCCACCCAAAAACTGATATTTTAGGTTTTTAGTGGAGTCAAAATACACACCATGTTTGAAGGTCAAATGGCACTGCACATCACCCCAAAAACACCCCCATACCAACAGTGAAGTTTGGAGGTGGGAACATCATGGTGTGGGGCTGTTTTTCAGCATAGGGTACTGGCAAACTTCGTATCATTGAAGGAAGGATGAATGGAAAAATGTACCAAGACATTCTTGATAAAAACCCGATGCCATCTTACCAGGATGCTGAAGATGAAACGAGGGAGGACATTTCAGCAAGACAATGATCCCAAACACAAAGCCAAGGAAGCTCTCAGTTGGTTTCAAAGAAAGAAAATAAGACTGCTAGAATGGCCCAGCCAATCACCTGACTTGAATCCAATAGAAAATCTATGGAAAGAAATAAAGATCAGAGTTCATAGACGAGGCCCACAGAACCGTCAAGATTTGAAGACTAATTGTGTGGAAGAATGGGCCAAAATCACACCTGAGCAATGCATGCGACTAGTTTCTTTATACAGGAGGCGCCTTGAAGCTGTCATTACCAACAAAGAATTTTGTACGAAGCGTTCAAAAAATTTCAGCGTGTTCAATAATTTTACGCTGTGTCATTCCATTTTATTACACATAACTTCATTTCTGAACCTATTTCTTTTGTTTTTTTTGTATGTATGGATTGCATGAGTTGTTACCGACATGTGGTAAAAATGTCATGTCAATGGCACCTTTAGAAAAATATTTACCTAGAAAAATGGTGACGTGCTCCATACTTATTTTAACCCGCTGTATATAGAAATAACTCTGCACTCCCCCTAAGACTTTCAAACAAACAAAATGCAGATGAACTGAATTATCCCCCTGTATAATTCTGTAATAATAACTAAAATATGCTCATTGCTAGATAAATAAATACATAGATACCTTATATATGATTGCACTCTTTTAAATAAAGTGTAAAATGTTTAATATTAATAACCCCTAATAACCATTAAATATATAAGCTTTATTATATAGTAATGTGTTCCAATACAATATGGTGTAAAAAAAAATTCAATACAGATTTAAACGTTTACATTTTTACTTTTTGTGGACTTTTTACACCTTGTTGTGTTAAAACACGTTGTTATATAATGAGATTATATGTTTAATTTGATATTCAGGTACTGTATATTAATTTTGAACTTTTTACACTATATTAAATACTGTAGCTGTTGATTTTAAATAAAAAAAGGATATTTGCCTGTCTAAGGATCCAGCGCTGTCCTCACCGGGGCCAGTTCTTCACCGGTCTTCAGGTCCCCAGCGCTGGCAGGTTTACTAAGGGAAGCCAGCTGTAACACCTTGCAGCATGACAGCTGGCTTCCCACTTTGCACCAGCTGCACTGCGATTTGTGAATGGCCCACCAGCCTTCTGGGACCTCTGATGTATCTCAGAGGGTTTCCAGTGAGGGTTGGAGAACTAGGCGGTCAGAACGAAAGTTGGAGTGGGTAACTGCTAAAACTAGGTACCCACCAACCCCCCCTGAAAAAAATCAATAAAAACTCCAAAAGTGGAAGAGGAGGGGCGAAGAAGGTGTTAAAGCGGAACATCCCTTTTAGCAATTGAATCAAAAAGGTGTCCTCACATACAGGTTTTATAATAAAATTATTTAGTGCTGAGTATATTTTAACTATTATCTTTGAGTTATTCATTTTATATTTGTTGTTTTTTTCCCCCATTTTTGTGTATTTGGCTGTTATTTGTATACTACCAAATTACATTTTTTTTTTTTTTAATGTTTTCTTTACGTGAAAAAAATGTAAAATATTAAGAGGCTGTATTTTGGCACAAGAGGAATAGGATTGTTGAATAGAACTTCCATAACCCTGAGAAACTACATAAGCAAGAGAGATAAGTATTTACAATTATTCTTTGCAAGTAAAGTTGTGAATGCATAGAATATTTTTGTTCAACCTGTGGGATGAACACAAATTATCTAAAACACTCTCCCATCCACGCTATACAGCTGTTGTATTATGACAGCCGCCTGTCAGAATACCTAAACGATAGCTGCATCTGATTGGATTCGTAGTGGCCGAAAATGCTCCTCCCAGCTCCTTCAGTTTTTCAATCAAAGGATGTCAGGCAAGAGGTGGCTGACAAAGCCCCCCATGTAGTGGATTTCAGATGATTCCTCAAGAACCAGGAAAAATTAATTTAGTGTGTACTCAGCTTAAGGTGTTTGTAAAGGTTCGGTTTTTATTTTCTTAAAATAACAAACAAGTCATTTTTACCTCCTCTGTGCAAGGGTTTTGCACAGTGTGGCCCCGATCCTTCTCCTATGCGGTCCCTCCGCGGCGCTCCTGGCTCCTCCCCGCATCAAGTGCCCCCACGGGGTAGCGCTTCCCTGGGGACACTCGTGCGGGCGCGCTTCCAAGTCCAGACAGCAGGACTCGGCCCCGACCCCGCATCATAGGATTTGATTGACAGCATCGGGAGCCAATGGCTGCGCTGCTATCAATCTATCCATTCAGGACCCGAGACACTGGCTGGAGTGGGTGTGCTCGTTCCCAGCGCTGGAAAGACTGGGTTCTAGTAAGTAAAAGGGGGGCTCTGGGGGGCTGCTACACCAAAGGAGGTTTTACCCAAAATATAAATAAGGGATAACTCTACTTTTGTACTTTTCTCTATATAGGTAACTGTGATGGTAAGGTGTCCACAAACGTTTGGCCATATAGTGCATTCTGTAAAAATTTGCAGGACGGCTTGTACAAGACAATGAATTAAAGCCAGGTAGAAGTGTAAAAGTGGTTGCTTACATTCTAATGATTCCAAACACTTGGTTCCCAGAAAATGTGCTGCTTCTGTCTCTAAACTTGTAACAAACAGCTAAGCGGTTGATTTATAGAATGTGAGCGAGACATTAGCCATTAGCATTGTGCTATCACCTGTGTCAAAACACTCAGATATTGACACTTACCACACCACTCTTAACATCACACACTGGTGGTACACAGTTTATATTTAGACTTTGCTGCCAGGAACTTGTGGTTAAGTGTTTTAAATCATCCTGTCAGTTAGACTTCCAGCCAGATATGCAGCTATTAGGGGGCGATGGGTCAGCTAACTTTGCAGGTGAAGTGATGGCTGTGTCAGAGAACTTTGATTCTTAAAATCTCAAAAATTTATTGGGAAATTTTCCTTAAAGTTACCAATGCCGGAAGATCTGAAGTACAATAGGTACAGGCCCTGGTTGATAATTTTTATCTCTCTATGGGACTTTGGCAGTGGAAGAACTGTATAAGCCATGGTGACAAATGCTACTGCTCCTAAACCAGATGGTTGTCTCCCACTTTTTCAGGGGCTTTCTTACCTTCTGATTGCATTGCACAATCTCCATCGAGGAAATCTGTACTAAGAATTATGGCGGCTATTGCTAACATAGCATACTGTATGTCATGCAGAGGCTTGCATTATTAGTATATTGAGTTATTCAGTGGTCTTTCAGGCTGGGTTCACTCTAGTGTAAATGCACTATATGGCCGCTGAGCTTTGAAATGCACTATATTGCCAGAAGTGTGTAGACACCGACATCTGACCATAACATCTATGTAAGCTTGTTGGACGTCCTTTTCCAATGCCATGGGCATTAAAGAGGACATCCTGTTTCAAAACCATAGGCATGGCCTCAAGCACGCACAGATGTCAATTAGGTTTATGGTCTGCTTTAATATGGAGCCCCCTCTTGTGTATTATACCTGCCTACATTCTTTTGTAAAGTCTTTCCACAAGAGTGTGTCTGAGGAAATACGTGCCCATTGAGCCTAAAGAGTGTTTGTAAAGTTAGGTATTGGTGTTGGGCGAGAAGACCTAGCTTAAAATTGCCATTCCAGTTTATTCCAAAGGAGTTCAGTAGGGTTGAGATCAGGGCTCTGTTCAGACCACTCAAGTTCCTCAACACCAAACTCATCAAACCAAGTCTTTATGGAGCTAGCTTTTTACACAGGGGCACAGTCATACTGGAACAGATGATGGCCTTCCCCAAACTGCTTTAGAGGGTTAAAAGCTCACAGTTGCCCAAAATGGTCTTGCATTCTCTACTCTTTATACTCTTCACTAGAAACACTTGAACATAATAATTTAGAGAGGGATAATGTACCTTTAACAACAAATAAAGGAGCGCTTCCAGCCCTGTTGAAGTCAGTCAATAGACCCACAAGCCCAGGAATAGATAAAATCAAAATTCACTTTAATGTAAAGTTAGAAGCATGACATGCAGGAGTGCTCAGACTGATACATTATCAAGCCAATGGAGAGCAGAAACACATAAATCCCAAAGCTGAAGGATGACACATGATACCGGACCCAACAGTAGGCTACACAGCCCAGGAGCCTCAGGACAGTGGGAGAAGTGTGTGGATTATGGCTGCCGGGGTCACGCGTGCCGGAATTGGATGCGATGTCATACACCTGGCAGGAGAGCGTCCAAACGTCTGCTGGTGAGGGCAAACAAAGTCTTGGAGAGCCCTTAAACCACGTCAAACCAAAGGAGAGAAGCCATGGTTTGAGCGCTCTCCAGGACTTCCAGTTTGGCCTCACCTGCCGACGTTCAGACGCTCTTCCATCAGGTTTATGACATCACATGCAGTTCCTGGACACAAGACTTCTGGCAGACACACCATCTCAGTGACCCCGGTGGCCGTAATCTACACACATCTCCTACTGTCCTGAGGCTCCTGGGCGGTGTAACCTACTGTTGGGTCTGGGATCATGAATCATCATTCAACTTTTGGGGTTATGTGTTTTCCTTTCCACTGGCTTGTCAGTCTGGGCACTCCTACATGGCACGCGTTTTAACTTTACATTAAAGTGAATTTTGATTTGATCTATTCCTGGGCTTGTGGCTCTATTGACTTTCACAGGGCTGGGAGAACTCCTTTTATTTGTTGTTTTGTGCTCAAGTCTCATTGCTGGTCAGATGAGTAGTTGGAGCTACCCCTGTGGTTATCCACAAACCCCCTTGGCATCTCATTGCGCTTGGTACTTGCATTTTTTTCCATAATGTCGGGCGGCACAGTGGTGTAGTGGGTAGCACTCTTGCCTAGCAGTAAAAATTGTCGCTGGTTCGAATCCCAACCACAACTCTTCCTGCCTGGAGTTTGCATGTTCTCCCTGTGCCTGCGTGGGTTTCCTCCGGGTACACCGGTTTCCTCCCGCACTGCAAAGACATGTTGGTAGGTTAATTGGCTTCTGTCTAAATTGGCCCTAGTATATGAATGTGAGTTTGGGACCTTAGATTGTAAGCTCCTTGAGGGTAGGGACTGATGTGAATATATAATGTATATGTAAAGCGATGTGTAAATTGACGGTGCTATATAAGTACCTTAAATAATAATAATAATGTACCTTTGGCTATATAATGGGTGTGATGGTCAGGTGTCTACAGATGTTTTACCATATCTGATCCTTCCAGATAAGCATCTCCACTTCTTCTTTGTTAGCATTCGCTGGTCACATGACAGCATAGCATACACACAGACTTCTTTTAATTATGCTAAATGAACTGAAAATAGACTGCATGACTTCTGTAGGAATGTATAAAGCTAAAGGTTATCATCGTATTTGCTTGGAGTTTAAGAAACTGCTGAAAGTTTCCTAGGGCAACTATTTTTTTCAGGTATAACTCTGACCAGCGAGCCCGTTAAACAATTTATTATTGTATTACAGCCCCTATTAACCGGCTTTATTGAGTTTTTCCTGTCTGCCAGCATATCTCATTATTGAAAACACACATCGGTTTTCATCTGGCAAAACTTACTCCATCTAATTCTAGATACTAATTAAGCCTTAAAGAGTGTCAAGCTGCCAGAAGCAGAGAAAATGATTTATATGGCTGCCGTACATGGAGAAAGCCATTGTTTAATTGTTCTGTACACAAAATGCTCTGTGCAGATGCTTCAGCATCCTAATTCTGGCTGCACTTTTAAAGCTTGTCGCGGTTTAACACTTTGGCACATGTTATAATGAAGAATGATGGCTTACATATTGAGCTCCTTCTTCTGGCTTTTCGTGCTGTCCACATTTCATTTTTAAGCTAAATAAAAATTGTATAGCGTAATTTACGATGTGGTAACTTTCCGCTGTAATAACTGTGTTTTATTAAACTGAAATTTTGGCAAATTTGAGAGTATGCATCAGCTCTGATTTATTTAAGAATAGAGCAATATTCATTTTCCTAGTATACTTGCACTTTGCTTGGTGAATAAGGTGATAATACACTTTGCAAAGAATAACCAATCATAAAAAACAGGATTGTTGCTTGCACTTGATTGGATGATTAAAGTACAAAGCACTAAAAAACGAATTCGCTAAGCTAAAAATCACTTTGCATAGAGACAATTCAATTTGAAAAATTTCTTGGGAGAGTGCGTGTGATCAACACCGGGCCAATCAGCACTGTCCAGACAGAGGGCCAGGGGACCTGCAGCCTCATAGGACAATCAGAGGAGAATAAAAACTCCACCTACAAGCTTTAACCAGACACTGATAGAAGTCACAAGACTACTGCTACATACTGCTGATGAGAAAAGATATTTAGCAGTTTATATTTACTAAAATAATTGCATTTCCATGTTCTGTGTACTGTGGGAGACCAGATATAGTGAATGCAGAGTCCTGGGTTTATTAACGACAATCATTAAGTCAAACAAAAATCATGTTCTTTTTTTAAATTTAAATAATGCCCAAACACACAGAAGCAGCACGCTGGAGTGCATTTGCATTTTAGTGCATCACACCGAACGGATATGAACCACCTTAAGGGTTCATGCACAAGGGCATAATTAAATGCTCAAATTAACGCTAGATCTTGCTGCAAGAAGTTGGAAGAAAGCTTAAAAAAAACATGTAATGGCACATAAATACTCTTGTTTATGAATGTACAATGTACGTGCATAAATTCATTATAGTGACAACATTATTTTATTCTAGACACTAGAATGAGTTTATGTGCTTACAAAGTATGCCAATGAACTCCTGGAATGCAGGTTTTGGGCATTTGTTTTTTACAACCCTGAATGCTGCTTTAGAATACAGATGTAAAAAAAAAACCCCACAATGTACGTCGACACATGGGATGCAATAGCGCTCCATTCAAAAGCATGAACAAAGAAATGCTGTACACCCCCAAAAGCCTGTATACATGAGCCCTAAATGGGTTGCTTGTGCGTGTGCTGGAGTAGTGCTGTCTCCTTCAGAGATTTCCAGCTTTCAGGGACATCAGCCAGGTATAGTATATAGATAGCAAAGCTGGATCTAGGGGTGTAGTAAAAAAAAAGCCAGGGGTCATAATGTCAACACTAGTATGTGTTAGGATGTCATTAGATCAGGGTGATTATACAGTACCTGTGCCCCCTTACATCAGGGACCCCATCGGAGTGCCCCCTTACATCAGACTGCCCCCTTACATCAGACTGCCCCCTTACATCAGACTGCCCCCTTACATCAGGGTCCCCATCAGACTGCCCCCTTACATCAGGGTCCCCATCAGACTGCCCCCTTACGTCAGGGTCCCCATCAGAGTGCCCCCTTACATCAGATATCCCTATCAGAGCGTCCCCTTACATTAGGTGTCCCAATCAGAGCGCCCTCTTACATCAGTGTCCCTATCAGATTGCCCCTTACATCGGGGTCCCCATCAGAGTATCCCCTTACATAATATATCCCAATCAGAGCGTCCCCTTACATCAGGTGTCCCCATCAGAGCACCCCTCCTTACATCAGGGTGTCCCAATAAGAGGGCCCCCTTACATCAGTGTCCCCATTAGCGTTTCCCCCCTTACATCAGATGTCTCCATCAAAGTGCCCCCTGACATGGATTGTCCCTATCAGTGTGCCTCCTTACATCAACTGTCTCCATCAGACTAGCTCATGGATCAGTGGATGCACTCTGAGAATTGGGGGGCACAACTAAAATCTGGGGGGCACAGCCCACCCTAGCACCCCCTAGGACCGGCTCTGATAGATGGTTACATTGGTCTAATTACATTTGACCGATGTAACTGCCCTAAAATATACCATACCTGGAATTATTCTTTAACCTCAATTGAATGTGATGGGTGACCAGGCATCTGGCTCTTAAATAGTTCTTTGGAGGTTGATTGTTTCTTTTACCTTAATATTAATTTTATTTTTATTAAATGTATGCATTCTACTAATTAAGTAAAATTCAGGTAGTACAGGCCAGGAACAAAGTGCCACCTGAAATGCACCATGGAAAAAAAAAAAAAAGCATTCATGATCTCATACGCTCTGGATTAGCGGGGTTTTAGCAATAAAACAAACCAGGCCATTGTGTAATAAGTATACATATACATACTTTCAGCAACTCACAGCTTGAAGTCATTACATGGTAAACACACACGGTACAGGAATTTATTGAACTTATGGAATCAGTTAATGCCTCGAAAAAATACACAATCCAAACATGTGTTTGAAATGGTTAGGGAAACAGTCTTGCTCCAGAACATGTGATTGTTATAAGAAGCGACTACTATGCTGAACATGTAAATCTCTAGAATGAAAGTGTCACATTTCCTTCCCCTCCTGCTGTCATGAATTTGTTCACCAACTCTATTTTCACTCCCAAGCCACTTTACTGTTAGCCTATAAACATCTCACAGCAGCTTTCTGTCATGTGATAAGCTAGGCCTTCTCATATATCATCCCCTGAACTGGTCTTAGATGAGGATCACCGAGAACCGTTCGGTAAACTGAAAGATACATTTTCATACTGTGGGCTTGTTAGTTTATTTCTAAAGAAAATGCATGGTTCGCTATGCTGAAGAAAACCTTCATTTCTGATATAAAATTAAAATTGAGGTCAGTGTATGAGTAAAGGTGCTGTAGGTTTCAACAGTATCCCTTCCGTCCGTCAACTCTACACAAGACTCTACCCAAGACTGTACCCAACACTCTACCCAAGACTCTACCCAACACTCTACCCAACACTCTACCCAAGACTCTATCCAAGACTCTATCCAACACTCTACCCAACACTCTACCCAACAAGGAGTGGACTCACGTCCTGCAGACCCTATGCAAATGGTGACTTTCTGCATGTCAGTATACCTAAAGGCTTATAGACACTCTTTTCTGTTTTTTATGATGGCCAGCATCAATAAACCACTTCTTGTATCATTAAACCACTTCTTGTGATCCCAAGCTGTCATGGGCAACACTCCCTTTCGGTGCTCCATGATTGAGGCTGGGCTCACAGTAGAATATTGTACAGAGCGGTGCTCACACTTCATAATGTTCTCATCAGCATTTTTGAGACTGCCAGTGCTGGAGAAGAAATGAAGGGACTTCTCACTCTGCCACCCAGAACACTCCTTAATGGTTAATGCATTAAGATGAAAACACCTTCTGCCTTTACAACCACTTGCCACCCGCCATATTGCAAAATGACGTCGGCAAAGTGGTTGCGATATCCTGACCGGACGTAATATGACACCTTTCAGGATATCAAGCCACTGCACGCCCTCGGGGGCGCGCATCGCGTCGATCGTTGTTGCGGCGTGTCAGTCTGACACACCGCAACTCTGATCTAGGTAACGAGTCTCTGACAGAGACTCTTTACCAAGTGATCAGACGTGTCCAATCACAGCTGATCACGATGTAAACAGGAAGACCCGCTGATCAGCTTTTCCTCACTCGTGTCTGACAGACGCAAGTAGAGGAGAGCCGATCAGCTGCTCTCCTGATAGGAGGGGGGGGGGTCTTTGCTGATTGTTTATCAGCGCAGCCCCCACCCTCGGATGCCCGCCCATGACCACCAGGATGCCGCCAGGACCGCCAGGGATGGCCACCACACTGGACCACCAGATATGCCACCCTAGACCACCAGGGAAATGCCAATCAGTGCCCAGGCAGCTGCCAATCAGTGCCCAGGTAGCTGCCAATCAATGCCGAAGAAAAATACCTGCCAGTGCCACCAGTGATGCCTATCAGTTAAATCTATCAGTGCCGCATATCGGTGCCACCCATCAGTGCCACCTCATCAGTGCCACCTCATCAGTGCCGCCTTATCGGTGCCCATCAGTGCAGCTTATCAGTGTCCATCAGTGAATTTTATAACAAAAACAACAAAAAAACTTTTTTTTTCTTCAAAATTTTCGGTCTTTTTTTTATTATTTTAGCAAAAAATAAAAACCGCAGAGGTGATCAAATACCACCAAAAGAAAGCTCTATTTGTGGGAACAAAATTATACAAATTTAGTTTGGGTACATTGTGGCATGACCGCGCAATTGTCATTTAAAAAGTGACAGCGCTGAAAATTGACCTGGGTAGGAAGGTGCGAAAAGTGCCCGGTATTGAAGTGGTTAAGATTTTTGGGGGGGACAAAGTCACAAATAAAAAAACGCGGTAGCACCTTATGGTTTAGCACACTTGCTTTGCATTTCATTTTGGAAATATATTTTTTACTTTAACTACTAAGAGTGCAATTTGTATCTAAACTGACACACATGACATAACCCCAGTGCCTCTGAAAATCAAAGGCCTTTTCATGTAAAAAAAAAAAAAAAAAAAAAAAGAAGAAACACCATATATTGACCGTGTCCTCATGGCCCACCAATCATTTATCTGTGACGGAATATTGGGTCCCGTGTACAGCTACTTCTATCCTAACCTGAGTAAATCTGAAATTTTGGAACAGAATAAAGACTCTTCTTCCCCCAAACCAATAGGATTCTTTCTTCCTTTATTGATGGTATGGTGAAGCTAGACATCCAATGACAAGGATTTGTCTTCACATTTACATACAGGTTAAGTTGTCTACAAAAAGTGATGGTGACAATTTTTGGGACAAACTGTATATATCTGCCAAGGGTGATTTCCGCATTTTTTTTTTATATTATTTCATCTTTTTTCTCCAAAGGAAATAAATGCAGGTTGCTATAACTGCTTCAAAAAGTGTTAGCCGGAGGCTTTTATTTGTTTGTCAAATCTAAACCCAAGAACTGAAATGTAATATGTTGCAGGCTACCAGGCCTTAGATGTGGTGGTTGTATTGGATTTCTTTTTTTTTACTTTTTCTTGAGGCTAGGTACATTTTCTGCATATACAAAGAAATACCTGCCCTCAGTGTAGTTCATTGTCATGGAGGTTCCTATAGATTAGTGTTAGGGACCACACTACACAGAGGGGCCTTGACTAGACAATGGGGGCTTCCACATTTGTTTACAAATGTCGTGCAACTAAAACCTCTCAACTTTTGTAAAAAAAAATAAATGCACATATTTTGGCAGGTAAAAAAATGTGCATTTATAATTTTTTTTACACTGCAGCCTGTAAAGCATTACACCCACGATTGGTGGATCGCGGGTGCAATATCAGGATCCTGCAGGCACTCGGTACAGCTGTGTGCCCGTACCTCCTGTATATATGGGTGTCACCTGTTACAAAGGGTGAACCTACCCTATCCTTAAAGTGGTTGTAATATACATATACTTAAAGTAGAGCTGAGCGATTTTCTCCAAAAAAAAAAAAAAAAACTCGATTCACGATTCAAATTGAGTTTTTTTTTCGCGGACTAGGCTGAAGCCGCTGCTTCACCTAAAAACTCCTGCCCACAGCTCCTCAGGACCGGCGCGGTGTCCGTGCCGGTCCTGGTGAAAAAAAAAAAATCGATTTGCTGAAAATTTGAATCGATTTGACCTCTCAACTCGATTCAAGATTCAAAACGATTTTTTCCCCAGCCCTAACTTAAAGCGGAACTTCAGTAATTTTTTTATCTTTTCATCCATTAAATCTTCTGCCCTTGTTGTTTTAACTTTGGATAGTAAAAAAAATTAAAAAATTCTGGCAGTAAATACCTTATACAGCCCACTTCCTGTTTCTTGTCTGGTCATTAGCCTAGGCTTATGACATCATGTACAGATCTCTCTCTCACTCTTGTGAGAGTTTGCCAGGAAGGGAGGAGGGAATGAGTCATAAGAGGGCCAATGAGAGCTGCAGAGCTGGAGGTGTGCCTCTGTGTGTCTGTGTAAATCCAGGATGTGAACAGGCAGCAGCTTCAGCTGCCCACAGTTAAAATGGTTGCAGCCAGACTCAGTGGAGGGAGATTTCTGCAGCATATTTGGCACGTACAGAATCACAGTATATATAAAATAATATGTAACGTGGTTGGAGGGAAGCTTCAGAATGGCAAAGATATTTTTATTACAAATTATGTGAACAGACTGCAGTTCCACTTTAAAGTGTTACTAAACCCACAACAGTAAAATCAGCCTGTATATGCTGTAAAGCATGCTTGTTATACTCACCATGCAACTTAACGGGTTAATCCTGCACATTGTGTAAAAAGGCTGTTTGATCCTGTCTTCTCTGATCCTCCCCTTCTTCCACAATCCTCAAACCATCTCCTGATAGTACAAAGGCTAGCGGACAAGCTGCACATGCTCAGTTTGGTGTGCATTGCTTTTTTTTTTTTGAGAGAGTGCATGTGATCAGCACAGGGCCAATCAACACTGTCCTGACAGTCAGGGGTCCTGCATCCTCATAGGATAATCATGGGAGAATGAAAACTCCTCCTACAAGCTTTAACCAGACACTGATAGAAGTCACAAGACTGCTATATACTGCTGATGAGAAAAGGTATTTAGCAGTTTATATTTACTAAAACTATTGCATTTCCATGTTCTGTGTACTGTGGGAGACCAGATATAGTGAATGTAGGGTCCTGGGTTTACTAACAGTTGAATGAAGTGACTGGCCTCAGGTGGCTCACAGAGATAAAACAAATCGTCCTACATAAGTTGCATCTGTTTATCTGCAGTCTTCTCTTCTCTTCATCCATTCAAAGCCTAGAATTTAAAAGCTTATCTGAGAGTTTAGGAAAAAAAGGGGGCGGAGAGCTGAGATTTCAGTCTGCAGAGCTCAGTGAGGAGAGCTCTGAGAGCTGATTGGAGGGAAGATACACCCACCTTCACACAGCACACAGGAACAGAAGTGAGACTGTTAATCTGCTGGAGGTCCCTCCCCTGTCACCGTTTTTCTCTTGGTGTCAGGAAAATTTGTCAAAAGTGATTCATGCTGATAGCAGAGGAACAAAGCAGTAGACAGAAATGACACTTAGTGCTCTTAACTGAGTTCACACTATAGAGGGACATGATTCATATTTCATGTTTGAGGTTTACAAGCACTTTACTGCGGATTGTTAGGTGATCAATTTTTCCAGAATTGCAGTACTCTTGTCACTTCCTGTGCACTGAATTGAAATATCCAACAGCTTTGTAAGTCTACCCAGCTGTTTTCTGTGGACTGCAAAGGAATGACCCTCTATATGTAATGGAGATGAGCAGTAAAGGAGGGCGGAATACCTCCAGACTGACTGTCCCTCTCCTGGAACCAAATCTGTCCCACTTTCTTTGTTAGTTGTCCCTCCCTTTGGACAGATGTGTAAGCCTCTATGATAAATGCAATACTTAAAATGTAAGTTCACATTTCCAAACAAAAAAGCGTTAGACTTACACCTTATACCCCCAGATACACTTTAACCACTTCAGCCCCGGAAGGATTTACCCCCTTCTTGACCAGAGCACTTTTTGCGATTCGGCACTGTGCCGCTTTAACTGACAATTGCGCGGTCGTGCGACGTTACACCAAAACAAAATTTGCGTCCTTTTTTCCCCACAAATAGAGCTTTCTTTTGATGGTATTTGATCACCTCTGCGGTTTTTATTTTTTGAGCTATAAACAAAAAACGGCAATTTTGAAAAAAAGATATATTTTTTACTTTTTGCCTTAATAAATATCCCCCAAAAACATATATAAAAAAACAATTTTTTTTCTCAGTTTAGGCCGATACGTATTCTTCTACATATTTCTGGTAAAAAAAAAAATTGCAATAAGTGTATATTGATTGGTTTGTGCAAAAGTTATAGCGTCTACAAAATATGGGATAGATTTATGCCGTTTTAATTATAATTTTTTTTTATTAGTAATGGCGGCGATCTGCGATTTTTATTGTGACTGCGACATTATGGCGGACACATCGGACAATTTTGACACTATTTTGGGACCATTGTCATTTATGCAGCGATCAGTGCTATAAAAATGCACTAATTACTCTGTAAATGACACTGACAGGGAAGGGGTTAAACACTAGGGGGCGATCAAGGGGTTAAGTGTGTCCTAGGGAGTGATTCTAACTGTGGGGGGGATGGGCTACCACTGACATGACAGCGATCACTGCTCCCGATGACAACCCCTGAAATACAACCCCACACCATAATCCCCCCTCCACCAAATGATTTGGACCAGTGCACAAAGCAAGGTCCATAAAGACATGGATGAGCGAGTTTGGGGTGGAGGAACTTGACTGGCCTGCACAGAGTCCTGACCTCAACCTGATGATTTGGACCAGTGCACAAATCAAGGTCCATAAAGACAGGGATGAGTGAGTTTGGGGTGGAGGAACTTGACTGGCCTGCACAGAGTCCTGACCTTAACCTGATAGAACACCTTTGGAATGAATTAGAGTGGAGACTGTGAGCCAGGACTTCTCGTCCAACATCAGTGCCTGACCTCAGAAATGCTCTTCTGGAAGAATGGTCAAACATTCCCATAGACACACTCCTAAACCTTGTGGACAGCCTTCCCAGAAGAGTTGAAGCTGTTATAGCTGCAAAGGGTGGGCCAACTCAATATTGAACTCTACGGACTAAGACTGGGACGCCATTAAAGTTAATGTACGGAAAAGTCCCAATACTTATGGTAATATCGTGTATATTGCCAGCTTTAGACCAGCAGAAGTACAGGACTTTCCTACCTGTGGCTCTTTCATTTCCTGTAGTGATTACAAGAGAGCTGCAAAGATTCTGCAGAAATCAGCGCAGGACAGGGAATTGCATAGAGACGATGCGTCTATCTGCACATATTTTCAGGGTCAGTCGCTCAAACTGAGCAGAAACCCGATATTGGAAAAATAGTCCAGGAATAGTGTTAACAACACTTGTGAGTTGGATAGAAACCTGAGCTCTGTGTGACTGTGTTCAGACCCAGTGTGACCCCCGATCCAGACAGGCACGAGCAAGGCATAAAAATGGTCTTCACATTTTACTGTTCTCTAGATCTGATTTCTTGTAAAATCAATGTTCTATGTACAAATGTCCATGGAAGAAAAATGCTACTGGCGGTCTCTGCATCTACTCCGGCGTGGAGTATAGTGACATCTAGAGGTGATATAAAATACTGCAAACCACAAAAGGGGCATTCAGGAGACATTTCTGGCGGTCTGTATGTAGTCAGAACACTTGCGCCCAGATTGAAAAAAAAAAAAACCAAATCCCTGAGACGCTATCTTTGTTAATAGCAGTGCATGCAGCAAATTCATAGTTTTTTTTCCTGACGCTTTTACTGTATTATTTTTATTTATTATTTAAAGGGGAGTTCCGTCGACATTTTTTTTAAAAGTCAGCAGCTACAAATACTGCAGCTGCTGACTTTTAAAATATGGACTCTTAAGTGGAGGTCCACCCTGAAAAAAGAAATGCACCAAAAAATATCTAAAAAAAAATGGAGGAAAAGAAAAATAAATTTTTTTTTTTTACTTACGTGAAATGGCTGTTGCTGGGCAGTCTTCCTAATCTGCCTCTTCCTACACCGCGGTGATCTTCAGTCTTCTGCTTCCCGCATTGTCTTCTGGGGAATAGGGCACGGTGTGTTTTGGGTATTGTGTGTGTCCCACAACACATCACGTCCCATTCATAAAGCGCCGCTCGCGCTTGCGCAGTAGGAAACTGGCAGTGAAGCCGCAAGGCTCCACTGCCTGTTTCCCTTACCTAGGATGGCGGTGCCGGGACCCGAGAGCCGAGGGACGGGTCGGCCTCGGGCGGCCGACATCGCGGGCACCCAGGACAGGTAAGTACTTATTTAAAGTCAGCAGCTACAGTGTTTGTAGCTGGTGACTTTTAAATTTTTTTTTTTTATGACGGAATCCCGCTTTACCTGTCCAGGGTGCCCGCGATGTTGGTGCCCGAAGCCGATCTGTCTCTCGGCTCTCGGGTGCTGTCGTCGCCATCTTCGGTAAGGGAATCGGGAAGTGAAGCCTTGCAGCTTCACTTCCCGGTTTCCTACTGCACATGCGCGAGTCCCTGCTGTCTCTGGGACCCGTGTGTTTCCCAGCAGACAGTTGGGGGAGTGACATAGATGCCCGCAGATTCTGCAGCTATCTATGCCCAGAAGTGGGTGCAAATACCTGTAATATACAGGTATCTGCTCCCCCCGCAAGGTGCCAAATGTGACACCGGAGGGGGGGGGGGGGGTTCCGAAAAGCGGAGGTTCCATTTTTGTGTGAACCTCCGCTTTAAGGTACTTTTATAGCGTCCTCAATTTACACATCGCTTTACATATACATTGTACATTCACATCAGTCCCTACCCTCAAGGAGCTTACAATCTAAGGTCCCTAACTCACATTCATATACTAGGGCCAATTTAGACAGAAGCCAATTAACCTACCAGCATGTCTTTGGAGTGTGGGAGGAAACCGGAGTACCCGGAGGAAACCCACGCAGGCACAGGGAGAACATGCAAACTCCAGGCAGGTAGTGTCGTGGTTGGGATTCGAACCAGCGACCCTTCTTACTGCTAGGTGAGAGTGCTACCCACTACACCCCTGTGCCGCCCTATGGCACTACTTGTGACAAATTCACAAAATATTGCGATGTTGGTGATATTTTAAGTGCAGTTACATAAGACCTCTTTCACATTGAATTGTGTCACATGTGTAATTATTGTTTCGCATCTTTGAGACATTTCCAAAAAAAAAAATTTTTTTTAGGTTCCTCTGGAACCTCTCTATATAGCTCCTCTGCCTGTAAACCTCGGTTCCAACCCCAACCACGACACTACCTGCCTGGAGTTTGCATGTTCTCCCTGTGCCTGCGTGGGTTTCCTCCGGGTGCTCCGGTTTCCTCCCACACCCCAAGAACATGCTGTTAGGTTTATTGGCTCTTGTTTAACCACTTCAGCCCTGGAAAGACTTGCCCCCCTCAATGACCAGGCCATTTTTCTGCGATACGGCAGTGCGTTACTTTAACTGACAGTTGCGTGGTCGTGCGACGTTGTACCCAAATAAAATTGATGTCCTTTTTTTCCCACAAATAGGGCTTTCTTTTTGTGGTATTTGATCACCTCTGTGTTTTTTTTTTTTTTTTACGCTAGAAACAAAAAAAGAGCGACAATTTTGAAAAAAAAAAAAAAAATTTCTGCTATAAAACACACCCAATCATTTTTTTTTTTAAAAATCTAATTTCTTCATCAATTTAGGCCAATTTGTATTCTACATATTTTTGGTAAAAAAAAAAAAAAAAAAATCCCAAAAAGCGTTTATTGATTGGTTTGCGCAAAGTTATAGCGTCTACTAAATAGGGGATAGATTTATGGCATTTTTATTTTATTTATTTATTTTTACTAGTAATGGATTTCAGCGATTTTCAGTAGGACTGCGACATTGCGGCTGACAGATCGGACACCTAATTGACACTTTTTTGGTTACCACTGACATTAGTACAGTGATAAGTGCTAAAAATATGCACTGCCATTGTACTAATGACACTGGCAGGGAAGGGGTTAACAGCAGGGGCGATCAAAGGGGGTTAACTGTTCCCTCAGTGTGTTTCTAACTGTGATGGGCTGCCTGGGACAACACACACAGATTCCTGGTCTGGGCCGCGCATGCGCGCCGCTGGCGATCCGCTCTTACTGCTGTTGAACACAACGGGAGGCAATCAGCGGGTCCAGCGGATGCGATGTCCGTCGGGACCCGCCGATTGTTCCCGAGAGAGTCAGAACGGCGGTCTGCCTATGTAAACAAGGCAGATCACCATTCTGTGAGAAAAGAAGGTAGTGACCCTGTGCTTCTGGTAAGCAGGAACACCGATCTCCGCCCTCCCACAGTACAAGCACCTCCCCCACAGTTAGAAAGCACTCCCTAGGAACACATTTAACCCTTTGATTGCACCTGATGTTAATCCCCTCCCTGCCAGTGTCATTAGTACAGTGACAGTGCATATTATTAGCACTGATCACTGTATTAGTGTCCCTGGTCCCCAAAAATGTCACTTAGTGTCCGATTAGTCCACTGCAATATCGCAGTCCCTCTATAAGTCGTCACCATTACCAGTAAAAAAAAATTTTTTAAAATAAAAATTCCATAAATCTATCCTATGTAGACGTTATAACTTTTACACAAACCAATCAGTATACTCTTATTGGGATTTTTTTTTTTTTTGTTACCACAAATATGTAGCAGAATATATATTGGCCTAAATTGATGAAGAAATGTGATTGTTTTTTTTTTTTTTTTTTTTTATTGGATATGTTTTATAGCAGAAACGACGAAATATTGTTTTTTTTTTTTTCTTTTCAACATTGTCGGTCTTTTTTTGTTTATAGCGCAAAAAGTAAAAACTGCAGAGGTGATCAAATACCACCAAAAGAAAGCTCTGTTTGTGGGGAAAAAAAGGACGTCATCTTTATCTGGGTACAGCGTCGCACGACCGCACAATTGTCAGTTCAAGTAACGCAGTGCCATATCGCAAAAAATGGCCTGGTCAGGAAGGGGGTAAATCTTCCGGCGGGCAAGTGGTTAAAGTCCAATTAGAATGATTAAACTTTGAAATGCACATAGGGAGTTCTATCTACCTGCTCAGTCCTTGGCATTTTTTTCCAGGCATTGCCTTAGTACAGTGATGGCGAACCTTGGCACCCCAGATGTTTTGGAACTACATTTCCCATGATGCTTCACTACACTGCAGAGTGCCAGAGCATCATGGGAAATGTAGTTCTAAAACATCTGGGGTGCCAAGGTTCGCCATCACTGCCTTAGTACATCAACCCTTCTCTCTTCTATCTGTTAATATTCTGGTGATCTGAAAAGCTTTTCCCAAAACACGGCTCCTACCAGCCCCCTACGATCTCTCTTATAGAATGCTCGGTGAAAAAAATATCAGAACTATACCTGCCTTGATATTTTTATTGTGATAAGGGGGAGAGAGAAAACTTTAGGACATTTGCAGAGCTGCAGTTATAGCTGGATATGCTATATTAATTACCCAGTTGGTTTCGCTTTAATGCAATGCAGAACAAAAAAAAAGATGGCGGCCAACCCAACCCTCCCCCCCAAGTGTAGCACATAGATGGTGTTCCTCTGTGTGCTGTAGTGCACTGAAACGCATGTGTGCTGAGGTTTCAAGGTCTGCCCTTCAAGATGAATGGCACTGCAGTGCCAATTCTATATTCCACGCGTTTTAGGTAACACACAGTAAACTGTGCATTTTACTGTGTATTTCCACACCGCATACAAAGTCAGTCCTCGAAAACAAATCAGCAAACTGCAGTCACCACTCACTGTGATTGATACCCGCATTGTATACCCGCTGCCTTTCCTGATTTATATCCCCTGATGGATATGGAGCTTGTATAAAGTTGGCATTATTTTAGCATAATACAAGCTGGCTTGGGCAAAATTAATGATATTGTTAAAGCTTATCACATAGCAGTTTTAATCCAAAAGCAAACATTTAAAATATTTTAGATTCAGGGGCGGCCCCGTCCATTAAAGGCGCACGGACGCCGCCCCCTCTATCCACGCCACCCGCCTATATGCTTAATAGATAGGTTCATGCATAGCATGAATCTATCCATGGCCACCGCGGCCACCCCCTATTCATGCTTCCGGCCCCTTTTGGGACACCTGGCGCATGAATTACATCGGCGGGTGTAGGTTTTTTTTGTAGAGTACCTGATTAGAGCCATGGGCTCTAATAGGCTTCAAAATAGGGTGGACTCGTGGCACAGAGCATTGCGCTCAGAGCCCACCCAGGTGTGTTAGAAAAACAGATGGATATTCGCTTCTGAATCACCTCTCCACCAATCAGAAAGCGCAGATCTGATACCCATTTCCTGATTGGCTGAAAGGTCAGGCGATCCTATTGGATGCCTAGGGGGAGGGGGATGCATGGTGGAGGAGGAAGAAAGTTGCTGGACACGCTGCCGGCCTGCCTGCTTACTAGATGGGGTAAGTGCGGGGCTTTGATGTCGATGGCCGACCGGGGGTGGGGCTAGTGGTTTTTTTCCTTTGGGGGGCGACAAACAGATACCCCACCCCCAAAAGAAAAAAAACACCAGCCGCCACTGTTCAAATTACTTCTTAAAGTGTTACTAAACCCACAATAGTAAAATCAGTCTGTATATACAGCATAGCATGCTTGGTATACTCACTGTGGAAATTAAGGGGTTAATCCTCTGCATTGTATAAAAAGGCTATGTTATACTGTATGCACAGATCTTTCCCTCCTTGCATTGTATATCTGGGGAATGCCAGATAACACAGGCAGGGTAGCTGACCTGCACATGCTAAGTTGTGTCTTTTATGCTGGAGAGAACATTTACTTGTTCTCAGAGCTAGCCAGGTCACATGATATTGACATCACACATGTGGGCGTGTATACAGGCTGCAGTGGGAATCTCCTCCTTCCTGAACTCTTAGCACTGGGGAAACTGTGCAGGTTATTACTGACCGTGGTATACAGATCATCCACAAAGGTATATAGTGGCAGTGTTTTATTGTAAAAAGAAGATTTATAAGCTGTGGGCACTGTGGGTGGGCAGATGAACTATTTTCATATTACTGGGTTTAGTGTCACTTTAAATGTGATGGCTGCAGGCAATTTCTTTTTTCAGGCTTTCTTTCCTTTATTTTCACCTGGTTAGCTGACCAGTACGTCTATTGTTTTTTCAAAAGAGCGAGCTCTCCTACAAATGTAGAAGTTCAAGTGGTTGTAAAGTCACCAACCCTGGAATCCCCTCTGTTAAAGGGATTGTAAAGTCAGAAGGTTTTTATCATAATTCATTCTATGTACCCAAGTAAAATATCTAAATCTGCTAGTACAGCTACCCCCCCCCCCCCAGACTGACAATGCTGCTATTCATAGGTGCCCCCTGTGTTCCTTCATCCAGAGCGGAGGCTTTCTAATTCAGGAGGTCTGTTACTGGCCAGATCACCAGGTGAAAACTTCCCAAAAAAAAGAAAACAAATGCAGCCACCACATCTAATGATTGGTAATCTGCAATATATTTCATTTTTGGTTTGGGGTTTAATACCACTTTAAAATGAACAGTTGTTTACTGCTTTACCTACCATTTTCCATTGTCTGTATAAAGGAGGGGCAGTTTGCGGACCAGATCAGTGCTATGTAGTTTCTCATCTGTCACAGCTGTCCGTGTTTGCTGGAGTTTTTGTGAAGCCAACCAACAATTTTGGGAGGATCAGTCCCGATACTGAAGCCCATTTGTTTCTCTTTCCTATGTTAGGCCTGATATCACAGATCTGTAGTAATGCAATTACGGAGTGACATGAAAATGTGTTTATGGACAATACAAATGATGAATCCCTTTATGTCATTGCAGATGTAAAGATGGCCTCCAAGGATTTGCCTTCTCAGCCCTCAAGTAAGTGGAATGCTAGCATGCATCTAATGTGGGATGAATGATATGAAGCATTTAACACGCTGGACTCCTGGCATTGCCTTCAGAAATGTGATTCCTCATCAGATCTGCCCACCTGCCCCTATTCTCTGCCTGTTGTGATATTTTCATTGTTTTATAGTTTGCAGAATTCAGCCTGGATAAATTTTATCTTCAGCCCTGGAAGGATCTACCCCCTTAATGACCAGGCCATTTTTTGCGATATGGCACTGCGTCGCTTTAACTGACAATTATGCGGTCGTGCGACGTTGTACCCAAACAAAATTGAGGTACTTTTTTCCCCACAAATAGAGCTTTCTTTTGGTGGTATTTGATCACCTCTGCAGTTTTTATTTTTTGCGCTGTAAACAAAAAAAAGACTGACGATTTTGAAAAAAAATAGTGCCCCATCATTGGTATCAGGGGGTAGAATAGTGACGCATCGTTGGTATCAGTGGGGGGAATCGTGCCCCATCATTGGTGTCAGTGGGCCCGCAGATCCTTTGGTACATCAGAAGAACACCAATCTGCCTATGTCAGTGATAGCGAACCTTGGCACCCCAGATGTTTTGGAACTACATTTCCCATGATACTCAACTACACTGCAGAGTGCATGAGCATTATGGGAAATGTAGCTCCAAAACATCTGGGGTGCCAAGGTTCACCATCACTGGCCTATGTAAACAAGGAAGATCGCTGTTCTATCACTACAGAAGGCATGGATCCTGTGTCTTTGCAAAGCAGAGGCACCGATCAAAGCCCTTCCCCTAGTACAAGCACCTCCCCCACAGTAGGAAAACACCAGCTAAGCACACAGTTAACCCGTTGATCGCCCCTGATCCCAGCCAGTGTCCTTAGTACAGTGATAGTGCATATTTTTTAGCACTGATCACTAAATTAGTGTCACTGGTCCCCAAAAAGTGGCAGTTTTGTCCCCCCACAATGTCGCAGTCCCGCTATAAGTCGCTGATCACCGCCATTACTATTAAAAAATAAAAATATATCATAGTTTGTAGACGCCATAAGTTTTGCGCAAACCAATCAATATTGGCTTATTGGGATTTTTTTTTACCAAAAAATATGTAGCAGAATACATATTGGCTTAAACTGATGAAGAAATTAGATTTTTAATTTTTTTTTTTATTGGATGTGTTTTCTAGCAGAAAGTAAAAAATACTGTTGTGTTTTTTTTTTTTTTAATCAAAATTGTCGCTCTTTTTTTTGTTTACAGCGCAAAAAATAAAAATCGCAGAGGTGATCAAATACCACCAAAAAAGAAAGCTCTGTGTGCGTGGCAAACAAATGGCTTGGTCATGAAGGGAGGGGGGGTAAATGTTCTGGAGGGCAAGCGGATAATATTGAACATTTCACATATTTGAAATAAACCTGATTAGTAATACATATGTAAACGAATCCCCGGAAATAACAAAATTAAATTAATCTGAAATAGCGAAATTTTGAATTGGAATGACGATTCAATATTTTTCGTTTCGAGCTACTTTAATTCAATTCGACCCGAATTCAGAAAATTTGAATCAAATTAGAATGGAATTTGAAGGCGAACAAACTAATTCCAAAAACAAATTTAACTAAACGAAATTCGTCATAAATTAGTTAAATAACGAAAAGAAACAATTTTTTTTTGTTCTGCACCTTTAATCTTGACTTACTTTTTAGAGCTAAAAGGAATGGTATCCCCCTTTAATCAGATGATAACATAGCCTATATTAGTATGAGATGGAAAAAATAAACAAAAATGAAGCAGATGTCTCTTCAGACCCATCTTCCTGATCAACAATGATAATAAACACCTCACTAAAATTCCTGCAAATAGATTCTACGTTTTTTTTTTAGCGATTTACATAGGTAAAGATCAAGTCGGCTTTATACCTGAAGTACAAGCCCCAAATCAAATTCAAAGGACTATTAATATAATGCTGCAGTTAAGTAACACAAAGGTCTCATGCACACTGGGTGTTCAGTCCTGGTGCATGAGGCTCCGGCGTTTATGTGCTGCGGGTGGAAGGTACAATTTCACCTGCCCCCAACATAGATGGGGTAAGTGCCGGGGTTTGGGGTGCGCTGACCTACCTACCTAGACGGGGGGGTGGTTGTTTGCCCCCCCCCCAAAAAATAGCCCACCAGCCGCCACTGGTCCGTTGGATGTTAGAAGCTAGGATAGGCAACATTCATTCGGCATAGATAAAGCAGCATTACCCTCAGGCTCTTCCTGAACAAAACTGCAGGAAATGGCTTGTACTGTGTGCCTCACCCCCTTCCTGTGATTATAATACTGGTTAATATGGGGTGGAAGGAGGACTCTTGTACTACAGCTGATATGTATTCATTTTTATGTCCAGATTTATTGTGGGAAAGGAAGAGATTCCTGCACATTCACTCCTTCCTGAGGCCATGTATGCCAAAACCGGGAAGAAGAGCAAGGAGCGGGGAGAGAGATCCAAGAGGATCAACGTATTTTCTTTAACAAAGAAACTTATGGACTCAGTGTAAGTAAAGCTTCTTCTTCATGTTGCCTTTGTTCTCGGATGGGTTTCAAGCAGTTTCTAGTCATTGATATAACGTGAGAAAGCTTCCAAATGATTTTTCTGACCCTAGAACAGTAATGGCGAACCTTGGCACCCCAGATGTTTTAGAACTAAATTTCCCATGATGCTCAACTACACTGCAGAGTGCATGAGCAGCATGGGAATTGTAGTTCCAAAACATCTGGGGTGCCAAGGTTCGCCATCACTGCCCTAGAACCTCCCGCAACAAAACGAGTGAACAAGTGTCACATGGGTGCCCAGTTTCCGCCTGAAAAACTTTCCCTTGATAGACTGGTAAGGGCCAGAGAAGGGTTGCCTCATTTTGGCTCTTGCTGATCATGTGTCCTTTGCTTTTGAAAAGCGGCTTTGGAAAGCTGGAGCCTCTTTTCAGGCCTTTTGAAGTACAGGAGCTTCAAGCAAAATCCTTTATTCAACCTGCATGATATACTTTTTGCTATGGCAGTTCTACATTATCGGATTGTAGGATGTCTGAAATGTTGAAGGACAGCAAGAACATGGGAGAAAACGATTTTGCAAAATGTTTTGTATTTCTTTATTGCAAATTAAATTGACTCTTTCATTCTTCCAGTGGGTAGAATGACAATTTGTATACTTTCTCTATGTGTGTGAAGTACATTGGTGAAAAATAGACAAGACTTAGCAGTAAAGCTGCAGACACTTCATCCTGGCCTGTCTTACTAGCTTTAAAAACTTTTACAACCTTTACAAAACTCATTCATTTAGAGTTAATTATTAATGATGGCCAAGAAAGTATTCCTCTTGCCTCTTGTTTGCATGGAGATTCATATTATTGTACAATTTGTGCTTACCTTCACACATGCCTCCTAGGTGTGGGTATTTTTAGGTATATTAAGATTGCATGTTTAAAAAGGGGAGGTCCTTCAATTTAAATTTTTTTTGTAAGATTTTTTTAGTTTTATTTTTTTTTATTGTTTATGTTTTTTTTAACTTTAGGGCCTGATGAGAAGGCTTTCTATTTTATAGCATTGTGCAAGTGAAAGGTCCTCTATATAGGCACATCAGGGGTCTAATAATGTCTCTCTTGAACTTTTGTTTAAGCAGACAGAGGACAGAGAGCCACTGAACTGCCTCTTTTCGGATGTCAGATGCTTGAATCTGACAGCTGTGATCCTGGAAGTGCTCAGAGCTGAGCGCCTCAATGTGCTGTGAGCACCAGGATGTTCCTCGGTCTCCTTCCCCTTGTGTGTGTTCACCTGCTTTCTCTTGGAGACCATGATAGAGGGGTGTGGGGTATTGGGTGTTTTTTTTTTTATGAATAAGGACCTGCTCCCCTGCCACTGTGGCGTGTCAAAACCAACGCGCCTGCTTTCTCTTGGAGACCATGATAGAGGGGTGTGGGGTATTGGGTGTTTTTTTTTTTTATGAATAAGGACCTGCTCCCCTGCCACTGTGGCGTGTCAAAACCAACGCGCCTGCTTTCTCTTGGAGACCATGATGGAGGGGTGGGGGATTGGGTAATTTTACTTGAATAAGAACCTGCTCCCCTGCCACTGTGGAGTGTCAAAGCCAATGCAACATCCCTGGGTATGGGGGGGGGGGGGGTGCATTTTACCTCTCGCCATAATGTACTGCCCAAGCCAGCTTCAGTACCGGGACAGGTACATCCAGCGCCCAGGGCAAGGATGCAGACCTGCGGTCCCTTCCTAATGCATGCAATAAAGTGGGTTACCACCTTGTGCCCATTCTTTGCCCTCTCGCTCCAACTGTCCATGGTTGTCATGGAGTTGAATGGCCAATCACTTGCTTTCTTGTAGGTAGAAGGTGTGTTTTTGTGTCAGCTGTGGGTGGATCGGGTGGAAAGCGGGTATGTTGGCGCACAATGTCACAGCAGTAGCTCTCAGAGCAGATGTGAAACTATGGCCCCTGGTTGCTAGCCACTGATCTGGAGCTTTCGTGCGACGAGGGGTGCCCAAGCCTACCGCTGTGCCCTGGGCGGCTTCCCCTCCTGCCCACCCTTTGTCCCGACCCTGGTAAGCTGCAACAACATGTGACAAAGAGCTTACACAGGGTAAGGACTGCTGGGGGGTAGGTGAATGTACATGGGTTGGGGGAGACTTCTGAAATCTCTCTGTCACTTGCATGAGCAAAGTGACAGTCTCTGTGGGATGACCCTACCATTTTATGTGGAATGCAGATTTGCCTTTATCCTGAGAAAAGCATTCTAGAAATAGAGATGCAACACTTCAGCCAAAATCTCCTCTATAAATCATGTAAATGTTTCAAATCCAGAGAGAAAATGTCAGGAATCCACTTTCACAAGGATGAGTCTCTATAATAAGTATTGCACAACATGTTCGTATGCAGAACAAATACGCCAATCCCTTCCCTAAGCTCTGAAATATGTTTTTCATTTTGCTCAATAGTAGTTTGGTTACAGCTTTTAAGCAATACCTTGTCTGTCTCTCTCTTTCTGTCTGAGCTGTAATCTTTGATTTCAGGCTGGGATTTTGTGCAGCCGGCAATAGTCCACTGTGAAACCAGAAAAAAAAAATAAAAAAATGACGCCACTTTTCCCCAAAATACCTCCTTGATCTCAGACATTGGCCATGCTGATCACAATGTTTTTTTTTTTACTGTCTGTACTTTCTTGTCTCAGTGACTACAGCACCCCCTTATTCCTTGCTTGGACATCACAGGAACAAGAAGTGAAGGAAAATTTCCCCAATGGGCTCACAGGCAGAAATAAAAACCTCCCAGAAAAGTTAACTCTTCCCCGTCCTAACAAATTCTAAAATAAAACCTATTTGGAGTGAAGTTTTATTCTTCCTTGTGCCTGCTTCATAGTATGAAATAACTGAAGCATGGCAATTGAGCAGCAGAGAGATCTCATTCCGAACTTCAGCACTCCCTTCAGTCTTGCACAGTTGTACCGGCTCCTCTCCTGTACTGAAATTGCTTACTCTGATTTCACTGCACACTGTGAGCTTCTCACAGTGTGCATTGGAAGCTGTGCAAGTCAGATAGAACCTGCCTCATTTCCTGGCTGGAAGACATTCAGCATCATGTAGCCCAGGGGCGTACGTAAAGGGGGTCGCAATTGTGACCTGGCCCCATTCTGCAGGGGGCCTTTGCATCCCCCCTGTATGCCTGGATAGGAGGAGCAGCTGGGGGTGGCTGCATATAGGGGAACTGATCTTTTCATTTTCCTCCTGCAGGTGCTGCCTGTGGAAGGGAGAGGTGGAAAAGTGGGCATTCAGCGGTTGCAGGAAGAAAATGGAGAGATCAGTTCCTCTTTATGCAGCTAATCCTCCTATCTACGCTCAACAGTTTAGGCACATCAAACAACGTTATAGGGAAGCGTTAAAGAGGAAGTAAACCCCAATGGGTTTTACTTCCTCTTTTTTGCTCCCCACAAGGCCTGCAAATTAAAATGGGCTAGTATGCATCTCATACTAGCCCATTATATGACACTTACCTACAAACGAAGCTTGCGCTGTCCCCAGTGCAGGCCATGTCCATCTTCGCCCCTCTTTCTTTCCAGGGCCACAAACTCTGGCTCTGTGACTGGCCGGAGCCGCGTGACGTCACTCACGGGAAGAAATGGCACGGTGATCAGTTTCTTCACAGTGCATGTGCCGTTGAGATTGGCGCACTACAAGTGAAATATCCCCTAAACTGAGATATTTCCACTACCTATAGGTAAGCCTTATTCTAGTCTTACCTATAGGTAAATGTCACACAAAAGGGTTTACAACCACTTTAAATGAAAGTACTTGGACCTATAGAAGAAGCTTACAAACCGGTGCTCCTAGGGGGTCTGAAATCCAGAGCGAGCCAGGATAACATGCAATGGACATCAACCCTGGTCTGGATGAATGCAGAATGGGTCTTTAATGTTTTGAGGCTGACTAGTTTGGTAACTCGAACCTTCAGCTTCCTCCACATATTTTCTATGTGATTAAGGTCTGAAGACTGGCTAGGCCACTGCAGGACCTTAATATGCTTCTTCTTGAGCCACCCCTTTGTTGCCTTGGCTGTGTGTTTTGGGTGATTGCCATGCTGGAATACCCATCCACGACCCATTTTCCATTCCTTGGCTGAGGGATGGAGGTTCTCACCCATGATACATCATCCCTTTGATACAGGGAAGTTGTCCTATCTCCTTAGCAGAAAAAAAACCCAAAGCATAGGGGTCATAGGCAGCATTCCTCCTCCTCAAAACACGGCGAGTTGAGTTGATGCCAAAGAGCTTGATTTTGGTCTCATCTGACCACAACACTTTCACCCAGTTCTCTGAATCATTCAGATGTTCATTAGCAAACTTCAGACAGGCCTGTACATGTGCTTTCTTGAGCAGGGGGACCTTGTGGGCGCTGCAGGATTTCAGCGTAGCGTGTTACCAATTGTTTTCTTGGTGGTTATGGTCCCAGCTGCCTTGAGATCATTGACAGGATTCTCCCGTGTGGTTTTGTGCTGATTCCCCACCATTCTCATAATCATTGGAACTCCATGAGGTGAGACCTTGCATGGGAGCCCCAGACCGAGGGAGGTTGACAGTTATTTTGTGATTCTTCCATTCGCACCAACTGTTGTCACCCTCTCACCAAGCTGCTTGGTGATGGTCTTGTAGCCCATTTCAGCCTTGTGTAGGTCTACAATCTTGTCCCCGACATCCTTGGACAGCTCCTTGGCCATGGTGGAGAGATTGGAATCTGATTGATTGATTGCTTATGTAGACAGGTGTCTTTTATACAGGTTATAAGCTGAGAGGAGCACTCCCTTTAAGAGAGTGCTCCTAATCTCAGCTTGTTACCTGTATATAAGACACTTGGGAGCCAGAAATCTTGCTGATTTATTGGGGAATGAATACTTATTTCACTCATTTAAAATGCAAATCATTTTATAACTTTTTTGAAATGCGTTTTTCTGGAAATTTGTGTTGTTATTCTGTCTCTCACTGTTAAAATAAACCTACCATTAAAATTAGAGACTAGTCATTTCTTTGTCAGTGGGCAAACGTACATCTCAGCAGGGGTTCAGATTCTTTTTTCCCCTCACTGTATATGGACTAACAACAAAGAAACTGAGGTTACAAAGTTCGCAAAAGCGGCAAAAACAATTCTGATGTTTTTACAATAAAAGTTAGCACTATTTCGAAACAAAGTGTGAGTATTCTAAGATACAGCAATAAGATTAAGATGTCTCAAGAGGAAAAATATATTGCATGAACTCGTGGATCTAATGCCCTGTACACACGATCGGACTTTCCGACAACAAAACCGTGGAATTTTGTTTGAAAGTTGTTGGCTCCAACTTGTCTTGCATACACACGGTCACACAAATGTTGGCCAACAATTACGAACGTAGTGACGTACAAGACGTACTACGTGGTTATTCAGCTCTTTAGCGCCACCCTTTGGGCTACTTCTGCTAATTTTGTGTTAGAAGTTTGGTGAGTGTTAATTTGCACTTTTTGTTTGTGTTTTTCATTTAGCTCTATTATTAATATTATTATTATTCTTTATCACTTGAAAAAAAAAAAAAAAAGCCTTTTAAAATTCGTTTGCAATAACTCCATCAGTATCACCAGCAAAGCAGCTTCATTATTATCCCATTAAAGAAGAAGAGAATTGTGCGCTGCATTTGGAGATTTCCTAAGGTGCCACATCATGTATGTTAATTCCCCATTACGAACGCTAGTTTACAAGACCGGCCGCTTCTGCTTCCCAGCATGCGTGAGCTTTTGTGCGCGGACTTGTGTACACACGATCAGAAAGTCCGACATAAAAAATTTGTTGGCGGAAAATTTGAGAACCTGCTAGCCGACATTTGTTGGCGGAAAGTCCGACAACAAATGTTCGATGGAGCGTACACTAGAGGTCGACCGATATATCGGCCGATATTTGGCGTTTTTTACTTAATCGGCATCGGCCGATTGTGCTGATAAAAAAGGCCGATTGTAACTTCAGCCGTGACTTGCAAATGACTTCTGTAATAGAGTCAATGCAAGTTGCCTGAAAGTTATCTTCTCTCCTCCTCTGGGCAGCCTGCCAAGTCTGATAAGATACATTGTATCTCTTCAAGTTCTTTTTTATCAATAGACTGAACTCCGTGTAGGAATTCTCAGTTTAACCATTTAAAGACTAAATCTTTTCTGACACTTGTTGCTTACAGGTAAAAATTCTGTATTTTCTGCTAGAAAATCACTTAGAACCCCCAAACATTATATATATTTTTTTTATCAGAGACCCTAGGGAATAAAATAGCGGTTGTTGCAATATTTTATGTCACGCGGTATTTGCGCAGCGGTCTTTCAAACGCAATTTTTTTTTAAAAAAAATACAGTAATGAATTAAAAAAAAAAACTAAGCAGTAAAGTTAGCCCATTTTTTTTTCGTCCAAAAGTTTTGATTACCTGTTTTTGTGTATTTAATATTTAAGATAGTTTTTTTTTTTTTCTAAATTATACATACAAGTGAAGTGATTGGAGGTTTGTTTTGTTTAATGTTTAAATGTAAAAAAATTTCTGTATCACTTAAGGTTGCTTTCACACTGGAGCGGGCATGCGTTGATGGTAAAACGCTGCTAGTTTTAGCGGCGCTTTACCGTCATTTTAGAGGCACTATTCGGCTGCTAGCGGGGCGCTTATAACCCAGCTAGCGGCCGAGGAAGGGGTTAAATGCGCCCCTGAAGCGCCGCTGCCAAAACGCTTTGCAGGCGTTTCGGCAGCAGTGCGCAATTCATTTCAATGGGCAGGAGTGGTGGTATACACCGCTCCAAAGATGCCGTTTGCAGGACTTTTTTTTACATCCTGCCAGCGCATCGCCTCAGTGTGAAAGCACTCAGGATATCACACTGAGACTGCAGGGGAGCCGTTTTACAGGCACTTTACAGGCGCTCTTTTTAGCCCAAAAGCGCCTGAAAAACGCCCCAGTGTGAAAGGGGTCTAACTGTTAGATTTTATGAGATGAAGGGAAAAAAAAAAAAAAAAAATCGGCCAAATATATCGGCCCAAAAAAAATCGGCATCACATATCGGAATCGGCCACCGCGATTTCTAAATATCGGCATCGGCCAGAGAAAAACCCATATCGGTCGACCTCTAGCGTACACACGGTCGGACTTTCCGCCAACAAGCTCACATCCAACATTTGTTGTCGGAAAATCCGATCGTGTGTACGGGGCATTAGAGCTGCTTGCGTTATAGCAAACAGATAAGATTAGAGGATGCTAAGCAATGCAGAGTGGCTCTTTAATAGACGAATCCCAGGTCAGTCTATAGACCCTTGTGTGATGAATGGTGAGTTATTTATAACCTAACTGGATCTGGATCATACGAAAACCATTTTAACAGTTTATCTTGAAATTTTATTCTAGCTATATATCATTGCATTTTCCAATACAAGGACCCCGGTCGAATTCGTGTTTATTTATTTGATATACACACTTAAATTTTTATTTACATGTCGCATTCTTCCGTGTAATTTATGGCTTTGTGTTTAGATGCAAACACGGGCCAAGGCACAGATGTTGCAAGCACTACGAAGACAATTGTATCTCTTACTGCATTAAGGTACGTTGACAACATCCAAACATCCACGGGTTGGGAAGCAGTAATTGTAACAAGATGTCCAGGAATCCAGCCAGGGGTGGCAGGCGTGTTTCTTTGAAGACCTTTTGTTAAATGAAATTTCTAATACAAACGAACAAACAGACCTTTTTTATGTTATCCCATGTATGCTTAGCCAAAGATCTGGTCCAAGAGACATGAACATTATCACTGTTAATTGGGATTAGGCATTTAATCAATCAAATTAGTTACAATTGCCTTTAACTCGACCTAGACTGTTGAACTCACTCACTGCTGTCTGCATTTAACGTACAATTTTTCCAGTTGGTCAAGTCCAAACTCAGGTTGCTGGTTGACCTTACAGTGATCTTGAAAATACACTCACCGGCCACTTTATTAGCTACACCTGTCAAATTGCGCGGTAACACAAACGGCTAATGGGACAATCACATGGCAGCAACCAAATGCGTTTAGGCATCTAGATGTGGTGAAGAGGACTTGCCGACGTTTAAACCGAGTATCAGAATAAAGAAGAAAGGGGATTTAAGTGACTTTGAACATGACATGGGTGTCGGTGCCAGACGGGCTGGTCTGAGTATTTAAAAAACTGTTGAACCACTGGGACTCCAACCATCTCTAGGGTTTACAGAGAATGGCCCGAAAATTAGAAAATATCCAGTGAGCGGCAGTTGTGTGGAGGAAAATGACTTGTTGAAGTCAGAGGAGAATGGACAGACTGGTTCGAGATGAATAAAAGGCAACAGTAACTCAAATAACCACTTGTTACACCCACGGTATGCAGAATACTATCTCTGAACGCACAACACATCGAACCTTGAAGCAGATGGGCTACAGCAGCAGAAGACCACACCGGGTGCCACTCCTGTCAGTAAGGATGAGCTCTGGCGTGTTCGCATGCTGAACCTGCCGAGCCCACCAGGAAGTCGGCATGGCGCAGCGCTAATCACAATCAGTGAGACATTTCCTGATATGCAGCTGCAGAGATCAGGAAATGTCTCCCTACCTGTGATTAGCGCTGCGTCGTGCCGACTTCCTGGCGGGCTCGGCACGTTTAGCATGTGAACACGCTGGAGCTCATCCTTACCTGTCAGCTAAGAACAGGAAACTGAGGCTACAATTCACACAGGATCACCAAAACTGTTCAATAGAGGATTGGAAAAACGTTGCCTGGTCTGATGAGTCTCGATTTCAGCTGTGACATTCAGATGGTCGGGTCAGAATTTGGTGTAAACAACATGAAAGCATGGATCTATCCTGCCTTGTATCAACGGTTCAGGCTGGTGGTGGTGTAATGGTGTGGCGGATATTTTCTTGGCACACTTTGGGCCCCTTAGTACTAATTGAGCATCGTTTAAAGCCACGGCCTACCTGAGTATTGTTGCTGACCATGTCCATCCCTTTATGACTACAGTGTACCCATCTTCTGATGGCTCCTTCCAGCAGGATAATGCACCATGTCACAAAGCTCCAATCATCTCACCACTGGTTTCTTGAACATGACAATGAGGTCACTGTACTCCAATGGTCTCCACAGTCACCAGATCTCAATCCAATAGCGCACCTTTGGGATGTGGTAGAACTGGAGATTCGCAACAAATCTGCAGCAACTGTGTGATCCTATCATGTCACTATGGACCAAAATCTGAGGAATGTTTCCAACATCTTGTTGAATCTATGCCATGAAGAATTAAGGCAGTTCTGAAGGCAAAAGGAGTCCAACCCGGTACTAGCAAGGTGTACCTAATAAAGTGGCCAGCGAGTGTATGTTTAAAGCAAAATTATCGTCTTTTTACAGTTCACTTAAACACACATTAGCTTAATGCAAATTATCATGTTTATGAATCTTAATATTTTTAAAACCGGGTTTCAGTATATGATGCACTATAGAGCCAAAAATTTTAGGACACCTGATCATCATACCATTATTATGGAGTTTACACCCCCCCCATCATCATCCCCATCTGCCACTCACTACCTTTGGAAGCTGTAACGGCTTCCAATCTGTCTTTTGGGAAGGCTCTCCATAGGATATTGGAGTGTTTCTGTGAGAATTTGTGGCAATTAAGCCAAAAAGAGAATTTGTGAGGCCATAAACTCACACTCATTGTTCCAGTTCTTCCCATGGAGGTGCAGTAGAGTTAAGGTCACGGCTCTATGCAGGCCACTGCCACCCGGGTTCCTCCATACCAGAGTCATTAAACCATGTCTTGGAACTGGTTTTGTGCACAGGGGCGCAGACATGCTGGAACAGAAAAGGCCTTTGCTAAACTGTTACCCCCAAGATGCCTCAACTCCTGATACGGTAACATTATTCTGGATACGAGGCCGGGTATCTCTTCTATCTATGTTTGCAAATGGAGTTTTCTAAATGATGTATGAACGATATTTTTTTTCAGGGGTTCATTCGAATGTTCAGCGTTGGGTATTTGATCCAGTGCTGCCTCCGGATCCCGTCTGCCTTCCGTGTTATGTTTACAAAACCTTCCCGATTACTTTCTCTGTTCTACAATAAGGAGAACTTTCAGCTGGGGGCTTTCCTGGGTTCCTTTGTCAGTATTTATAAGGTATGTAGGCTATAAACGTCCACTACTGTACGTTTTTTTTTCTTTTGATTAATTGAAGTAACGTGGGACGTGTGCATAGAGCATCTCTAAATTTATAACATGATTGAGGGGTGCACTTACCAAACAAAATTCTTTCAATTGCATATTTAGCAGGCCAACAGATAAGGGCAAATCATTGTAAAGTTTTCCATACACTTTAAAGAGACCTTGTCAGTCTCTAGACTCTAGAAATTATTGTACCTGAATTCACCTCTCCGGTGGCCTCTGTCCACCTCCCCTGCATTCCAGCACTGCAGCTGGAGTGTTGGGTGCCTGTGTTCCCTGCCACATGCTGTCACTGCTTCCTCTGACCCCTGTGTCACTTCACGTCTCAGCAGTCATGTAGGGGTCAATGGAAGAAACCACAGCACAAAGCAGGGGGCAAAGGCATCCAACACTCCCAGATGTGTTGAGTGCCAGACAAACTCACAAAGGTTGTAATGGTAGTGGAGGGAAAGAAGGAGAGACAGGCTCCTAGACTGACAAGGTCTCTTTAATAACATTGGGTATGGCTAATAACCATTCCATGGTGTACTAGAAAACATATGATAAGTTATAATATAGTCTTTTTGAAAACAAGCACTGATGTCTCTTTGTGTACTTGTTTTGTGACTGCAGGATCTGGAATCCTGTCCATTTGGTCAAAAAGATAGGCCTAACTTTGTAGTTGTGTTCAGCTAGACTTTCAAAATTATGTTTTAACTGGCTCTAAGTGAATGTTAAGTGGATGTTTCCAAACATGGATTTATTGGTTTATTTAAAATATAGGAACAGATATTGGTGTAAACTTGGAAACCAATATAGTGTAATGTACATAGATAATTATTTATTTATTCAGGGCACCAGCTGCTTCTTGAGGTGGGTGCGGAACTTGGATGATGAGCTTCATGCCCTCATTGCTGGTAAGTCCTATGGCAAATCTGTGAGTAAAAATAAATCAATCTTTCACTCTCTCTCTCATTTCCGTCTCTCTCTTTTCCTTTTCTTCTTTCTCTCTCTTTTCCTTCTCTCTCTTTCTGTCTCTCTCTATTTTCCTTCTCTCTTTCTTCCCTCTCTCTCTCTCTTTATATATATACATTTTCCTTCTGTTTCTCTTCCTTTCTCTTTTCCTTCTTTCCCTCTCTCCCTCTCTCTCTTTCTTTCTTTCTTTCTTTCTTTCTTTCTTTCTTTCTTTCTTTCTTTCTTTCTTTCTTTCTTTCTCTTTCTCCTTTCATTCTCTCACTTTTTCCTTTTCCCTCTTTCTCTTGTCCTCTCCCCATCTTCCTTCCTTCTCTCTCTCTCTCTCTCTCTCTCTCTCTCTCTCTCTCTCTCTCTCTCTCTCTCTCTCTCTCTCTCTCTCTCTCTCTCTCTCTCCCTTCTCCTTCTCTCTCTCTCTCCCTTCTCCTTCTCTCTCTCTCTCCCTTCTCCTTCTCTCTCTCTCTCTCTCTCTCTCTCTCTCTCTCTCCCCCCTCTCTCTCCTCTCTCTCACCCTCTCTCTCTCCCCTCTCTCTCCCCCCCTCTCTCTCTTCCCCCCTCTCTCTCTCTTCCCCCCCCCTCTCTCTCTCTTTCCCCCCTCTCTCTCTCTCTTCCCCCCTCTCTCTCCCCCCCTCTCTCTTTCCACCTCTCTCTCACTTCCACCTCTCTCTCTCTTCCACCTCTCTCTCTCTATTTTCTCCTCTTTCCTTCTCTCTTTCCTTCTCTCCCCCTCTTCATTTTCTCTCTCTCTCCCCCCTCTCTCTATTTTCTCCTCTTTCCTTCTCTCTTTCCTTCTCCCCCCTCTCTCTCCCCCTCTTTATTTGCTCTCTCTTTTTCCTTCTCTCTCTCTCTTGTTCCTTCTCTCTCTTATTCCTTTTTTCCTCCTGAATTGTTAAATCGGACATAGTGTTTATCTTTTTTCCCAGGGTTTCTGGCAGGGCTCTCCATGATGTTTTATAAAAGCACCACAATCTCCATGTACCTGGCATCCAAATTGGTAGAGGTGAGCCCCCTAGCCACACAGCTGGGAATATTTGCATGCAGTGTAACTGAGTAATGAAGTGACAGATATCAGCACTGATAATGAGTGTTTCAATTAACTCTAAAAAGACGGAATCTTCATGTTTTATATGTGCAGCTGGCACAAGGCACATGCTCCCTTCATATTTTCTGAGCGAAGGATCATAAAGGAACGATACATACAATAATCTATGGGGTAAAAACTAGATAAGGGAAAATGGTGTGGTTGAATGGAAAACTGTATCTGTCTCTGTAGGGAAAATATATATATTTTTTATATACACATTTTTCTAGGGTGTTTTAAAAGTGTAATATATATACTCCTACTTCTGTACCAACAAAGTCCCTCTTCCTATATTTGGTTTTCAAACATAACGTGCTCTATAACGTACAGAATACTCCGCTCATTAATTTCTCTCTGCCTTCTGTATCTAAATCATCTGACCATTAGTGCAGCTACAGGGAAGCTTTTAAATGGTAAATATACAGCGCCTGCTCCTCCTTTATACTAATTCCTCTTTAGGCTATACCCGTGTTTGGTTCCTGTATGTGTCTATAACCTTGGAAGGATGAATTCCCTGTGAATTTACATTACTTGCATACGTGCATGTTTGTTTAAACCAAAATACATTTAACTTTTGAAAACGTTGCACCCCCTATGACGAAACGCGGCACGATGATACTCTCAAACGTCACTTCCAGCCAGGAGAGCGGTACGCACGATATATGCTCCACGGATACCACTTCTCCATACCAGTAGGGCTGATGATTTTTAGTGAAGCCGGTTTTGTCATATAGACAGTTTTTATACTTTTAAATATATTGTAAGTTGCTTTTTTACAATAAATCTGAAGATATTATTCTATGAGGAGCTTTCTTTCCTATACATCACATGCTGCACACCATTTATCCTGGGAGCTTTGGAGCCATGATGGAAGGATATCCACCACAAAGGAGTTAGTGGAGGACATCAGAGGATACCACATTGGGTTTGGTCCCCAGCAAATTACCTAAAGGCACAGAAGACTCTTTTTTTGCTATAAAGCGAAGGAGTTTAGCACATCTGGTGAGTTTAGATCTTTACACCACCCCAAGCGGGTGGATGTATTGACATCGTTGGACACAAGGAGCACTGTAGCACCTTTTTTTGCACAAACAAGGACTTTATTGCACTTATATCACCATATGCACTCTAATTACTGTCACTCTCTATACATTGATGCAATATATAGTATTTATTCATGCACTTTAATAATTGTCACTTTAGATACAACGATGTATCATTAACTGTATTTTGGTTTAAACAAACATGCACGTATGCAAGTAATGTAAATTTACTGGGAATTCATCAATCCAAGGTTATAGACACATATAGGAACCAAACATGGGTATAACCTAAAGAGGAATTAGTATAAAGGAGAAGCAGGCGCTGTCTATTTACCATTAAAAACTCACCTTGCCCCACCTGTGGGGACAATATTGGACTGCAGCAGCCCAACCATATTGTTACACAATACCAAGGCGCAAGTGTCATTCTATATCAATAGGGAAGCTTTGTTACCGAATGCCGCAATTTATATTCTAACGCAGCACATGCATGGGTGCTGGAAATAAGATTTGAATTGCTGTTGCTGCAACATGACCGGATCTCAAAAAGAAAGCTTGAATCCAAAAGTCAAGCAAAGCAAGTCATATGCAGCCTCAGAACACTCATACACAATACTCAAAGCAAATAGAAACCTCCAGACTTTTAAATTAGGAGTAAAACATGCTTCCGATGCAAGTCAAATGCAGAAGAACAATGGAATGCTATTCAAGCCCCTAAACAAAATTTGCGAGAGAAACATTCAGGAGCAGATAGTATAATGTTCTTATGGAGGGGGTCAGGTTGGAGGCTCCATACTAGCTAAAGAGAATATATAACAAGAAGAAAAAGAAACTTTTTTTTTTTTTTTTTTTTTGGAGGGGGGGAGTTTGAATAGAGGAGATAAGGGTTGAAATACCAGTTTTTTGTTTTTTTCCTGTCCTGTTGGGGTGATTTCTCTTCACTTGTCCTGAAAAGGCAACAGTAAGTGAGATGATATCTATACAAAGTGAAGGGAATTCTGTCTTAGACGGTTGTCACCAAAACAAGTGTCCTCATTGGAAGATTTCCTCTTTATACCTGTTATAGTGACAACTATAGTTTGGGGATTTTAAAACACTTTCTGTCTCGTCTCTTGGCAATGGTCATCAGGACAAATAAAGATGGCGAATCTCCTTAATGGAAAAAACAAGAAGCAGCCATAAAAACCTATTGTGCAGGAAGGAAAGGGTTATGCCACTTCTATTGGATCCAGTAGCCTGTTCAGAACTGTTCTGTAAAAAACCCAGTGTGTTTGATGGTTCAGAAGGACCTTCTTCATCTGCTTGAAAAGAGAGAGCATTACAGACTAAGGGAGTGGGGGGATAATCCTGAAAGGTAAACAGAGTATTTATCAGAAAGAAAAAACGATAGCCTGCTTCAGAACATTCTCTTTAACCTTTTTAAGCCCTGAAGAAGACGGTCCTTCAGAAACCCTGGAAATGCGTTGGCTTTTTTTTTTTTTACAAAACACAATTCTGAATAAAAATATTCCCTGGACCTTTTACAACTGGCTAAATTAAAAAACATTTTAGACTATATACAATGGGGACGGAAAGTATTCATACCCCCTTCAATTTTTCACTCTTTGTTATGTTGCAGCCATTTGCTAAAATCATTTTGCTAAAAGTTCATTTTTTTCCTCATTAATGTTCACACAGCACCTCATATTGTCAGAAAAGCACAGAATTGTTGACATTTTTGCAGATTTATAAAAAAAAAACTGAAATATCACATGGTCCTAAGTATTCAGACCCTTTGGTGTGACACTCATATATTTAACTCAGGTGCTGTCCATTTCTTCTGATCGCCCTTGAGATGGTTCTACACCTTCATTTGAGTCCAGCTGTGTTTGATTATACTGATTGGACTTGATTAGGAAAGCCACACACCTGTCTGTTTAAGACTTTACAGCTCACAGTGCATGTCAGAGCCAAGGAGAATCATGAGATCAAAGGAATTGCCTGAAGAGCTCAGAGACAGAATTGTGGCAAGGCACAGATCTGGCCAAGGTTACAAAAAAATTTCTGCTGCACTTAAGGTTCCTAAGAGCACAGTGGCCTCCATAATCCTTAAATGGAAGACGTTTGGGACGACCAGAACCCTTCCTAGAGCTGGCCGTCCGGCCAAACTGAGCTATTGGGGGAGAAGAGCCTTCGTGAGAGAGGTAAAGAAGAACCCAAAGATCACTGTGGCTGAGCTCCAGAGATGCAGTTGGGAGATGGGAGAAAGTTGTAGAAAGTCAACCATCATTGCAGCCCTCCACCAGTCGGGGCTCTATGGCAGAGTGGCCTGACGGAAGCCTCTCCTCAGTGGAAGACACATGAAAGCCTGCATGGAGTTTGCTTAAAAAACACCTTAAGGACTCCAAGATGGTGAGAAATAAGATTCTCTGGTCTGATGAGACCAAGATAGAACTTTTTGGCCTTAATTCTAAGCGGTATGTGTGGAGAAAAACAGGCACTGCTCATCACCTGTCCAATACAGTCCCAACAGTGAGGCATGGTGGTGGCAGCATCATGCTGTGGGGGTGTTTTTCAGCTGCAGGGACAGGACGACTGGTTGCAATCGAGGGAAAGATGAATGCGGCCAAGTACAGGGATATCCTGGACAAAAACCTTCTCCAGAGTGCTCAGGACCACAGACTGGGCCAAAGGTTTACCTTCCAAAAAGACAATGACCCTAAGCACACAGTTAAAATAATGAAGGAGTGGCTTCACAACAACTCTGTGACTGTTCTTGAATGGCCCAGCCAGAGCCCTGACTTAAACCCAATTGAGCATCTCTGGAGAGACCTAAAAATGGCTGTCCACCAACGTTTACCATCCAACCTGACAGAACTGGAGAGGATCTGCAAGGAGGAATGGCAGAGGATCCCCAAATCCAGGTGTGAAAAACTTGCTGCATCTTTCCCAAAAAGACTCATGGCTGTATTAGATCAAAAGGGTGCTTCTACTAAATATTGAGCAAAGGGTCTGAATACTTAGGACCATGTGATATTTCAATTTTTCTTTTTTAATAAATCTGCAAAAATGTCAACAATTCTGTGTTTTTCTGTCAATATGGGGTGCTGTGTGTACATTAATGAGGAAAAAAATAAACTTAAATGATTTTAGCAAATGGCTGCAAGATAACAAAGAGTGAAAAATTGAAGGGGGTCTGAATACTTTCTGTCCCCACTGTATACTTTAACATTTTTGACTATTAAATGCTATTAAAAAAAATTGCAGCCTTAAGAAATGTATTGTGTTCCATTTTTCTTGTAGATTATGTACTTCAAGGGAATTGAATCTGGGAGGTGTCCATACTTCCCCCATGCAGATAGTGTCATCTATGCAGTGTCTACGGCTATCTGCTTCCATGCAGTAAGTACTTAGGAGAAATCTACTTTCATATTACATGTTTTAAATTGTTTTAAGACATCTGATTAACAGAAAAAATAATAAAGTGTTACTAAACCCAGGACCCTACATTCACTATATCTGGTCTCCCACAGTACACAGAACATGGAAATGCAATCGTTTTAGTAAATATAAACTGCTAAATACCTTTTCTCATCAGCAGTATATAGCAGTCGTGTAACTTCTATCAGTGTCTGGTTAAAGCTTGTAGGAGGAGTTTTCATTCTCCTCTGACTGTCCAGTGAGGCTGCAGGACCCCTGACCCTCTGTCTGGTCAGTGCTGATTGGCCCTGTGCTGATCACATGCACCCTCCCAAGAAAAAAAAAAATCTTTAACAATATACACCAAACTGAGCATGTGCAGCTTGTCCCCTAGCCTCTGTTCTATCAGTAGATGGATTGGGGACTGTGGAAGAAGGGGATGATCAGAGAAGACAGGACCAAACAGTCTTTTTACACAATGCAGAGGATTAAGTATAACAAGCATGCTTTACTGCATATACAGACTGATTTTACTGTTGTGGGCTTAGTAACACTATAATGCAAGACAAAATATTAAAAAAAAAAAAAAAACGATCATGTGTACAAAAAACCATTGGACTTTAGTACAAAGATGCATACTCAGAACCAATGCAAAAGATCTGACAATACAGAAGTTGATCAAAGGGTGGCGTCGGAGAATTGAACGTCCTCTTTTGAAGTGTCGTCAGTACGTTGAAATGTCACTACGTTCGTGTTTGTTGCCTATAAAGTCCTGCCGTGTGTATGCATAACAAGTTTACGGCCAACGCCCTTTGGACAGAAATCCACGGAAAAGTTTGTTTAAAGTCCAATCCTGTGTACGAGGCTTCCCTTTTTTACAACCAACCACGTTACTGAACTGTTGCCAATTAACCTCATTTGTTGCAAAATGTTCTTCCAGTTCGTACCACTTACTTCGCCAGGTTTTTGTTGCCCTGTCCCAACTTTTTTGAGACATGCTGATGCCATCGATTTTAGTTTATGTGGTATTTACCGTGCGTTTGATATTTTTGTAGTGTATACCGCATAAACTGATCGTGAATTCATACCTTTTCATTATCGTATGTGATTTTTGGATTCAATGAATCACATGATCGAAATATTGCATGCTATAACCGTTAGTGAAGTGAGCCTATAATGTGCAATGGATTTCTGGAGCATGCAGATTGTGTCTGTTCACAGATATAAGACGTTCCTGTAACACCCTCTAGTGGTTAAATGATAGATGACGTGATTTGATTTCTGTATTTTTATGTCCTTTAGGCTGTTCTGGAAGTTCATAATCTAAGGCCTTCTTATTGGAAGTTTCTATTAAGACTAACAAAGGGCAGGTAGGTTTTTTTTATGTAAATCTGCAGTGAGTATTGTATTTGCATGCATTTGATGTTATTCTGGCCATATTTGTAGCAATCAAGTGCAATGATTATTAATGATAAAAAAGTTGAATCTGTCAAATTTGTCAGACATCACTTGCACTAAATTGATGTAAATTTTTCATCCTGATGAGGGGTGATGAAAAATCCAATTGAGTTAAAAAAAAAAAAAAATTACCTTGTGCAGATCATTTTTGTCATATTAGATTGTTCAAAGCAACCAGATCCAGGATTGATCATTTGTCTTTACATGTATGGCTTTGTAGTTAAAGCAGATCTCTACTTAAATGCCACCTTTCCTGGAGGAAGTGCTGCTCTAGGCTCCTTTCTTTGCTGGTCTAGTTAAAGTGGAGGGCCACCCTAAAATAGAAAATAGCATGAAAAATCTTTAAAAAAATTAAAAAAAAAAATAAAAAAAAAAAATTTTTTTAAACTTACCTGAACCCTTGTTGCTAGGCAGTCTTCCTAATCTGCCTCTTCCTATTCCGCGGCGTGTTCTGCTCCTAGCTGAGCGGCCCCGTTGCCTTCTGGGAACTGTGTGTGTTCCCAGAAAACCACGGGGCCATTCACAGATCGCCGTGCCGCTCGCACGGGCGCAGTAGGAAACTGGCAGTGAAGCCGCAAGGCTCCATTGCCTGTTTCCCTTACTTAGGATGGCGGTGCCGGGACCCGAGAGCCGAGGGACGGGTCTGCCTCGGGCAGCCGACATCGCAGGCACCCGGGACAGGTAAGTCTACTTATTTAAAGTCAGTAGCTACAGTGTTTGTAGCTGCTGACTTTTAAAAAAAAATTATAGTGGCCGGAATCCCGCTTTAAGTTGCCATGTGATTTCTGGTAAACAAGAGGATCAAAGTCCAGAATGACTCAGCTTCTCCTTTAACAGAGATCAGTTGACCAGATAACTAGGTCAGACATATGACCAGAAATGAGCCGGGAACAGTATTTTCTCTAGGAAAGTTAAGTATTTTAGCATTTTTTGAGCCTTTATTCATACCAGCAAAACTTTATACACATATTTATATTTTGAGTATAGGTACATTCTAAACTGCAAAACATATTATACAGCAAATCCTCCTGTGGAAGGAAATATTTGTATACATATTTGTATTTGTGTCTATTTCGACTTCCAAGCTCTTTATACAGTAAAAGTTTGGATTGCGAGCATAATTCGTTCCAGAAACATGCTTGTAATCCAAAACACTTGTATATCAAATTTCCCCATAAGAAATAATGGAAACCCAAATGATTCGTTCCACGACCATTTAGGTCCTTCAGTTTATAGTCCATATAAAAAGATTATAGCAATGTGTGTAACCATAATTTGTCCATCCACAAATGGAAGCCTCCACAAGGGGATTAGAAGCAAAATCCAGCAGGAGCTACAGAGTAGAAAAGAGAAGAGAGGCGCCTCTAAGTGTAGCAATATGATTACATTTAATGAAGGTACAACATTTAGCAACTTACATGGTTGATGATTAAAAGAGGCACATCTAAGTATGCAGGCATCCGGGGTAAAGCTGTCCACATAGACCATACCCCGCACCACCGGCTCTCACCGCTGTCAGTCTGCAGTCGTGATCAGGAAGACTACCCTGCAGTAGAACGATCTGAAATCAAGGCTTGAACCGCTCGTGGATCGCAGCGTGGAAGGGACAACGTCGATGGCGATGCAGGGGATGTGGTCTATGTGGACAGCTTTACCCCAGATGCCTGCATACTTAGATGTATGCAGGCATGTTGTACCTTCACTAAATGTAACCATATTGCTAAACTTGGAGGCGCCTCTCTTCTCTTTTATTCTCAGTTGTGACATGACGCTACTTGTATATCAAGACATTGCTTGTATATCAAGCCAGAATTTATTAAAACATTTTGCTTGTCTTGCAAATTCTCTCAAACCAAGGTTTTACTGTACTTTTCTGATCCCTGCATGATTTGCATAGCTAGTAATACCGTAGATAGTCGCATTCAACTGGACTTCTGTTCTGTAATATTGAAGGTGTTTTGTCGCCCATCCAAGCAACTTCTTCAGTTCCAGTAAGTGTCAAAAATCTACCTCAGCATTTATATCCACACAGCTATCACCAGCACCTCAATCCAATTACCAGTCTGTGTCAAGGCAGATGTTGATTGTCCATAAACAAGACGCGGTGTGTGAAAATTGAGGAAACTTTCTGTTCTAGTTGCATTGTCCCATCATTTACTGGTTAAGACTCAGCAGTTTTTCTACACCTTAAAGTGGTTGTAAATGCAGAAGGTTTTTTACCTTACTCCATTCTTTGCATGCAGGTCCCCCCGTAGCGCCTCCTAAATAATTACCTGAGCAGATCTCTATCCAGCCATGTGCATGAGAGCCAAGGCTCTCTCGTTCTTCATTGTCTCAGATGCAGCTATTGGCTCCGCTGCTGTCAATCGAACCCAGTGACAAGGGGGATGGGGCCGTGCCCTGCCCTCGCTCTATGTGTCTTATGAACACACACAGTAGGGCTCCTGAGCGAGCGCGCATCAGTGCCCCCATAGCAAGCCGCTTACTCAGTGGGTACTCTGTGGGGTACTTAGTGGGGTACTCATCTGCCTTTCAAATAAGATGCTGTTTTAATGTTTCTACCCTGCCTATTTGACGACAATGCACACCTTTAGCCATGTAACTCAAACGATTAACACCTATGCAGACTTTCTGACACCAAAGTGTGGGATTATGTAACTAGTACAGGGGGTTCCCACTTGCCTTTCTTTTCTTGGACAATCAACATCCACATTTTTAATGGTGATTGGATCGAGGTGTCTGTGCTACCTTTGTGGATATAAATTCCGGTGTATGTTCCACCCTGACCTCCATTAGAAGAAGTAGTTTGGATATTTTATGAAACACCTTCAACATTACAGAACAAGTCCAATTAAATGTGTCTAACTACTGTTAGCTCTACTATGACCTAGGCAAATGAGAGCCTTCATGGACATACATTATGTGGAGTGGCTCAGTGATGGTAAAACATAAAAATCTATTCAGAAGGAGATTCTTAAGAAAAGTAAACACAAAGCTTCAGACAAAACTTTTTTCATTTTATCTAAAGTGTTAAGTGTTAAAATCCCGCTGCAGTTTTTTTTTTGCCCATATCCTAGTGCTTCTGTATTTTTTTTTTTTTTTATGTTATTGGGATACAACTAAAGCCTCGTTCACTTTTGTGCAGCTTTGCAAGCTGCTTTTTGTGTGGGCAAGGCAGAACCATTTATTTGAATGGGCTGCCATGCCTCCTGAAAAAGCAGGGAAAATGTCCCTGCTCCATTTATGAAATTGCAGCCGCACGGAAACCACAAGTGCAGTGCGGTTCCCAGTACATCTCTTTTGTTTTTCTGCATGGGTAGTTGCGGCTGTGGGAACAGGTGTGAACCCACAACGGAAACCATCTGCACAAGTGTGAACCACGCCTGAAAAACAAATTTAAACCCAGTATGCTTTGCAAATGGAATGTTGTGATTGGACTACACCCTATGATAAATGTTTACTAAAATAAATAATTTATATAAATAATAGACAGATGCGAAGCATTTTTTGAAAGGACAGGTCAAATAAAAATGATTTAGGAAGAGTGCTGCTGCAAACACTAAGCTTTTATATCTGGTGACCTCTAGGTACTAGTGACATGAAATGTTCACCACATGTCGATAACAACCCATGCAATCCATACATACAAAGAAACCAAAACATATAAGTTCAGAAATTAGGTTATGTGTAAAAAAATGTAATGACATAGGGAAAAAAGGTATTGAACATATGAAGAAAGGGAAGTGCAAAAAGGCATGGAAGGCTAAGACACTAGCTAATATCTATCAGTAATTAGAAAGCAATCCTGCCCCTTGTCAGTGCAAATGAATATCAGCTAATTCGGTCTCAACTGATGGCTTTTAAAAAGGTGTCTCATTACCAAGCTGTCACACAAGAAACATCTCATGATGGGTAAAAGCAAAGCGCTTTGCAACCTTATTGTTGCAAAACATACTGATGGCATTGGTTACAGAAGGATTTCTAAACTTCTGAATGTTCCAGTGAGCACTGTTGGGGCCATAATCCGGAAGTGTAAAGAACATAATTTCACCATAAACCGGCCACGACCAGGTGCTCCTCACAAGATTTCTGACAGAGGAATGAAAAAAAATTATCAGAAGAGTTGTCCAGGAGCCATGGACCACTTGTGGAGAGCTTCAGAAAGACCTGGAATTAACAATTGTTTCAAAGAAAACAATAAGTAATGCACTCAGCCGCCATAGCCTGTATGCACGCTCACCACGCAAGACTCCAAAATTGAACCCTCTGGATGCCATAATACACACCATGTTTGAAGGTCAAATGGCACTGCACATCACATCACACCAAAAACACCCCAATGCCAACAGTAAAGTTTGGAGGTGGGAACATCATGGTGTGGGGCTGTATTTCAGCATACAGTACTGGCAGATTTCATATCATTGAAGAAAGGATATATGGAAAAATGTACCAAGACATGTTTGATAAAAACCTGATGCCATCTACCAGGATGATGAAGATGGACATTTCAGCAAGACAATGATCCCAAACACAAAGCCAAGAAAACACACAACTGGTTTCAAAGAAATAAAATAAAGCTGCTAGAATGGCCCAGCCAATCACCTGACTTAAATCCAATAAAAAATCTATGGAAAGAACTAAAGGTCAGAGTTCATAGACAAGGCCCACGGAACCTTCAGGATTTAAAGACCGTTTGTGTGGAAGAATGGGCCAAAATCACACCTGAGCAACGCATGCGACTAGTTTCTCCATACAGGAGTTGGTGTCTTGAAGCTGTGATTAGCAACAACGGATTTTGTACGAAGTATTAAATATATTTCAGCTAGTGTGTTCAATACTTTTTCCATGTGTCAATCCATTTTATTACACATAACTAAACTTCTGAACCTATTTATTTTGGTTTCTTGGTATATATGGATTGCATGGGTTGTTGCCGACATGTGAGGAAAATTTGCTGTCAATAGCACCTTTAGAAATATATTTACCTAGAGAAACTGTGACGTGTTCAATACTTATTTTACCTGCTGTATTTGTACAAAAATTATTACAATTTAGGTTTTGTGGCCTCCTAAAAATTGAGAGTTATGTTATGTAGCCAGTTTAGATACAATTAAGTCTAGTATATGTTGTTAATGTGACAATCTCACATGCTTATTCTGAATTTCTCCTGTTAGATTTATGCTAATGAATCGCAAAGCCTTGGATGTTTTTGGTTCTGAAGCCTCCAAGAACTTCAACAACTTCATCCCCAAACTGGACCCAAGATTCACTGTGGTTAAGCCAGAGTTACCGATTCAGTTCTCCTGAAATCTTGGAGTTTTTCTTCTTTCCCATAAGCCAATGTGAAAATCAAGACTCCCAATCACAATGGGTATCCAGAGAGAATAGAGAATGTGAGGGCTTGTAAGCTCCTGTTCAGTATTAACTAATTTTAGCTGACCATTACAAAGAAGAGTTAATTCTCAGTAAACATGAATTATTTGGTAGATTAAGAGATAATCCTGTAAAAAGATAAAAGACAGAGGCACAAAGAAAATCTCAGTCATCCCTCTGTCATCTGGTCAACAAATGATTCCAAATAAGCAGAGTATTTCAAATCATGACCTGTAAATAATATAGATATTTCTATAGCCTTGATCGCATTTAAAAATGAACTAATACCAGTTAAAGCATTGTATGATGCTCTGTGTAAGATTTTAAGCAAAACTTCTGGAGGTGTAGGGAACATGTGCCTTTCGGTTGCCTACCCCTGTTCTGCGGACCAACTCTTACCATGTCATATGTCAATCTTGTCTCCTTTGTGAGTGTGCTGGCTGATGCTGGATGGGTGATATGATTGTTGATTTTTTTTCTCAGTTGTGGAGGACCCGTGTGCAGAGGGTTTTCCACTGGATGCTTAACTTGTGGAGGGACCAGTCGGGGTAGGGGGTCCTTCAACAGTGTGTATAGGTATACAGTGGGCAAGGCGCACCATATATAGAGCCATGAGGCTTGCATACAAGAAAAAATCTCTTGCTTTATTGTTTGGGAATATTGGGAAAAACAGCCAACATGCTTCAAGGGTTTGAAGAACTCTCTTCTTCAGGCCTTTGGGTAAAATAAGTATTGTTCAGACTGGTTTAGCTGATCTCCAAATTGGCACTTAGGCTTTTTTGAGCCTGGCATGGAATGGCTTTGAGTGCTGTGATTCCTGGATGCGTGACAAACACACCAAACCTGTGAATGTTTTTCTCCCCCCCCCAATTTAACAAAAATAGATTCCTCATGTATACAGGCCTCTATGTTATAGTGTTCTTTACCCACTGCATACCGATTTATGTGGTTTATTTTGGAGTCTACATTTTTAATGTGTCACAATGAGTATCATTCCACCTATTCACGAACCATTCATTGACTCGAGAGGTGAGATTTCTGCACTTGCGTCCCCATCTGTGCCCCTTTTTTTGTGGGGTTGTCGGGCTTATTCTCACTGCTGAATATTTCACTCACACCCTTTATAATATGTAAAATGTAACCTAGTAGTCAGTCTCCTACTTTATAAGAGGTAGTGGGGCTCCAAGGTCCAGTGGAAATGCATGACGGCAGTCAGAGCTCCTATAATTCCCACCCGGTTAAAAAAGCACATACTGTATATAGTAGAACCCACCCCCATCTACCAAACACTGAACTGCTCCGTATTGGCTGAAATATTCCTTTGAAGGCTTGATCCGTTCAAACCTAAAATTTCACATTGCACATGGAGGCTGATGGACTTCACAGGCTTCCTATATGTTTCTAAGACCTCATTTGTGGTCAGTCATTTTGGTACATTTTCAATAATGAAAACAAGTGGATAATTCAGCAGGTACAAATAATGCCTGCAGTGGGTGGAAACAGAAACTGAAACCTACAAAGTTTTGCTGTCCATCAACAAGTGCAAGAAGGGTGGGTGAAGTGACAGCTTTGGGTCAAGGGATTCGATTCCTAAAATGATTTACCATTTGCAAAACAATCATGGTGTATTTGTTTTCCACATAGTAACTTTTTTTCTTTTTTTTTTTAATGAAGGAAGAGTTCCTTATGGGGATGTTATTTGACTATAAGCAGCTTGCCTGGTTTTATAGGCTATTCCTACTAATGCAAGAGTCTTACACAATCAGGTTTGCAGTAATCTGCGATCTTTTCCAGCCAGTTTTACCCAGTGAAATCTGACTGTTAATGAGACCTAGAATCGTAAGCAAAGAAAAAGGACCATTTTGTCTATTTTTGAGTCCTAAATGATTCAAAGCAAACATAAGTATAATGGCATCCTGGCAGCTTCATAAAACAGGAGGTGCAACTTAATTTGATAGAATTTTGCAAAGCATTAAAGTGGATATTCACTACATCTGAGCACCATAAACCAAAAATACTATTCAACACAAACTCCCCCACCCTACCCATTTGTCTTTTAATGTCATGGGATGCCTGACTGACCAATAGGAAGACTAATGAGCTATTTTTTTTTTTAAACAACTCTCATCCACCTATAGACTTTGACTGATGGACTCCCTATGTTCTGCCTATTGACAATGATTGATGGGTTAAACTTTATAAGGAGAGATGAGCAATGTCTGGGCGGTAAGAGATGGCCTTCACAGTCCTTCATGTCCCACAGCCCTGCTCTTGCTTTTCTGTTACAGAATGTCTACTGGTAAACTTAAAGAGGAACTGCAGTCTGCTCACATAATTTGTAATAAAAACCATCTTTGCCATTCTGAAGCTTCCCTCCAACCACTTTGCATATTATTTTATATATACTGTGATTCTGTACTTGTCAAATATGCTGCAGAAATCTCCCTTCACTGAGTCTGGCTGCAACCATGTTAACTGTGGGCAGCTGAAACGGCTACCTGTTCACTTCCTGGATTTACACAGACACACAGAGGCACACCTCCAGCTCTGCAGCTCTCGTTGGCCTTCTTATTTCTCATCCCCCTTCCTTCCTTGCAAACTCTCACGAGAGAGAGTGAGAGAGAGAGCTGTGCATGATGTCATAAGCCTAGGCTAATGACCAGACAAGAAGGCTGTATAAGGTATTTACTGGCTGAAAAAAAAAGTTTTACTATCCAAAGTTAAAACAACAAGGGCAGAAGATTTAATAGATGGAAAGATGAAAAAATGACTGAAGTTCCGCTTTAAGTCTAGCAAGAGAAGCTACTTGCATACAGCACAGCAGTGTTCGTTCCTCTTGAATGGCAACCTTTAGAATAAGAAGCAGAGAAAGTAAATCCCGTTACCAGATTTTCAATGGCCATCTTGCCCTAGCCCAGTGACTTCTGCAGGAATAGTTCAACAAAAATGAACAAATGTCAAATACTATAGATGTAAAGAATTGACCTCTAATCCTGGGCAACAGCCTTTAAAGGGGAATGTAAAAAAAAATAAGCCATGAGACCAGAATTTAATTTGTTTTTTCCGGTGGTTTGGGAACTTTGTTTTAGGATGTTAATAACTGAACCACATGTAACAGGAGTTTGTCTGTTCAGCACTATATGTGTTGTGGTCTTTGCTTTTACATTAAGAATTATATCCTACATCATTTTTTAAAATGGCCAAGCCCTTCACATTGAAGGGATCACAGTGATCTTATAAACTCAAAGATGATGCTTCCCATTCTTAGACTTTTTGACGATCAGAAACTAGATGGGTGATCTATGAGCATGTGTTAGTGTCTTCCAGTCCAGGCTCCATTAGTTGTAAGTCTTTTTCTAGGCTCTCTCTCCTTTTACAACTGTATTAAACTAGCCTTTTACTAATGCAGTCTAGAAATAGATTCTGTGTATATAAGAAGAATGTATAAACTCAATTACTGTTGAGTCCATTGTATCTAATTGTAAGTTTGTTCAGGCTGCATCCAACCATCCTGGTTCAGATTAGTAAATTCATACCAGTTTTCAGGCCCCTTTTCACCTTCCTAGGAAACATTTGTGCCCAGCCTTGAATGTCTGTGCTAGGGTAATGACATACCTGAGCACCTTGTAGGCTGTGGAGATTGATTTCCTAAGCTGTCTTGAGCCGCCCTTACTGAGACCACAGTCACTGGAACCCATACAAAGAAACTGAGGGTGCCGTTTCAGGCTTTATTAGGTCCTTGTATGCTGACAACCGCTGGGAGTGCAGACTGGGAAAGAGCACACCTTAGCTCCATAGAAATCAGTGAAGAAGTAAAAAAGGTCCCTCGTTTAAGGAGTAGAAGCAGCCTCAGCCTAGACTCTGGCTATGCCACTGCCCCGACACGTTTCACCCAGCCCACTGGGCTTAGTCATGGGACTGGACGGGGCAATTCGCATCGGGAACGTGGCCTGTACGGAGTCTAGGCTGAGGCTGCTTCTAGTCCTTGAGTGTTTTGTATGATGTGTGGCTCCGGGGGACCTCTTTACCTTCTGCAGTAGCTGGAAAGCAGGGGGAAGCTGTTTGGCTTTGTAGGAAATGTAGCCCTGCACTACCCACACCTAACAGGCTCCTTTCCTAATGGTAAACAGCTATTCATTCTGGTGGGATAGCAGTGAAATAGACCTCATACATTTGGCCTTGTCTTCATTTACACTAATTGTGTAGTCCTGTCTGTTTATTGGAAATGCTGTAGGCCACCAGAAGGTGGAAACATTAAGTTTTTGCAGACAACTGACAATGTAAGTTTAATGATTCTAAACTGACAATCTCAGGATTACACAGATTATACAAATTTTAGTTGTAATGGCATTTATTTCAGGTGCAAATATACGTAATACATTTGCGATCAAAAAGCTGAACTGCAACGTTGCTGTTGAGCAGCTGCAGAAGTGTTTTATTCCAATGCTTTACCTTGTGTGATTACACCAATTTCCGCATGTTTTATGTACTGGATTAAACTTAAAAGTGACACGTCTCCTTGTATGTGTCTCTAATCTCCTCCATAAAAGTGACTAAATAATTGAAGGTATCCACAAAGCCTTGGTGGCTTTCCTGAAGTAGCAGGACTGCCCAGGATGCACCTAAAGGCCTGTCTAATCATCAAACCAATATATGTACATCTATGTTGTGGTCCTACTACCTGCCTCTCTCGTACTAAAGGGCTCATTGCTGGTTATGGCATGCATCGTGACATATAGAGGTAATCTAGTAGATAGAAGCCTTTAATACCTTATGCCTCTCACTGTTTTTTTTTTTTTTTATGTAGACAGAGAATGGTGCCAGTTCAAATATCTTCATGGTAAAGATGACAGAAAAGAAAGGGAGCTACCTATGGGGAATTGATTAGTTTAATGCAGAAGTATCTCAGGCGGCAGGAAAGATATGAAGATACGCAACAGCAGTCTGTGTTTTTATGACAAGGGTATACTTCTCCATATTTTGAACTTTCTTTCTCTGGAATTAGTGGGAAAGTCTAGCCGATTCCCCTTCTGTCAGTCACCCTATATAGCATAATAAGACCGTTCTTTCTGAGCATACCCCATAAAAAAAATTTAGGCTAATAGTCAGAGAAATGTAAGGCTGAGTAAATCAAGTAAAGCGTCTATGCCAACCTTTCCAACACAGAGGAACCCTTGAAAAACCCTTCCAGTCACCGGGAACCCCTGCTAAAAATGACTATATCTCCAACTTATACATTAGTGTGATGGTCAGTGGGAAGAATGCTCCATACACTTGCAGTCGTTAGGAAGAATTACCCCCTTATGCCCTGTACACACGGTCGGATTTTGCGACGGAAAAAGTGCGATCGGATTGTTTTGTCGGAAATTCTGATCGTGTGTGGGTTCCATCGGACTTTTTCCGTCGGAATTTCCAGCACACAAAGTTTGAGAGCAGGCTATAAAATTTTCCGACAACAAAATCTGATCGGTTAAACTCCGATCGTGTGTACACAAATCCGACGCACAAAGAGAGGAAAGCTATTGGCTACTGCCCCGTTTATAGTCCCGACATACGTGTTTTACGTCACTGCGTTCAGAACGATTGGATTTTCTGACAACTTTGTGCGACCGTGTGTATGCAAGACAAGTTTGAGCCAACATCCGTTGGGAAAAAATCCATGGATTTTGTTGTCGGAATGTCCGATCGTGTGTACAGGGCATTACAGATAGCTAAAAACATCAATGGTGTCAGTGGGAACTTATCTGAGAGGTGAAAACTACTCATTGCTCAAGGAACCCCTAGCAACCTCTGAAGAAACCCAAGGGACCCATAAAACCCTTATTGCGAAATCCTGGTCTATGCATTCAATAACCTTAGCTTTAAGAGGAGAGTACTCACTTCTATAACAAAGCAGAGACCTGTAGTTACACTCCACCCAGGTAACCAGGAAAAGGGCTGACATTTGGGCAGATGCCATTAGCCATTTTTATTTCTAAGATATGGCACTAACCAGCAGAAATAATACTTAGGTCCTGGACTTATATAGTCCATAGAGCATGGTCCATGTGTTAGGCCTTGTACTGACATGTACAATCATTTATTTCTGTAACGGGTTCATTAGAAAGTCCAAAGACCAAAAGCAGGATGCTCTTCTTTTGAACCTTTGCTCACTCCCACGTGTATAATGGGAGGAATGGGAGAAGGTCACATGCTCCCCCATACTTAAAAGTACTCAATATTATCAAAGGGCTGCAGCAGGAAAACAGCGCTGTTGAGGAGCACAGTATCAGCTAAAGGGGGAAAGGGTTATCAAGAGTACCTGTCACTGTACCTCTGGTTTACTCTTTAGGCACCCCAAAAAAGTCAGTAAACACTTAGCCATATTGTCTGTATTTGCTGGTAATTTTTCCTTAAACATGAACATGAACACTACTAGAAGTTCTGATTTAAGCGTCTTGCATTCTCATAATCCCGAAGCACCCCATGCAGATACTGGACTCTAATGTCTAGTACACACAGGCCGAATGTCAGGCGACATCGGGCAGTTCAATTAAAACCGGCCGACATTTGGCCCGTGTGTATGATAGCTGGTCCGACAGAAGCCAGCCGTTTGGCGGCTTCTGACGGATGAGCATGCTAGAAAACCAGTCGACTGCCTTCTGATCAGCGCTCTCAGCCAATGGCTGAGAACGCTCATCAGAGTGTTCTGGCGGGGGAGGGGGCTGTCCCCCTGTCAGAACACAACAGCTCAGCGGGTGAGATCATTGTACTAATGTCGGATTGTTAGTACAGCGACACCTACTGGAGCAGTTTTTTCATTCAACCCAGCAAAGAAACTATTATGCCGCGTACACACAATCGGATATTCTGACAACAAATGTTCGATGTGAGCTTGTTGTCAGAAATTTCGTGTGTAGGCTCCATCGGACATTTTTTGTCGGAATTTCCGATAACAAAAATTTGAGAGCTGGTTCTCAAATTTTCCGACAACAAAGTCCGTTGTCGAAAATTCCGACCATGTGTACACCGTTCCGACGCACAAAGTTCCACGCATGCTCGGAATCAAGCAGAAGAGCCGCACTGGCTTTTGAACTTCCATTTTTCTCGGCTCGTCGTACATGTTGTACGTCACCGCGTTCTTGACATTCGGAATTTCCGACAACGTGTGTATGCAAGACAAGTTTGAGCCAACATCAGTCGGAAATAAATCCAGGATTTTGTTGTCGGAATGTCCGATCGTGTGTACGCGGCATTAGTGTGTACCAGACTTTATTTTCACTTTGGGAAGACACTGACTTTCAATATTGGAGGATATTTTCCTTATCTGGCACCATGAAAACAGAAGACATGTTATAATTTATTAAAACCATAACATTTCCATCTATTTTTAAAATTTCGGTGGCAGGGTAAGGTAAGATTACTGCTTGTAGATAGGGCTTTTCAAATCCTCTTTCCCCCAATCCTGTGATCAAATTATCGCTAAGGACTCTCCCTCTTTTACTGTGCTGGGAGTTGCATCCTTGCTGAAAGAGTGCACATCTAAAGGCATGCTGGGGGATCTGTCGTTATAGCAAAGGCAGAACCTCAATCTTTAGTACTCTTTCAGCAAGATTTCTAGTTAAGTATACGGGGACAGCTTTTCTCCGTATCTACAGAACAAAAGCAGACATGGCTCTGCGATAAAGCTTTTTAAAAGAAAATTATCTTGCAATGTAATTTTGTTGGCCTAAAGGGGTTTGTTTTCAACAAAAACTGAACTTTGACTTCAAAATCTGAAGCGATCTTGAACAAGACAAGAGCGATATGTTTAGAAATGTGTTTTGCACATGATCAGTCGTTGATAAGAAATGTATCTACCAGAGGAATTAATATATGATTTAGTAGAGATTATTATTAGTTTTATGTTTAATTTTTTTTTTTAATTAGGAAAAAAAAATCCATAAGTTGTTAGTGGAATACATCTTTTTCTTTTTACTCTTTAGGTTTTAGGCCAGGTTCACACATATGCGGATTTCCCCCTGCATCTAATTCGCATGACAGGCGAGTGTGACCGGCTCTCAATGGAGCCGGTTCACACAGGTCCAGGGTGGTCGCGCTCCACATTCAAAAAGGGATCCTGTGCGTCTTTGGGTCCGATTCAGGTGCAAATTCTGACCTGATTCTCGCCTGAACCGGTAAACGGGGAGGCACCAGACCCCGGGCACGAATCTGCGGCCGCATATGTGTGATCCCCACCTCAATGTCATACAAATATATTTGCTGTTTTTTGTTATATGATACAAAATATGCTTTACATCCTACAGATTTCTTGCTTTCTAGGTTTTCTCTTGAAACAGGGTTATGTTCACTTTGACCTTCAGCTGTTCATGGCTAGAAAACAGAACCATCCACCCATCTATTTATGATTGACCAATTACAGCCACTGTTACAGTTGTGAACGCTCTGTCATTGGTCAATGCTGGTGGGCTGAACGAGCCACTAGCTTCTTCTGTCTATTATCTAGTTCAAATCTCCTGTTTTCCCCTGACATTGAGTCTTGCTCTCTAATCTATAATAAAGGAAAACATCAGCATGGAGAGAGAGACTCTATCATAACTGCCCCCACAGGTGGTCTAAGCGGAGAATTTGAGAACGGGGATCATGCCACTAGGGTCCAGGCCAGACAGATGGAGTCTGTGGTTGTTTCAAACCAGCAATATCCAACCAAAGCTAAAAATGCAAGCTGTGGGTAGATCAATCCTTTAAGGGGACAATTAAACATGGTTCAAGAGCCAATTTATCTAGACGCGTTTAAACACACTTGCTAGTCTCAGAGACCTTTCAGTACGTCAGATTAGTTTACATATTTTTTATTGTCTTCTTTTTTTTTAACAATGGAAAAAGACCAATGATGTTCTTATACAGTGAACTCTGCGGCTGCTTTTTTTTTTTTTTCTTTGTATGGTACGATATTATCTATGTCAGTCTTGTTTGGTTCTTCCACGTACACTGTTCAATGATTGTTCACGTTGAAAGAAATGTTGCGTTTGATCTATGAAAGAGCATTTATATTATTAACAAACGTACAATACGCTGGCCAAATTCATTTGGTCCGCTGTCGACAAAAAAAAAAAAAAAAAAAATTCTTACTAAAATATGTATATCAAATTTCAATAAATGATCTCAGTACAAAGACATTTTGTTCATTTGTATTTATTCATGTGGTGATGCTTTTTTTTATTTTATTTTATTTTTTTTTATTTTTTTTTTGAGGCAGTGTGTGTGTGGTAAGGTATAGCCATGGACTACCTTGTTGGTACCCTTTCACGAAAAAAAAAAAAAAAAAAGAACTCTCAATTTTCTCTGAATTAACTCACCCAAGTAATTGTCATCCTTCATTGTTTATTCTATAGTTAATAAAAAAGAGACTGCTTTTGATTCAATAAAATATTTAAAACAATAAAACAAATGAAAATGACATGTACCAAAATGATAAGTTGCACAACCTTTTAAAGCAGTCACTGCAAACTTGCGATTTCTATAGCTCCTTATAAAAGTTGCTATCAAGTCATTTGGCCCACTATATTTCAGCAAACTGCTCCAGCTGTCACGGGTTTAAAGGGTAACTCCACTTTTATAGGAAAAAATAGCGAATAAAAAAAAAAATAATAATAATAATATAGCGTATACAATTGCAACTCAAGTCAACCTTTCCTTTTCAATCTGCAGCTCTGTAATTTTCTGTAAAATGCAATGCATTATGGCTACTTTGAGGTGTTCTGTACACAGAATGTGTACAGAAAGCCCCTCAGAAACATAATTGCCTGCTTGTGTGATTAGCTTACTTATTTTCCCAGAAGGCTGTACTAACATACAAGTTGGATTTTTGGCATCCCCTGCAACAAAATGGTCATTTTTGGTGAGATACTCCCAATAGGATATCATGTCTAAGGGTATGCAGACCCTGCAATTTTCCTTATTAGAGCCATGCAGGTGCAGATGCTGGTTGATAATTAAAGTGTTTGTAACCCTAAAAAAAAAAGATCCTGTTCTCTTATAGCAGATTAAACAGCACGGTGCTTGTGCTGTCTAACCTGCCCCTCTCAAAACCTGTCTGATCCTGACACTTCCTGTGTCCCCCTCTCTGTACTGACCACGATAATCATGGCTGCTGAACCCTGACCACTGTGGTCAGCTTACATCCCTCTGTCCTCTGTCCCCCTCTCCCCCTCCCTCCCTGCCTGTCAGCTCTGTGTCTGCCTCCACCCCCCCATGCCGCTATTAGTAGAAATAAAATATTAGAAATTGTCACTGCCAGCCCCTCTATTATATCTAGTCATAACACACAGGGTTAGTGTTTTATTAAAAGGAAGCTTGTAAATACCTTTTTAGAGCTATCTTCAGGCCGGTCAGATGACTCCCAGCCGGTCTCCTACTCTAATCCAAGGCTGCAGCAGAAGGGGATGAAATCTTCCTCTGACGTCATCCGGGGAGGTCACATGGCCCCTCCTGCTGTAGCTCTGGATCGGAGTAGGAGACCGGCCGGGATACACGAGACCGGCCTGAAGATAGCTTCAAAAAAGTATTTACAAGCTTTGTTTTAATAAACCTCTAACCCTGTGTGTTATGACTAGATATAATAGAGGGTCTGGCAGAGAATTACATGTTCGTGGTAACAACCACTTTAAGAAACCACTCCCATCAGATTCACGTACCACGTGGACACAGATAAACACACAGGTATTTCTTCAGAATAACAAAATGTAGGAATCTGCAACAAAGTTTGTTAAAATCCTTGTAATGTACATAGATCACCCAGAGGGAAATGTTTTTTTTTTCAACAAAAGGTGGAATTACTCTTTAAAGCAGGGGTAGACAACCTGGGGCCCTCCAGCTGTTGTAGAACTACAAGTCCCACCATGCATCTGGGAGTAATTGTAACTGCCAACCTTGCAATGCCTCATGGGAAATGTAGTTCCACAACAGTTAGAGGGCTACTGGTTGCCTACCCCGGCTTTAAACGATGTCCTCTCCAGACTGCATATATCAGCTATTTCCACAAATGTTTGATGGGATTCAGATCAAGGCTCACAGAAGGCCTCTTCAGAATAGTCCAATATTTTGTTCTTAGCCATCCTTGGATGCTTTTGGCTTTGTGTGGTTTTTGGTCATCCAGAACCAATGATCTGTGACACCGATATAGTTTTCTGCCACTTGGCAGTACACTTTGCTCAATAATTCCTTAATAGACTTCAGGTTTCATTGCACTCCACAGATTCAAGGCAGCCCCAAAACACAATTGAGCCTCCTCCATGTTTCACAATATGGTGTTCTTTTATTTGAAGAATATGTTTTCATCTGTGAACATAAAGCTGTATGTGATTTGCCCAAAAGCTCCAGTTTTGTCTTATCTGCCCAAAAGACACATTACCAGAAGCATTGTAACTTGAAAAAATGTATTTTAGCAAATTCCAATATGGCTTTTTCATGTTTTCCTTCTACCAATGGAGTCCTTCTGAGTCTTTCATTTCAACCTGCTGTTGCTCAAAAATCAACAGATGATGCCATCAGACACTGCTATAAGTGGACTGATATACTGTGGATATCTCTTTGGAAAGTTTCCTTGGCTCTTTGTCCACCATTTTTCAATCTAGGGTCGATTGTCCTCTTGAGGCTGCATCCATGAAGGTTGACTTCACTCCCATGGACCTTGAACTACTTAATAAGATTTGCAAATCTAGTCACTGGAACCTCAAGCTGCTTGCAAATGGTCGTACGGCCTTTACTTTTTTGACATGCCGGTCTATAATTTTTTTTCTAATCTCCTCAAACAACTCTGGTCCACGTTCAATGTGGTGCACACAATGTTACCATACAGCAGAATGACTTCTTGTCTCCACTTAAATAGAATGATTTAGTGAATACATTATTGAACAGGTGTGATAACAATAACAGAAAAAGCATTCTGTCTGGTTTTTCAGTTGAATCCAGACTGAACCACATTGTATGACTATGGGCAAGGACATCTGTTTACATCTGAGTCTGTTATACTGTATTATTATTATACAGGATTTATATAGCCCCATGTGGGCAGACAGTACAGTTATAATACAATTCAATACAGGAGGCATCAGAGGGCCCTGTTTGTTAGAGCATACAATCTAGGAGAAAAGAAACGGAAAAGGTTTTTGTCCTTTTCTGTTTTTGCGGAGAGAAACAGACATAAACACATTCCATCCACTTATGTCCCTTGCATTTATAGGCAAAAAACATATTTTTATACTTTTGCCCAAAAAAAAAATGTATATTGATGTGAACTGAAGACTTGCAAACTGATGTAAAAGGATTCAGTTTTCGTGACGGAATCCGGTGACCACTCTAAAGTGAGCTGATAGTTGGGTATTGCAGATCACAATAACCAATTATAATAATAATAATCAGATTATAATGACACCAGAACTATGAACCTGCCCCCAGGCAAGCAACAAAACACTATCAGTTGGCTTTGTTGTTTCATGTGAATTTTATTTTATAGAGAACATACTTTTAACAAGTTATTTGACTTGTTAAATTTCAAATGTATAATAGTATAGCTGATGTATGATTTAGGCATCCATGTATTGAGGGCGAAGTCCCTGGAAACACTTCATGCACGCCCCTTTTCCCAACATCCACCAGGCATTTTGACAGCTACCATCATTGTGTGTGGCTGAGAATGGCACTGCTATTATCTATACCTTAAAGTGGTTGTCAACCCGCTTATATAAAATCATCCCATCTGCGCTGTAATATACCAATAAATGTCCCTGTGTTATATAAAAAATGTGCTTATCTGTATTCATATCAGAGCGGCTCTCTTCATTTTATGACTCACAGTTCCAGTGGGCCGGGCCGAACACTCCCGCTAATGTCAGCCGGGGAGGAAAGGAGAGAGAGAGACGCGCATCAGCTGAGCGCCGGGAACCGCGCTGATATAGATACAGATAAGCATATTTTTTTACATAACACAGGCACAGAGACATTTATTGGCATATCAGAGCACAGATTGGTTTATTTTATATAAGTGGGTTGACAACCACTTTAAGGTATAGATAGTAGCAGCGGCATTCTCAGCCACACACAAGGATAGCAGCTGTCAAAATGTCTGGTAGATGTCGGGAAAAGGGGTGTGCATGACGTGTTTCCAGGGACTTCGCCCTCTTTTTCAAATGCATGGATGCTGACATGCAGACAGGCAGGGAGGGAAAGGGGGAAGAGGACAGAGGAGACACAGACACCAGAGAGCAGGGCTGCAGATGACGGAGGCACGTAAAAGGACCACAGTGTCAGAGTTCATCAGTCCTGATTATCGTGGTCAGTTTACAGGGGGGGGGGGGGCATAGCCAGGCAGGATCAGCCAGGTATTACAGGTGTTACAGGGAGCCAATTGACACAAAACAAGCACTGTGCTGTATAAGATGCTTTAAAGCAGGGATATGCAATTAGCGGATCTCCAGCTGTTGCAAAACTACAAGTCCCATCATGCCTCTGCCTCTGGGTGTCATGGTTATGGCTGTCAAAGTCTTGCTATGCCTAATGGGACTTGTAGTTCTGCAACAGCTGGAGGTCCGCTAATTGCATATCCCTGCTTTAAAGGAACAGAATCTTTTTTTTTTTTTTTTTGGGTTAACAAATGCTTTAAGCTGGATGGCGCGCACTGTCATCCTTGGTCTCTGTTTGCTCAGTGATCCCTACAGCCTCACACTGATCACAGCTGCTTGGTCTCAGGTGTTCCCTATCCATGCTGTTTCATGCTAACTTCACTGTAAATGTGCTGCTTTTAATAAAGTTAATTTTTGTTTCAGCGCCCTTATTCTGGAAACACTGGCAGCTGCTTAGTCATGCTCTGATTAGGAGCCTGAGCAGACATATCAAGATTGCTTCTCAGGTCTCCTGTTTAATGAAAAACCAGCTCATATGTAGTCAGTGTTAGGCTTTATGAGGTCAATGCAATTTAGTTCATTAAAATAAAAGAGAAAAAAATCTCTACAGCACAAGTTGCACACATTATGGAAAATCCATGTGTGTGTTTTTTGTTTTTTTTTGTCCTGTAATTGATTTTCTCACAGCAGGGCTTTTAGGAATGCCAAGTCAATGGTTTATTGCTCTGGCTGTTTCACACTGATCTTGGTCTCCTATGCTTTTGCAGTTTCTTTATTGTGGGGTGCATATATCAGGAATGCATATATATAAAACAGATTATATAAGAACACAATTCAGCAAGGTGGGTTCCCAGCCAAATGCTAAATCGTAAAAAGTGCTGTTCAAGCATGTCTCCAAAAAAAAAAAAATCACACACTTTATATCAACAGATCTAGATCCAAAATTTAAAATCACAAAGTGAAATCCTCACCCCTGCTTATAAAAAGTCTATGTCAAGTTAATGAATAGTTTTTTGGGGGTTTTTTTACAGCTATTTGGACCTCTGTTTGAGAGATTCTACAAACTTCCTGTCTTGGAAATATGGTTCCAACAGGCATGAAGTGAGAAAAAAATTGCAACTGGGATATAGACAAAGAAAAATGTGATATAGGGTATACAGAACTGTAGTAAAACATGCTTTGCCTTGAGATACGCTTTCACATATTTTTTCATGTCTGGAGAGTAATTGGTCAATAGTACATAGGGCAGAGGACATGGGTCAGCAGTAGGTGAGGCAGTGTTCAAAAGTAAGTAGTATGTACAAAGTAGGTCAGTGTACAGGGGTTATTATGTAGAGCCATGCACAGAGGTCAGTAGTATGTAGGGCTGAGCACATGGGTCTGTTGTTTGTGTAACAGTGTACAGAGATTAGCAAATTATAGGGCAGACTGAGAACCCCCCCCCCCCCCCCCCATTGCTATCCGTTATGGCACACTAATACACCACCAACACTCCCCTTTTGGCCATCCCTTGTGATGTCACATACAAGCATCTGGGATAGATGGGAGAGGAGGGCCGGCAGGGATCAGTGCAATACGTGTAGGTATAAGGAGGAGGAGCATTTCAGATGTGGATTGGCAAGGCAGGGACACGATCCACCCGTCACTTGCCCCCAAGATCAACAGGTAGAACACAATCAATGCGTTGCTGACCTGGGTGGGGGGGCACTCTAAGATATCTTTATTCTTGTAATAAAACCCTTGCATGTGCTTTTTGTCTGTAGCAAATTTCCACCAATTATTCTAAATTAACCACTGATCACCAACATGTTAAACTCCCTTCCTGTCCAGGCCATGTTTCCGTTTTCAGCACTGTCATACTTTGAATGACAATTACCCAGTCATGCAACACTGTACCCAAATCATTTTTTATATATTTCATTATATCATTTTTTTTTTTTTAACTGGCATTGTGAGTCTTTTAGATAATCATTTCTTGCCACAAAATTTGGAATTGTTTTTTTGGGGGGGTTTTTTTGCACAAAACTGTCAATTCATTCGATATTCCTAACACGCTGTATGGGCACACTTAGGATTACACCACACATTTTGATATTCCTCTTGAACATGGGGATATGTAAGACTTTTTCACAGCCTAGCCACAAGGATGGGCCCAACCTGAGCACCTTCAGGTTTTCAAGGGGCATGGATTACACACCTAATTTCCTGACTACCTGTCACATTTTGGAGGCCCTGGAGCACCAGGACAGTAGAAACATCCACAAAATGACCACATTTTGGAGTGTAAACACCACAAGGTATCTTTTTTTCTAATGCCGCGTACACACGACCGGACTTACCGTCAGAATAGACTTGCCTACACACGATCACACCAAAGTCTGATCATTTAGAACGTGATGACGTACGACAGGACTAGAAAAAGGAAGTTCAATAGCCAGTAGCCAATAGCTGCCCTTTGGTCCGTTGTTTTTGGTCCGTCGGAATAGCATACAGACGAGCGGTTTTCTCGATAGGAACTGATTCCGTCGGAAAGATTTGAAACATGTTCTATTTCTAGGGTCGTCAGAATTTTAGAAAGAAAAAGTCAGATGAAGCCCAAACACGATCGAAACCGTTGGACCTTTTCTGCCGGAAAGTCTGGTCATGTGTACGCGGCATAAGAGGCATGGTGAGTCTTTTCGAGATTTTTCCACAAGTTTTGGGAAAATGAGGAAAGAAAATGCAAATGTATTTTTATACACAAATTTGTCAATGTAATAAAGATACTTAGAATTTCACCTCAAAACACATTCTGCTACTCCTCCTGAGTATGGGGATACCACATGTGTGAGACAGTGTATCACAAAAATCAGCCAACACCGTATCAAAAGCCATGTACTGTAATGCTCGCTTCTGCATGAGTGGTGAGGGAATTTCTTAGTGTCGTGTCACATATAATAGTCCACAATCCTGTACACCAAGCAAGCCTAGCCTATTGGTACGTAGCTGCCACCAGGAATGCCATGTTTACTGCCAAGGAAGTACAGGAGGTTGAACAAAAGATTTCCTGTGGTTCCAAGAGTGCAGTGCAAGGGATGACTGAGACTCATGTCTCACAGGAATATGGTCAGTTCAGGAGGCAGACAGAGACATGGTCAGCTAACAAGTAAAGGATCAGTCTGGACGGCAGGCAGAAACATGGTCAATAAACAGGCCAGGGACAGCATAGGTGTCAGCCAGAGGCGACACTGCATCGGTGATCAGGAAAACTGTTGCTGGCTGCATTGGCACTGGTATGGCTAGCGATCAGGAACATTGTTGCTGGCTGGTGACATTCAATGGTAGGGCAAAGATCAGTAACATTGTTGCTGGCTTACATTGGTCTGGTGACACAGGGACTCGTGTGGGTAGCAATCAAGAACACAGTTCCTGACTTACACTGGTCTGGTGATGTGTCGATCAGGAATACTGTTGCTGGCTTACACAGGTCTGGTGAAACTGAGACTGGTGGTGGTGATTAGGGATGAGCTCAGGTGTGTTCCCTGCTGGGAAGCTGTCAAAGCCTGTGGTACTCCAATTTGAGGCTGACCATTATGAGACATTAGGCTTTTAGCTGATATGTCTTCCAAATTTCCTGTCATCCTGGGCATTTCTTGGTTTTCTACCCATAATTCCTCCATCAACTGGGGAGCACGGACTTGCGTCCGTGAGAAACATAGTAGAGAACCTTGTCAAACCAGTTCTCCACCGATCAAGGAATCCCAGTCATATGACAACCTGCCTCCACAATACCAGGAGTTCTGGGATGTCTGTGATTAAAAAAAAGAATATTGTTCATTTACCTTCTTACTGCCCGTATGATTGTTCTATTGAACTGCTCCCAGGGGCAGAAATACCTTTTGGTCACCCTTTCAGCCTGTCAGAACCTGTATTAAAGGTGCTCAGGGTGTGGCTTGATGAGAATTAAGAGAATGGCTTTATTGGACACTTAATGCAAAAAAGGGGTCCACTACCCCCACCTACGACTGGACATTACAGTAAGAAGCATTGGAGGCCAAATAGATATAAACAAGGCCAAGGATCAATTTCAAGCCTACCTACCGACCAGCCCGTGGACAACGGAATCAACCTGTCTAACAGTATGCATTAAAAACAGGGGTTTAGTCTGCACACATTTTCAAATACATGCGTAAGCTACAGGCCCCGCCAAGGCACCCTGGTGTCTGTAGTTCCTATCACTGACATGAGTGACTCCACAGTGGAAGTACATGGAACCACAGATACCAGGGTGCTGCTGTTCTGCTTTGAGGATGAATTACTCCACAATGTATGCAACTACAGAGGTCAGCATGGACCCGCTGAGCTGGCGGACTCCGCTGAAACGGATCCGCCTCGTGTGGAAGGGGCCTTAAGTTCATGTACTGCTTGTTAGGAATTTTTTAATATTTGAATGTCCATAGCCTGACCACAGGTCTACTTCATAGTCTCTCCTGTAAAGTGAACTTGTTCCCGGGTATGAGCAGACACGGTTTCTCATATTTGTATAGCCCAAATAATAATAGCTATTAAAAATACATTTTATTTGCATCTTCGAAATCCAATTTCAGATACAGAGATTGTCCTCTTATTTAGCATTCATCAATCAGCACAGATCATTGACCCCTTTTACTGAAAAAGAGAATCACATTAAACATGGCAGGTTTATGTTGGTCTATTCCCTGTACTAATATGTGTTGGCTCATAGTGCTCTAGGTTTACACTTCCAAACTGTAAGGACTTTTTTTCCTGGCTGTTTTCATGTGTAGCTCTTTTGAAATGGAAATTGATTTTATCTTGAAATGGAGAATGAAAGAACCTGTTTCTTTTTCAGTAGGAGGAATACTTTTCCATATGTAAACTTACATAAAAAAAAATTGTAAAATATGCTTTAAAAAGAACACTACTGTTAGAGTTATGAAAAAAGAATTAAAATGCATGTCATTTCAAAGCCATTGTTTCTAAATTTTTAGGGACACGTTAATGACTGGCATAGGACCACTGGATTGGCGTAGGGCCAATGTGGTGCCTATATTTATTATTATTATTATTATTTAAAAAAGGGATCAAAGTCTTTACCAAGTAACTATAGACCTGTTAGTTTAACTTCTATAGCCGGTAAGATACTGAAGAGTTTAACCACTTAAGCCCCGGACCATTTGGCTGCCCAAACACCAGAGCACTTTTTGAGATTCGGCACTGCATCGCTTTAACCGACAATTGCGCAGTCGTGCGACGTGGCTCCCAAACAAAATTGACGTCCTTTTTTTCCCCACAAATAGAGCTTTCTTTTGGTGGTATTTGATCAACTCTGCGGGTTTTATTTTTTGCGCTATAAACAGAAAAAAAGCGACAATTTTGAAAAAAACATTATTTTTAACTTTTTGCTATAATAAATATCCCCCAAAAAATATATAAAAAAACATTTTTTTTCCTCAGTTTAGGCCGATACGTATTTTTCTACATATTTTTGGTAAAAAAATAGCAATAAGCATTTATTGATTGGTTTGCGCAAAAGTTATAGCGTCTACAAAATAGGCGATAGTTTTATGGCATTTTTATTATTTTTTTTTTTTTACTAGTAATGGCGGCGATCAGCATTTTTTATCGTGACTGCGATATTATGGCGGGCAGATTGGACACTTTTGGCGTGATTTTGGGACCATTCACATTTATACAGCTATCAATGCAATTAAAAATTACTGTGTAAATGTGACTGGCAGTGAAGGGGTTAAGTGTATCCTAGGGAGTGATTCTAACTGTGGGGGGGCGTGGCTATGTGTGACAAGAAAAAAGGCAGAAAAAAGGCAGATCACCGCGCTATACCTTAGCTGAATTGGTGCATAAAAACATATTGAAAACAAAAATTGAAAACAATCTAATGTGACAAATCAGTGATCAAACATCAGCATGAAGCAGCCGCTAAAATGTGGGATACACACATAACAAAGTAAATACAAGAGGAGCAGCGCTGTGATAAAAAAGTTCTATATGATAAACCAGAACGAAAAATGTGAAAATATTAAGCCCAAAAATTGGGATAGGCTCCAAGTTCATAGATTACAAAAACAGCTGGACCGTCCTATTCAAAACCAATCATGGATGGTAAAAAGAAGAAGCGTGAATAAATGGAATCAATAAGTCCTTCACCACACCACTGTGATAGTAAAAATGCGCGCTTACCAAATGGCAAGCTTGGAAGAGCTTGCGACCTTAACCCGGTCGGGGCCTTTCAGGATGGAACCATCAAGGGGAGGCACGCCACTTTGGCTTGGATTAAGCACGCTGTTCTTCCAATTAACACTCTATGTGGAGATGTGACCCCTGGCTAGGGCTAAGCCCACCTGACACCTCTTCTGTAAACCTGGAGGAGCTTGAACACGCCAAAGACATTTGGAAAGGAAAGCTGTGCAGGGATGGCCAGTAGTCCTGTAAATACCACAGCCAAAATTGGAATAAACTAGACCTCTAACAGAAATAACTGCAATAAGCATGTGTTTGCCTTGATCATCTGCTAAGCCATTGGAAAATGGGGGATTACAGGGAGCTGTGATCAGTGTCCTGTCACTAGGCAGAACGGGGAAATGCTTGTTTACATTGACATTTCCCCATTCTTCCTCTCAGTGAGACGATCGCGGGTCTCCCCGTGGACAGCGGGTCTGCGGGACTCGTGATCACACTCGCGGAGGTCACAGTGGGCGCGCGCCCCACAAACCGCTTCCTAAAGGGCAATGTATAGGTACGTTAATCTGCCTGTATGTGCCCTTCTGCTGACGTATATCAGCGTGAGCTGGTCAACAAGCGGTTCATAAAAGACCACATAGATGAGTTCTTGCTGGAAAAAAATATTTTAAGCAACAGACAGCATGGATTCATGAAAGACAGAATTGACAATTGCGCGGTCGTGCAACGTTGCACCCTAACAAAATTGACGTCCTTTTTTCCCCCACAAATAGAGCTTTATTTTGGTGGTATTTGATCACATCTGCGGTTTTTATTTTTTGCATTATAAACAAAAAAAGAGCGAGAATTTTGAAAAAAACGCAATGCTTTTTATTTTTTGCTATAATAAATATCCCCCAAAAATATATAAAAAAAAAATTTTTTCCCTCAGTTTAGGCCTATAGGTATTCTTCTACATATTTTTGGTAAAAAAAAAAAAAATCACAATAAGCGTATATTGATTGGTTTGCGCAAAAGTTATAGCATCTACAAAATAGGGAATAGTTTTATGGCATTTTTATTATAATTTTTTTTTTTTTTTTATGAGTAATGGCAGTGATCTGCGATTTTTATCGGGACTGCGACATTATGGTGGACACATAGGACAATTTTGACACATTTTTGGGACCACTGGCATTTATCCACTTCAGCCCCGGACCATTTGGCTGCCTAAAGACCAGAGGACTTTTTCCAATTTGGCACTGCGTCGCTTTAACTGCTAATTGCGCGGTCATGCAATGCTGTACCCAAACGATATTTGTGTCCTTTTCTTCCCACCAATAGAGCTTTCTTTTGATGGTATTTGATCACCTCTGCAGTTTTTATTTTTTGCGCTATAAACGGAAAATTTTGAAAAGAAATTATATTTTCTACTTTTTGTTATAAAAAAATCCAATAAACTCAATTTTAGTCATACATTTAGGCCAAAATGTATTCGGCCACATGTCTTTGGTAAAAAAAAAATGTCAATAAGCGTATATTTATTGGTTTGCGCAAAAGTTATAGCGTCTACAAGCTAGGGTACATTTTCTGGAATTTACACAGCTTTTAGTTTGACTGCCTTTGACTGTTTGACTGATGTAATTTCTTGAGGTGCTAAAATGGCAGGGCAGTACAAAACCCCCCCAAATGACCCCATTTTGGAAAGTAGACACCCCAAGGAAATTGCTGAGAGGCATGTTGAGCCCATTGAATATTAATTTTTTTTGTCCCAAGTGATTGAATAATGACAAAAAAAAAAAAAATTACAAAAAGTTGTCACTAAATGATATATTGCTCACACAGGCCATGGGCATATGTGGAATTGCACCCCAAAATACATGCAGCTGCTTCTCCTGAGTACGGGGATACCACATGTGTGGGACTTTTTGGGAGCCTAGCCGCGTACGGGGCCCCGAAAACCAATCACCGCCTTCAGGATTTCTAAGGGCGTAAATTTTTGATTTCACTCCTCACTACCTATCACAGTTTTGAAGGCCATAAAATGCCCAGATGGCACAAACCCCCCCAAATGACCCCATTTTGGAAAGTAGACACCCCAAGCTATTTGCTGAGAGGCATGTTGAGTCCATGGAATATTTTATATTTTGACACAAGTTGCGGGAAAGTGACAAATTTTTTTTTTTTTTGCACAAAGTTGTCACTAAATGATATATTGCTCACACAGGCCATGGGCATATGTGGAATTGCACCCCAAAATACATTTAGCTGCTTCCCCTGAGTATGGGGATACCACATGTGTGGGACTTTTTGGGAGCCTAGCCGTGCACGGGACCCCGAAAACCAATCACCGCCTTCAGGATTTCTAAGGGTGTAAATTTTTGATTTCACTCTTCACTGCCTATCACAGTTTCGGAGGCCATGGAATGCCCAGGTGGCACAAAACCCCCCCAAATAACCCCTTTTTGGAAAGTAGACACCCCAAGCTATTTGCTGAGAGGCATGGTGAGTATTTTGCAGCTCTCATTTGTTTTTGAAAATGAAGAAAGACAAGAAAAAACATTTTTTTTTCTTTTTTCAATTTTCAAAACTTTGTGACAAAAAGCGAGGTCTGCAAAATACTCACTATACCTCTCAGCAAATAGCTTGGGGTGTCTACTTTCCAAAATGGGGTCATTTGGGGGGGTTTTGTGCCACCTGGGCATTCCATGGCCTCCAGAACTGTGATAGGTGGCAGCAGGACACTAATTGTGCATGCCACCTCACCAGCTTGAACTGCACTTATGGGACTCGCCACGTTGCCAAGTGTTACTGCAGTGCTGTTTTGACTACGACCGAGGTGTACTAGGCCGCTGGTGCTTGCCAGTTCACCAAAACGCTACCAAAAAAACTGTTAGCGATCGCAGGGATCATGCCTGACTCTGCGAACGCTGCAGTTATGCGTTTAGTGTTTTGTAAGTGACAGTGATCGATTGATACTGCACTTGGGTGGGCTGGGCCGGGCCGGGCGGAGGGGCAAAACGCAGGTGCTAGCAGTTATCTGGGCTGATCCCGCTAACACTGCGTTTTTGGGAACCCTAAACTGCTGGGGACGCTAGTAAAGATCTGATCGGATCAGATATTGATCCGATACTATACCACTAAGGGAGGTGTACGGTGCGTGCGTGGGTGTTAGCGGTACTGGCACTAACCTGACGCTGCCTGGGGCTGGTGCTTGCCAGTTCACCAAAATGCTATCAAAAAAACTGTTAGCGATCGCAGGGATCAGGCCTGACTCTGCGAACGCTGCAGTTATGCATTTAGTGTTTTGTAAGTGACAGTGATCGATCGATACTGCACTTGGGTGGTCTGGGCCGGGCAGAGGGGCAAAACGCAGGTGCTAGCAGGTATCTGGGCTGATCCCGCTAACACTGCATTGTTGGGAACCCTAAACTCCTGGGGACGCTAGTATAGATCTGATCGGATCAGATATTGATCCGTTCAGATACTATACCACTAAGGGAGGCGTATGCTGCGTGCGTGGGTGTTAGCGGTACTGGCGCTAATCTGACTTTGCCTGGGGCGACGCATATCACCGCCGGGCGATCAGGGGGCTAAACCTTTATTCGGTAATAAACTGCGGGTGCCCTGACACTATAAAAAAAAAACGAACTAACCAGCGTCACCCGTAACGGTTATACGGGGATCAGTGGTGAAAGGGTTAACTAGGGGGCAATCAAGGGGTTAAAACATTTATTAGGTAGTATATGGGGATCCCTGTCGCTATAAAACGCTGACGGCAAACCTAAATATTTACCTCCCTAACTAGCGTCACCAGTGACACTAATACAGCGATCAGAAAAATGATCGCTTAGCGACACTGGCGATGGGGGTGATCAAGGGGTTAAAACTTTATTAGGGGGGGTTAGGGGGGTACCCTAGACCTAAAGGGGGCTAATACTAACTGCCCTACCACACTAACTGTCACAAACTGACACCATGCAGTAATCAGAAAAACAAAAACAAAAAACTGCTTGGTGTCAGTGTGACGGGGGGGTGATGGGGGGGGGTCGGGGGGTAAAGGGAGGTGTTTTGTGTGCCTGGCGTGTTCTACTGTGTGTGTGGGCGCCGGAAAGGAAAATACCGAGCCGAGGAGAGATGACATAATTTCCTTTGCTGCTGTTTAGCATACAGCAGCAGAGGAATGATTCTATTGCCCGGCGGCGATCGCGAGGGGGGGCCACAAATGGATGGTCTCCCCCTCACCTCCGATCGCCGCTGGACAAAAGCCGACCGCCTCGAGCACTGAGCTATAAAAATGCATTGATTACTGTAAAAATGTCACTGGCAGGGAAGGGGTTAACACTAGGGGGCGATCAAGGGGTTAATTGTGTTCCCTAGTGTGTGTTCTAACTGAAGGGGGGAGGGGACTGTGTAGGGGAGATGACAAATTGCTGTTCATTCTTTGTATGAACAGGCGATCTGTCTCTTCTCCCCTCAGAGAACCGGAAACTGTGTGTTTACACACACAGATCCCGGTTCTCCGTGTGTCAGCAGCGATTGCGGGACCCCGGCGGTGATCGTGACCACAGGGTACGAGCAGCGTGGGCGCCTCCGCGTCCCTAGTGGCCACAGGGCGAAGTGACGTAACATAACATTGTTTTGCCCAGCTGAGCCATTTTGCCGCAGTAAAACTGCAGCGACTGGTCGGCAAGTGGTTATTGACTCTTACTCTGAATGGTCTAAGGTTATCAGCAGTGTACCCCAAGGTTTAGTGTTCGGACCCTTACTTTGTGATATCTTTATAAATGATATTGGGTTTGGGATTAAAAGTAACATTTCAGTCTTGGCAGATGACACCAAGCTATGCAGTGGAATAACGTCCTTACAGGATGTCTCCAACTTGAAAGGGGACCTCAATGCATTGTTTAATTGGGCAACTATGTGGCAAATGAGGTTTAATGTTGATAAATGTAAAGTTATGCACTTGGGGGCTAAGAATATGCATGCATCATACATACTAGGGGGAGTACAACCGGGGGAATCCATAGTGGAGAAGGATCGGGGGACTCTGCAATAATAGCATGCAATGCCAAGCTGCGTTTTCCAATGCAAGCAAAGTCCTTTCTTGTATTAAGAGCAGTGGCGGGCGGTGGTAATTTTTTTTTTTTTTTTGGGGGGGGGGGGGGAACAGTAACACCCCCCCTGGGCGGTTCTGATACACTTACTTCATCTATGCAGCGCTTCACCGGCGGCTTCCCTTGCTTGGCAGCGGTGATGGCTTTGCTTTCCTCTGCTCTCCACCCGCATCAGCAGCTTCCGTTTCCTCCCTCCTCCCGGTGGCCAATCGGGAGTCTTCTGTTTTCTGAAAGGGGCCGGATGTATGAAAAGGGGGTGGCCACGGTGGCTGAGAATAGATTCATGCATAGCAGGGCATGGTGTCGCAAGAGCTCTGGTGTCGCATCTGATGTAAGGGGCTCTGGTGTCACATCTCATGTATGGGTGGGGGGGCTCTGGTTTCACATCTGATGTAAGGGGGGCCTCTGGTGTCATATCTGATGTAAGGGGGGCCTCTGGTGTCATATCTGATGTAAGGGGGCTCTGGTGTCACATCTGATGTAAGAGGACGCTCTGGTGTCATATCTGATGTAAGGGGGCTCTGGTGTCACATCTGATGTAAGGGGGCGCTCTGGTGTCATATCTGATGTAAGGGGGCTCTGGTGTCACATCTGATGTAAGGGGGGGCCTCTGGTGTCATATCTGATGTAAAGGGCTCTGGTGTCACATCTGATGTAAGGGGGGCTCTGGTGTCACATCTGATGTAAGGGGGGCTCTGGTGTCACATCTGATGTAAGGGGGGCACCAGATGTAAGCGGGGCTCTGGTGGGGGCACCAGATGTAAGGTGAAGCTCTGGTGAGGGCACCAGATGTAAGGGGGAGCTCTGGTGAGGGCACCAGATGTAAGGGGGAGCTCTGGTGAGCGCACCAGATGTAAGGGGGCTCTGGTGTCACATCTGATGTAAGGGGGCTGTGGTGCTTTTGTTTATAGCACAAAAAATAAAAACTGCAGAGGTGATCAAATACCCCCAAAAGAAAGCTCTATTTGTGGGAAAAAAGAACATAAATTTTGTTTGGGAACAACGTCGCACGACCGTGCAATTGTCAGTTAAAGCGACGCAGTGCCGTATCGCAAAAAATGGCCTGGTCAGGAAGGGGGTAAATTCTTCCGAGGCTGAAGTGGTTAAAGTGTTCGGGTTTGACTTGAGAAGGTGGCAACCCTACATGGGCACCCTGACTGGTCTACAGCTACACAGCACCATACACAACAAACTGCGATGCTCATTCATTTAAATGGGCTGCCTAATGTATGAAAATGCACAAAAAAGGTAAGTGCACTATTTTTTATCAACTGAGTGCTTCACAATGCACAGTGGTGTTACAGGACATTGCAATGTGCTGCAATTCAAGCGCACTGGAAAGGTGAATTACATTGCCATTCAGAAGGAATGACAATGCAGGGTCATTGCTACCAAGGGTTTGTAATGAATCCTCAGGAATTACAAACTTTTGGGGGGAAAATGTATAATTATAAACACATGTACACTTTTTGAAGTAGTGAACATAATTTTTTTTTTTTAAATGTAGATCCAACTCATTCCACTAGGTGGGGGTGTTTCCACATTATGGGATAAATTTGAATTTAGGCTGGAACATAATCTACAAGCATACTCTTGCCAAGGTTTGCAGTCATTTCCATAAACTACTTATTGCAGGTGAATCTATATATGGAACACCGTGCAGAGAACACTATTACACCTACCTACTTTCAGTATAGAGTAAAAGGAGAAAAACACAAACATCAAACCATTGCATAACTTACATAATACACTGAAAATGTAAACATGTTGATTAAAGTCTGAGCTGACACCTTAAAGATATCGTCCATTTGAATGTGAACCAGTTAATCTCTGGACACACAGGCTGCCTGACATGAGTCTATAGGTTTTTACATAGTTACATAGTAGGTGAGGTTGAAAAAAGACACAAGTCCATCAAGTCCAACCTATGTGTGATTATGTATCAGTATTACATTGTATATCCCTGTATGTTGCGGTCATTCAGGTGATTATCTAATAGTTTCTTGAAGCTATCGATGCTCCCCGCTGAGACCACAGCCTGTGGAAGGGAATTCCACATCCTTGCCGCTCTTACAGTAAAGAACCCCCTACGTTGTTTAAGGTTAAACCTTTTTTCTTCTAATTTTAATGAGTGGCCACGAGTCTTGTTAAACTCTCTTCTGCGAAAAAGTTTTATTTCTATTGTAGGGTCACCAGTACGGTATTTGTATATTGAAATCATATCCCCTCTCAAGCGTCTCTTCTCCAGAGAGAATACATTCAGTGCTTGCAACCTTTCCTCATAACTAAGATCCTCCAGACCCATTATTAGCTTTGTTGCCCTTCTTTGTACTCACTCCATTTCCAGTACATCCTTCCTGAGGACTGGTGCCTAGAACTGGACAGCATACTCTAGGTACAGCCGGACCAGAGTCTTGTAGAGTGGGAGAATTATAGTTTTATCTCTGGAGTTGATCCCCTTTTTAATGTATGCCAATATTCTGTTTGCTTTGTTAGCAGCAGCTTGGCATTGCATACCATTGCTGAGCCTATCATCTACTAGGACCCCCAGGTCCTTTTCCATCCTAGATTCCCCCAGAGATTCTCACCCCAGTGTATAGATTGCATTCATATTTTTGCCACCCAAATGCATTATTTTACATTTTTCTACATTGAACCTCATTTGTCATGTAGTTGCCCACCACATTAATTTGTTCAGATCTTTTTGCAAGATTTCCACATCCTGCGGAGAAGTTATTGCCCTGCTTAGCTTAGTATCGTCTGCAAATACAGAGTTTGAATTGTTTATCCCATCCTCCAGGTCGTTTATGAACAAATTAAATAGGATTGGTCCCAGCACAGAACCCTGGGGAACCCCACTACCCACCCCTGACCATTTTGAGTACTCCCCATTTATCACCACCCTCTGAACTCGCCCTTGTAGCCAGTTTTCAATCCATGTACTCACACTATGCTCCATGCCAACGGACCTTATTTTGTACAGTAAACGTTTATGGGGAACTGTGTCAAATGCTTTTGCAAAATCCAGATACACCACGTCTACGGGCCTTCCTTTATCTAGATGGCAACTCACCTCCTCATAGAAGGTTAGTAGATTGGTTTGGCAAGAACGATTCTTCATGAATCCATGCTGATTACTGCTAATGATACCGTTCTTATTACTAAAATCTTGTATATAGTCCCTTATCACCCCCTCCAAGAGTTTACATACTATTGATGTTAGCCTAACTGGTCTGTAATTCCCAGGGATGTATTTTGGGCCCTTTTTAAATATTGGTGCTACATTGGGTTTTTTCCAATCAGCTGGTACCATTCCAGTCAGTAGACTGTCTGTAAAAATTAGGAACAACGGTCTGGCAATCACTTGACTGAGTTCCCTAAGTACCCTTGGGTGCAATCCATCTGGTCCCGGTGATTAATGTTAAATTTCTCAAGTCTAATTTTAATTCTGTCCTCTGTTAACCATGGAGGTGCTTCCTGTGTTGTGTCATGAGGATAAACACTGCAGTTTTGGTTACTGAAGCCCCCCGATTCACTTGTGAAGACTGAGGAGAAGAATAAATTCAATACCTTCGCCATCTCCCCATCCTTTGTAACCAGATGTCCTTCCTCATTATTTATGGGGCCAATATGGTCTGTCCTCCCTTTTTTACTGTTTACATACTTAAAGAATTTCTTGGGATTTTTTTTGCTATTTCCACATCCGTGATCAGGTCTGTATTGTTGGTAATCAGTAGATCCAGTAATGTTTTATTTCTAGTTGGTGCGTCTACCATCTGACCCATAAAATTGTCCTGCAAGACATTAAGGAAATGGCGAGCCTTAAATGAATGAGCGGTTCCCTCCGCCCAGTCTATGTCTGGATAATTAAAATCCCCCATTATGATAACACTTCCCATTCTTGCTGCTAATCCAAATTGCGATAGGAGATCTGTCTCCACTTCCTCCCTCAGGTTAGGGGGCCTATAGCATATTCCCATACTTATTTTCCCCTTAGCTTCATCCCTTTGGAGCTCTACCCATAAGGATTCCACCTCCTCCCTAGCTCCCTCAGTGATGTCATCTCTCACATTCACTTGTACATTATTCTTGATATACAGGCATACCTCTCCCCTTTTTTTACCCTCTCTATCCTTGCGGACTACCCTTGAATGTTTGCCAGCCAATCATGAGAGCTGTTGAACCAGGTCTCTGAAATTCCCACAAAATCCAAATCCTCCTCGTACAACAGTATCTCTAGTTCACCCATCTTGTCAGCCATGCTCCTGGCATTGGTGAACATGCCACATAGTTTAGACCGGTCGCATATTGTCCTCGTATTGTGTGTTTCGAGATTGCAACTAGGACTTGCTACTATACTTACCTTGTGTTTATGTGCTTTGGTCAACCTACCACTAATGCCGCCAATACTACCCTACCTGAATATCTTCCGTGCTGACTATCTCTACCTCTGGACCCTCCCCCCCATCGCCTAGTTTAAAAACCCCTCTAACTTTTTATCTTGATATTTTCTTAAAGCAGAGCTCCACACAAAAATGGAAGCTCCGATTGTCTGCCTACCCCCCCCTCCGCTGCCACACTTGGCACCTTTTGGGGGGGGCGGGTACCTGGTTTTGACAGGTACCCACTCCCAACTCCTTCTCAGTTCGCCCTCCCTCCTTCCCCCACAGCCTTGTGGGGCATCTCCCAGGTCCCAGAAGCAGTGGCAGCTGGTACTCCATTTTTTGGGGGGACAGCAAACCCCCCACCCCCGCCCCATCGCTCAGTAAACCAAACACTAACCCCCCATCGCTCGCCCACCAGCCCCGCACTTACCCCATCTAGGTCGGTCACTTCTCCTCTCAGCCAGTTGGGTCTTAAGACCCGCTTCCTAATTGACTGGGAGGAGAAGCAGGAAGACAATAGCGAATATTAATTCGCTATTGTCACACAACTGGGTGGGCTCAGGGCACAGTTCTCTGCGCCCCTAGCCCATCCTTTTTTGAAGCCAACTAGAGCCTCAGGCTCCATTCATGTGCTTAAAAAAAAAAATTGAAATCCATGCGTCTGGCTCCCCGCTTGTAAATTAAGGGCTGGGCGCACGGATTAGGGGGGCGGTGCCCCTGCGCCCCTAATGGAGCGGCCGCCACTGCCTAGAAGACTGCAGCTCATTCACAAAGCACGGCACGCTTCATGCATGCACAGTAGGAAACTGGCTGTGAAGCCGCAAGGCTTCACTGCTGGTTTCCCTTAGTTAAGGTGGAGGCGCCAGGACCCGATAGCTGATTGAAGAATCCGCTCGGGTGAGGACAACACTAGATGCCTGGACAGGTAAGTGCCCTAATATTAAAAGTCAGCAGCTACAGTATTTGTAGCTGCTGACTTCTAATTTTTTGGGGGGGCAGCCTGGAGCTCCTCTTTAAGTAGCTGGCCACTTCTTGCCACACCTTTCTGGCTGTTGGCATCCTAATTTCCTGATTCTATCCTCCAAGCATGCAGAACAAGATTCTCATATTCGGAGCACTGCCCTCTGGGGTTCTCTATGGGGGGGACTGCACAATATAAGATGGAAATGTGGCGGGGGGACATTATGGAGTTTTGCAGCACTGCTCACCTTCATTCATGTGCCTGTGTGTACAGGAGCATGGATGTAGTACTGGAGCAAAGTAAGAGTACAAGGGAGTGTTTAATCCCCATTTTACTGCAAAACTGTTTCCTAAAGTATAACTAAAGGCAAAACTTTTTTTTTAGTCTTGAATAGAGGGGAGAGGGATTAGAACATCCCTTGGGTTTTTAATGCTGTCTGTGTTCCCTTTAAGGACATACACCCTCTCTATTTGTTCTGGCGACTGTTATCGCTGAGAGTGAAAGAAAAACCCCAATTTTTGGGTTGTTACCAGGGCAAGAATAGAAGGGAAAGCTTCCAATGCAGATATTAGTTCTGGTGATACTCTGGGATTCCCCCACAAGGGATTTCCTAACACTTCCTGTTTTTGATGTGCAGCGCTACCCCCCCAAAGGAGCCACTGGTTAAGATGGATCCTCAGTTGCTGGCCTCAACCTTCTCATAGACCTCAGCCCCCCTGACACACCAGACTGAATATTTAAACAAACAATTTCACAGAGAATTCACTGACAGTAACATTAGTATCCAGCTATAATGCTGTTTTCAGACCATTTAGTAAAACAAACTAAATGTATTGTCATAAAATAAAGTAGGTAAAGGTAGGCAGAGATAAGGAGTGAAATGAATAGCAATGGTAGTAATACACTTAAAAAACAGGATAATTGTGAGTTACTGGACCCAGGTTTTTCCAAGCAGCTTAAACTGTAACAGAGTCATCCGGAGTATATAACGGCAGCTAGGACAGATATTATAAACCACCCGAGGCTACGCTGCCTTAAGCCCTCAAGTGCTAGTTCTAAGTCTGCCCAAAGCACTTCAGTGTTGCAGGAAGATGGAAATTGACAAAGTTTATGTAAGTACCATGAGACAATGTGGAGCAGTCAAAAACAAAGGAAAAAATTGTTTTCTCTGCTGGCTTGGTTGGGGCCCTTTCGGTGGTGATGCTGTGGGGTTTCTAGATTCTCTCAGTGCAAGAGGGAAAGGGATAGAGGAAGATCTCTGCCGGCTACAATTTGTGAAAGGCGTTTAACAGTATTGGTAGATCAAGCAACAAGTTCAGGGAAGAGGTGAATGGATCTGAGTTAATAAGGCAATCCAGAATAGGTGAAATGGCACTACTCGTGATATGCTGAATAAGTGCAGCAATGTCTGAGAAACTGGAGGACAAACTGTGTTAGCTAGAGTCTCACTTCCTGCTGTGCAGAGTGTTAATGAGGGGCAATTCTCTCGCCAATCCTGCACTTAACCGTGGATGCCGACAGCAGAGAGCCCCTCATGGATTGATGGCTTGAACTCCAATGAACCCGCTCTGTCAGGCTGTGGAGGCAGGTGTTGACCAGCTGACCCGCGCTGTAAAGTTGCAGATGCAGATAAGTAGACTTCACTGGTGGGTGAGTGCCCTGGGAATCAATGCTTTTCCTTGGGAAGACAGTAAAAACAATCCTTTTTCTTCCTGCTTGAGTCCTCCCCCCTCCTGGGATCTATAGTTTCCAGCAGTATCCCTGTGCAGTATCTCCTCCTCCTTAAAGTGATTCTAAAGGAAAGGATAAAAAAGAAAAAATAACAAACGTTATACTTACCTGCTCTGTGCAAAGGTTTTGCACAGAGCAGCCCCGATCCTCTTCTTTTTGGGTCCTCCGCCAGGGGTCCTGGTTCCTCCCCCCTGCCAAGTGCCTCCAATAACCAACTCTGTGGAGCTGAACTGTTTAACAACTGGGCTCTAATGCTAGCCGACTGTTAGGACTAAAGGCTGCCCCTTTACAGCTGCAACACAGAGACCTTCACCTATTGCTAATGCCAAGAGGTGTCTCTCAGGGAACATTGTACCTTATCCACACTGTAGTTAATGTATATATATGCTGCTTATTGCTGACTTTACTGATTTATGAGTTGATTCCAGTCTAGTGGTATCTAGGCATAGTGATTATACTGTATGGCAGCCTGTGTCTGAACCTACCTTCTGTGTGCTCATTTATGCTCAAACCACCATTTATTCAAACTCGTACCAATAATTTATGTTCATTTACCACGGTCTTGTGTTTATTTCCTGGTACTAAGACACAGCCAAGGCTGTGCTATACGTGTGTTCTTATACAGTAGCTCACAAAAGTGAGTACACCAATCACATTTTTGTAAATATTTTATTATATCTTTTCATGTGACAACACTGAAGAAATGACACTTTGCTACAATGTAAAGTAGTGAGTGTACAGCTTGTATAACAGTGTAAATTTGCTGTCCCCTCAAAATAACTCAATACACAGCCATTAATGTCTAAACCACAGGCAACAAAAGTGAGTACACCCCTAAGTGAAAATGTCCAAATTGGGCCCAATTAACCATTTTCCCTCCCAGTGTCATGTGACTCACTAGTGTTACAAGGTCTCAGGTGTGAATGGGGAGCAGGTTTGTTAAATTTGGTGTTATCGCGCTCACTCTCTCATACTGGTCACTGGAAGTTCAACATGGCACCTCATGGCAAAGAACTCTCTGAGGATCTGAAAAAAAGAATTGTTGCTCTACATAAAGATGGTCTAGGCTATAAGAAGATTGCCAAGACCCTGAAACTGAGCTGCAGCCCGGTGACCAAGACCATACAGCAGTTTAACAGGACAGGTTCCACTCAGAACAGGCCTCGACCAAAGAAGTTGAGTGCACGTGCTCAGCGTCATATCCAGGGGTTGTCTTTGGGAAATAGACATATGAGGGCTGCCAGCATTGCTGCAGAGGCTGACGGGGTGGAGGGTCAGCCTGTCAGTGCTCAGACCATATGCCGCACACTGCATCAAATTGTTCTGCATGGCTGTCATCCTAGGAGGAAGCCTCTTCTAAAGATAATGCACAAGAAAGCCTGCAAACAGTTTGCTGAAGACAAGCAGACTAATGACCCATACACACGATCAGAAATTCTGCCAGCAAAAGTCAGATGTGAGCTGGTCAGGAATTCCGACCATGTGTATGCTCCATCAGACTTTTGCTGGCAGACTTCCAGCCAGCAAAAGATTGAGAGCATGTTCTCTATTTTTCGGTCGGAAAAAGTTCCGATCGGAAATTCCGTACGTCTGTACAAATTCCGACGCGCAAAATTCCTACGCATGCTCGGAAACAATTTGACGCATGCTCGGTAGCACTGAACTTCATTTTCTCGGCTTGTCGTAGTGTTGTATGTCACCGCGTTCTTGACGGTTGAAAGTTCCGAGAACTTTTGTGTGACCGTGTGTATGCAAGCCGAGCTTGAGCGGAAATCCGCTCGTGTGTACGGGGCATCAGGACAGGGATTACTGGAACCATGTCCTGTGGTCTGAGGAGACCAAGATAAACTTATTTCGTTCAGATGGTGTCAATCGTGTGTCGCGGCAACCAGGTGAGGAGTACAAAGACAAGTGTGTCTTGCCTACAGTCAAGCATGGTGGTGGGAGTGTCATGGTCTGGGCCTGCATGAGTGCTGCCGACACTGGGGAGCTACAGTTTATTGAAAGAACCATTAATGCCAACATGTACTGTGACATACTGAAGCAGAGCATGATCCCCTCCCTTCGAAGACTGGGCCAAAGGGCAGTATTCCAACATGATAACGACCCCAAACACACCTCCAAGATGACCACTGCCTTGCTAAAGAAGCTGAGGGTAAAGGTGATGGAGTTGCCAAACATGCCTCCAGACCTAAATCCTATTGAGCATCTGTGGGGCATCCTCAAACGGAAGGTGGAGGAGCGCAAGGTCTCTAAAGATGGCCATACACCTATAGATTATCTGCAGATTTTCTATGGTTAGATGGAAAAAGTGCAACAGATTTCTCCATGTTCGCTAAACTGTGTGGATGGAGGAATCTCCCACTTTTTCCATCTAACCATAGAAAATCTGCAGATAATCTATAGGTGTATGGCCAGCTTAACATCCACCAGCTCTGTGATGTCATCATGGAAGAGGGCTCCAGTGGCAACCTGTGAAGCTCTGGTGAACTCCATGCCCAAGAGGGTTAAGGCAGTGCTGGAAAATAATGGTGGCCACACAAAATATTGACACTTGGGGCCCAATGTGGACATTTTCACTTAGGGGTGTACTCACTTTTGTTGCCAGCAGTTTAGACATTAATGGCTGTGTGTTGAGTTATTTTGAGGGGACAGCAAATTTACACTGTTATACAAGCCGCACACTCACTACTTTACATTGTAACAAAGTGTCATTTATTCAGTGTTGTCACATGAAATGATAAAATAAAATATTTACAAAAATGTGAGGGGTGTACTCACTTTTGTGAGATACTGTAAGTGCTTGCAGTGACTTTGATTCAACCAGGTGTGTCAGAGGGGCTGAGGTTGTTCTTGGAGTCGAGGTGCAGAACAGAGAACCCCCTTACCAAGCAACTCCTTTGGGGGCAGCACTACGTTTTTATAATCGTTGTGTTCTTTGGCATCATATAAATTAAAATTACATGTGTGCTTTGGCTATTTCACAGACTGCCCTTTGAGACCCTCTATATACAGCAAATGGACCACTACTGCTCTACCATCTCAAGGAATGCAATGTTCACCTTTTGTAGTGTATAACTTATCCCAACAGCGTCATTACAGTGGCAGTCTCTATATTTAAGGTGCATGTATGGTCAAAGCTATGGGTTGTAGGGAAGGTTTACACTTCCCGTCAGCTTAGTTTTTGCTGTCTGTGTCTTACCAAAGTGAAGGGAAGTGTTAGACAGTTGTCCCCATTTGAAGATTTACCCTCAGTGCCTGTTCTGGTGAAAACTCAAATTCTGGATTACCTTCAGTTTATGTACCAGTAACAATGGTCACCAAGACTGTGAATCTTCCATGAGGGGGGTACATATAGCAATATAAACCTGGCAGGTGTCTAACCCTTTCTTACACCATCCAAAAAGAAACAAAAAAATAGAAGGATATTCAGTCATTTTTTTTAATTATTTCTTGAAAGATCAGAGAATAGTTAAAACCTCTGTCAGGTTTTTTTTTTTGTCGTTTGTGTCCCATTGGGAAAAATTTCTTTTACTTCCTGCCTTGTAGATACAGTAGTAGGAAATGATCTCCAAAGCGGGCAAAATCACTTTTGTAGACCGCATTCATTGAAACAAGTATCCCCATTTCAATTGATTTACCCTCTTTTCCTGTTCTGGTTACAACTCGCAATTTAGGAGGTTCCCCACCAATAAAGCCTGACAGAGATTCCCCTCACCACTCTATGACACCATGTCACAGTAGAAATTCATTTTTAAAGTAGTAGTTTGGTAAGTGAGAATGGATGGCAGGATCATAAAAGGTATAAAATGCCATACAGGGTGAGGGGCTCCAGGACATGTGTTGTATGAAGAGAAAACTTATTGGTTTTCTCAGGGTTTGGTAGGTCCTGAATTGGGTCCTGGAGCTTGGAGACTTCATAGAAACTTGGGAGAGGTAAAGTCTCCAGCCCTGAGTCCCCATTTTGTGAGCAACCAGCTCCCACCTTTTAACTGCTTCTCTGGAGTTTACCTTCAAAGTATGCCTAAACTATCAACTATACCCTAGCTATTGCACCCCTTCCCCTGCTGTGATTACTTACCTTTAAGCAAGTTTGGACCTCCTCCGGTTACAGGTGGTCTGGTATTTTTAGGACAGTGTCAGGGTAGGGAGGCAGGATCTGTGTGCGGCCAGAGCCAATGATAATTTAATAAGTTCATTTGTAGCTTTGTAGACTACATCATCTCCTCGCCTTCTTGTTTAATAGCTGCAGTCTTTATTCAGTTCTTCACTTGGTAACAGGAGAGAAAGACACTACATCACATTGCTGGACAACGGCCCAGTGCGCACCTGAAAGATTTCATGTCTGATCGAATCTGGGCTCCCAGCATGAGTGAATACAAATGACTTAATTTGTGAAGATCGCAATGAGTGATGACAAGACTGTTGTACGTCATCATGTACTATATTCTATGAAAAGTCATAGCTCAGCCAAGGTTATTCATAACTAATTTTGTACGGGAACTGGGCCAAGATCGCTGGAGACAGAAATAATGTTATATCCCAAAACCGTCAATGAAAATAATGTACTGTTTTAAATTAAAGGAAAACTGCATAAAAACAAAAATTCCTTTATATGACAGTTTAGGGGCAAATTATAACTTTCTTTTGTTTTGTTGTTGGACATAGGTATATAGGTGTTTCACTAAGTGCGATGGGCTGCCTCCCTCATATATCTGGAGTAGAGTTGGGCAAACGGTTCGGCCTAAGCATCAGTTCGGGTTGAACATTGGCTGTTCATGCCGTTCGGGGAACACCCGAAATTTGCAAGGTGTTCGCCCCGCCGAATGCCCTGCAGTACACTGCGCTCTGCACAGTGCAGTTTGCACCCTGATTGGGCAAAGCTTCGATAAGCTGGTTGTTACTTGTTACTTGGTGCGTCACTTTAACTGACAATTGCGCGGCCATGCGACGTTGTATCCAAACAAAATTGGCGTTGCTGATCGGCTCTCCCTCTCAGTGTGTCACGAGGAAAGCCGTTTACCGCCACTTCCTGGTTCACGCTGTGATCAGCTGGGATTGGTCACAGCTGATCATGTGGTAAGAAGCCAGTGTCAGAGGCTCCTTACCACGATTAGAGATGCAGTGTGTCAGAGTGACACACAGCACCACTGATTGCCGCGCTGCGTGCTCAGTTAGGATAAGGAAACCACCGCCCGGCCATTATTCTGCTATAGGCCGGGCGGGAAGTGGTTAAGCATCAATAAAATCACTGCTCCTCAAAAAACCACTATCGTTTAAAAAAAAAAAAAAACATTTGCATTGATACTCCAGAGATAAAACGATAATCCTGCCACTTTATAAAACCCTGTGTCATGGATCCGCAGTAATGTTTGTCTGTCAGCTTACCTCTCCATGTGTTCAGCTTGAGAGACCAGCCGCCCTTCACCTGGCTGCTTAAGTAATCTCTCCTCTAAGCATGGCCCCACCCCAGCCCCTATCAGGGAACACTATATTACCTGTGCACTGCAAGCCAGCCCTGCTGATCATTATTGTGTATTTGGCTTCCGTGTGCTCCTTGCTGTGTGTTCTACATCCGATTCTATTTACTGATCTTGGCTTGTTCTTGACTGTGCTTGTCTGCTTCATATCCCAACCTTGGCTTGTTCCTTGACTATCCTTACCTGCTTGTTGCACCGACCTTTGTCTATCTCCTGACTATCCTTTGCTGTCGCAGTCTGCTGCTTCCTCTCTACCTTCCTGTAGTCTACTGTGAGCGTGAGCTGGGAGGCTCTGGGGGTCGCGACCTGGAGCCAGACTGCAGCTAAATCCATCCCCACCACTAGGGGCCTCTGGTGAACGCCCGCTGGCTCTTAGATTCCACGCCCTGGGAAATCTTATGCCCCAGCTCCCAGTGTGATCCGTGTTGGTACTACAGAATACGTCCTGAATCACCTAGAGCTCCATCTGCAGCAGTCAGCCGTAGGGCCCACTACCTTGCGGTGCACTCCCGACCCCAACGGGGTGCATCTGTCATCTGGACTCAGGTGACCTGATACCCTGGTCCTGTCACATCTGGAGTATTCCATCCAGTTCTGGTCACCAGTCTTCAGAAGGGATGTGCTGGAGCTGAAGAGAGTGCCAAGAAGGGCAACTAAACTAAATTAAACTAATAAGGGGACCAGAGGACCTCAAATATGAGGCACTACTACAAGCACTAAATTTATTCTCGCTGGAGAAGAGAAGCTTGCAAGAAACAAGATAGCGATTTACAAATACCGTATACACTCGAGTATAGGCCGACCCGAATATAAGCCGAGGCACCTAATTTTACCACAAAAAATGGGAAAACGTATTGACTCAAGTATAAGCCTAGGGTGGAAAATGCAGCAGCTAGTGCGTAAACAATGCCCATCTGCAGCCTCACTGTGCCAATTTGCAGCCTCACTGTGCCCACCTGTATCATCAGTGCCCATCTGCAGCCTCACTGTACCCATCTGCAGCCTCTTGGTGACCATTTGCAGCCTCACTGTGACCATTTGCAGCCTCACTGTGCCCATCTGCAGCCTCTTGGTGACCATTTGCAGCCTCACTGTGCGCATCTGCAGCCTCACTGTGCCCATTTGCAGCCTCATTATGCCCATCTGCAGCCTCACTGTGCCCATCTACAGCCTCACTGTGCCCATTTGCAGCCTCACTGTGCCCATTTGCAGCCTCACTGTGCCCATTTGCAGCCTCATTGTGCCCATCTGCAGCCTCACTGTGCCCATCTGCAGCTGTACCTTAACTAAACTAAAATGGCGGGTGTCTCCCGCTGTGTCATGCAGTCTGTGTCATGCACTGATACAATGCTTCCCAGCATTGTATCAGTGTTCCTCTATCACAGACGAGGAGGAGGTGGGCTTTGTTACAATGGACAGCCGCTGAACAGACTGCGTGACACAGCGGGAGGCACAAAATGTGCTGAAAAACTTGGCTTATACTCGAGTATATACGGTACCTCAGGGGTGATCCCAGCATAGGAAAAAAGCTATTCAGTCTCAGGGGGTGTAAGAGGACACGTGGCCACACAATGAGATTGGAGGAGAAGCAGTTTAGCCTTAAGCTGCACAGGGGGTTTTTCACTGTCAAAGCATTAAGAATGTAGAACTCTCTTCCACAATTGGTGGTGTCAGCAGGGAGTATTGATATTTTTAATAATTCATATTTTTGCATCTTAAAGAACACAGTATACAGGGATGTGGAATATGATTATCGACACTGACACACGTACACCTACACAGGTTGAACTGGATGGACTATTGTCTTTATTCAACCTTACCTACTATGTAACTATACATGTCCCCCAGGGCAGTACCCAGACCCCCATACCCCTTTTATGGCCAATTATTTGCATATACTGTAAGCCTTCAAAATGGGCACTTTTGATTTTTCCTGTTCGGCTCCCATAGACTTTAATGGGGTTTGCCGTTTGGGTTAGAACTTTTTTTGGGAGTTCTGCTGCGAACCGAACAGGGGGGTGTTCAGCCCATCTCTAACCTGGAGGATGGGGACCCTAATAGCATCTTCCTCCCAACTTTGCCAGCTGTAGGTCGATGTCTCATAAGAGTGATGGGGCGTTCGGAATTGTTAGCCAACATTTGTGTGACCGTATGTATGCAAGACAAGTTTGAGCCAACAACCTTCAAACAAAAATCCATGGTTTTGTTGGCGGAAAGTCCGATTGTGTGTATATGGCATTAGAGTTATGTGAGATGGAGAGCAACAAGTGCATTATCTACCATTTACTTATCTGATGTTAAACAGCTAAGTCTCTGAGCATGCTCCGTGTATCCAGAGATAGAGTCCGGTCCATAAATATTGGGACATCGACACAATTCTAATCTTTTTGGCTCTATACACCACCACAATGGATATGAAATGAACAAGATGTGCTTTAACTGCAATCTTTCAGCTTTAATTTGAGGGTATTTACATCCAAATCAGGTGAACAGTGTAGGAATTACAACAGTTTGTATATGTGCCTCCCACTTTTTAAGGGACCAAAAGTAATGGGACAATTGGCTGCTCAGCTGTTCCATGGCCAGGTGTGTGTTATTCCCTCATTATCCCATTTACAAGGAGCAGATAAAAGGTCCAGAGTTCACTTCAAGTGTGCTATTTGCATTTGGAATCTATTGCTGTCAACTCTCGATATGAGATCCAAAGAGCTGTCACTATCAGTGAAGCAAACCCATCAGAGAGGTAGCAAAAACATTAGGTGTGGCCAAATCAACTGTTTGGAACATCCTTAAAAAGAAAGAACGCTCAGCAACACCAAAAGACCCGGAAGACCACGGAAAACAATGGTGGTGGATGACCGAAGAATACTTTCCCTGGTGAAGAAAACAGCCTTCTCAACAGTTGGCCAGATCAAGAACACTCTCCAGGAGGTAGGGGTATGTGTGTCAAAGTCAACAATCAAGAGAAGACTTCACCAGAGTGAATACAGAGGGTTCACCACAAGATGTAAACCACTGGTGAGCCTCAGAAACAGGAAGGCCAGATTAGAGTTTGCCAAACAACATCTAAAAAAGCCTTCACAGTTCTGGAACAACTTCCTATTGACAGGTGAGACCAAGATCAACTTGTACCAGAGTGATGGGAAGAGAAGAGTATGGAGAAGAAAAGGAATTGCTCATGATCCAAAGCATACCACCTCATCAGTGAAGCATGGTGGTGATAGTGTCATAGTGTGGACATGTATGGCTGCCAATGGAACTGGTTCTCTTGTATTTAAAAGCAGCAGGATGAATTCTGAAGTGTTTCGGGCAATATTATCTGCTCATATTCAGCAAAATGCTTCAGAACTCATTGGACAGAGCTTCACAGTGCAGATGGATAATGACCCGAAGCATACTGTGAAAGCAACGAAATACTTTTTTAAGGGAAAGAAGTGGAATGTTATGCAATGGCCAAGTCAATCACCTGACCTGAATCCGATTGAGCATGCATTTCAATTGCTGAAGACAAAACTGAAGGGAAAATGCCCCAAGAACAAGCAGGAACTGAAGACAATTGCAGTAGAGGCCTGGCAGAGCATCACCAGGGATGAAACCCAGCGTCTGGTGATGTCTATGCGTTCCAGACTTCAGGCTGTAATTGACTGCAAAGGATTTGCAATCAAGTATTAAAAAGTGAAAGTTTGATGGATGATTGTTAATCTGTCCCATTACTTTTGGTCCCTTAAAAAGTGGGAGGCACATATACAAACTGTTGTAATTCCTACACCGTTCACCTGATTTGGATGTAAATACCCTCAAATTAAAGCTGAAAGTCTGCAGTAAATGCACATCTTATTTGTTTCATTTCAAATCCATTGTGGTGGTGTATAGAGCCAAAAAGATTAGAATTGTGTCACCATAATTTTCACCATAAAAATAAATGTTAATTAATTTACTTTGATATTTTAAGTACCTACCTTAATTTTCATTCGTTCTTAAAATACACCTTTTACCGTTACAAAAATAATGTATAATATTGAGTAATCTAGACAAAACTTTTAAGGTATGTGCATTTCCATATTCTAATTGAGTTACATTTAATTAAAAAAAATATTTTTTCATTTGACTGAAATTGCGGGACACATATGTTTGCCAAACGTGCATGAATTTTGATGCTGTATATTTTAAAAAGTTAACGTCTTTTGGAACTTTGAAAGCCTGCACAAGGCAGTTCCCAAACATTTGAGGCTCATCAGAACAAAAGAGCGCCACCAATGACAAGAATTTTTCCAAGTCACCACAAAGCCATGCAATGCCATTGAAAAGTAAGAGTGAATATTGAACAAGTTATTGTTCACATGCTTTAAATATTCCTTAACATACCATCCAAAATGTTTATTTTATTTGCAGATTAATATATTTCTAATGAATGGACATACGACCGTTGTCTACACCTATTGAGACAACTCACTTGTGCGCATGCAAAATTTTGCGCTTACTGCACGCGGCAGAATGCTACCAAGATGCAGGGTGAGGGACCGCCGGCTGTTAAGCTTAAAAACTATTTTGTGCCACAAAAATTAATGTTTCAGCCGGGTCGGTTTTTGAGATTTTGGAATTCAAATTCACATTATGTAACATCAAGCCCCGCCCACTTTGCACCCAATGTTATTAAAATTTAGAAATAAAGATAGCATTTGTTTGCACGTTATCTGTATCGATTTGTGTTGCAAAAACGAACGTATGTGCTGGTTTGGTTTCAGAGATATTGCGCATTATAATTGACAAAACTCTCACTTTGCACCTCATGTTATTACATTTTAACCACTTCAATACCAGGCACTTTTCCCCTTTCCTGCCCAGGACAATTTTCAGCTTTCAGCGCTGTCACACTTTGAATTACATTTGCGCAGTCATGCAACACTATACCCCAACTAAATTTTTATAATTTTCTTCCCACAAATAGAGCTTTCTTTTGGTGGTATTTGATCACCTCTTGTTTTTTATTCTTTGCACTAAAAACAAAAAAACACCGACAATTTTGAAAAAAAAAAACTAATGGGCACTGATATGCGGCACTGATAGGTGGCGCTGATGCCACTGATAGGCGGAACTGATGGGCACAGATAGGTGGCACTGGATAGGCAGCACTGATGAGGAGCTACTGACAGGCATTAATGAGTGGCATCTGAAGGGTACTGACAGGCATTACTGATGGGGCACTGATTGGCACTGTTGTGGGCACTGATAGCCACTTTTATGGGCGACTTTATCGGCTTGCCGACCAGCTACCGCCATTATACTGCGGCAGGTCGGCTCTCCTGTGCAAACCGCCGTAGGTGTATGTCGGTCTTTGCACAGGAGATAGCGCTCACCACGGGAGCGTGCCCATGGGTCCGGCGGACTTGATGTGGGCCGGCGACCCATGATCGCGGTATACAGAGGCAGAACGGGGATCTGCCTATGTAAACAAGATGATTCCCCATTCTGCCAGATGACATATCAGAGATCTTCTGTTCCCAGTGATCGGGAACAGTGGTCTCTATCGTGCCTGGTAGACCTTCCACCCTACAGTTAGAACACACCCAGGGAACACACTTAACCCCCTTGATTGCCCCCTAGTGTTAACCCTTTCCCTGCCAGTGTTATTTTTCATTGATCCGTGCATTTTTATAGCTCTGATCAATGTAATAATGTCACTGGTCCCAAAAAAGTGTGATTTGGGGTCAGATTTGTCCGCCACAATGTCGTAGTCCCGCTAAAAATCGCAGATCACCGCCATTACCAGTAAAAACAATAAAAAATAAATAAAAGTCCCTAAATTTATCCCATAGTTTGTAGACGCGATAACATTTGCGCAAACCAATCAATATACTCCTATAGCGATTTTTTTTTATACCAAAAACATGTAAAAGAATATATATTGGCCTAAACTGATCAATAAATTAGTTTTTTTTATATATTTCTTTGGGATATGTATTATAGCAGAAAGTAGAAAAACTTTTTTTTTTTTCAAAATTATCGGCCTTTTTTTGTTTAAAGCGCAAAAAATAAAAACAGCAGAGGTGATCAAATACCACCAAAAGAAAGCTCTATTTATGGGTAAAAAGGTCGTCAATTTTGTTTAGGTACAATGTCGCACGACTGGCCAATTGTCAGTTAAAGCGACACAGTGCCGTATCGCAAAAAGTGGCTTGGTCATTAAGGGGGCAAATCCTTCCGGGGCTGAAGTGGTTAAAGTGCAAATTACTTTCCTAAAAGGCTTAAATAAAAGTTAATACATTCTGTATTCTATGTTCTTTACAGATTTACTGTATATACATGTGTGTGTTTTCAGTTTGTTTTGTTAGCTGAGAAATGTTTACATTTACATTTGATGCTGCTTTAATAATATTACATTTGTAACACTTTATAAATAATAAATGTTCATTTGTTTTGAAAGCCTGTTTCATGAGATTATGACAAAGGTTTCTTACCACGTGATCAGCTGATCACAGCATGAACCAGGAAGTGCCGGTAAACGGCTTTCCTCGGTTCACGCTGACAGGGAGAGCTGATCGGCGGCTCTCCCTGTCACAGGGGGGGGGGGTCTGTTCTGATAATCAGCACATTGATTATCAGCACAGGCCCCATCAAAAGGTGCCAATCAGTGCCCAACACCTGCCAGCCTGTCCCCAAAATAAATGCCTGTCAGTGCCCACAACAGTGCCAATCAGTGCCCCAAAAAGTGCCAATCAGTGCCCCATCAGTAATGCCTGTCAGTGCCCCAAAGTGCCAATCAGTGCCACTCAGTAATGCCTGTCAGTAGCTCCTAATCAGTGCTGCCTATCCAGTGCCACCTATCAGTGCCCATCAGTTTTTTTTTTAATTGGCGGTCTTTTTTCGTTTATAGCGCGAAAATTAAAAACCGCAGAGGTGATCAAATACCACCAAAAGAAAGCTCTATTAGTGGGGAGAAAATGATAAAAATTTAGTTTGGGTATAGTGTTGCATGACCGTGCAATTGTCATTCAAAGTGCGACAGCGCTAAAAGCTAATAATTGTCCTGGGCAGGAAGGGGGGAAAGTGCCTGGTATGGAAGTGGTTAAAAAAAAGGAATACAAAGCAACATAAAACCCAACAAGGACAATTTATTTTAGGAATTAAGGAGTTCATCTCAAAATTAAAATGTATGTTTTTGTGGAAGTAGCAGTTATATAATGAGAATCAATGGTTGACACATGCATTTATATCTAACTATAAATAGTACAAAGTTTGCTAGCTCTCACAAATACCGGGAACGGGAATTCCCACATTTCGGAATTTACTATAGCACGTGGCTAAAATGAAATGAGAGTAGAATTGTGACTATTTTTCAGCCTGGGCATGCTCAGTTGTGTCAGTACAGGGTTCTAAAAACAGGAAAAAATGTATCTCTTTGCAGACTTTCAAGCATATTTCTGCTTTCACAACAATATTTCAAGAAATGTAAAAGGAGATCATCTCCAAACAATATACCACATGTTTAGGAACCATTTAATCTATGAGATTAAGCTCTAAACATTATTTCCATGTGCAATTCCCGTGCTTCTACCATGACTACTGGTTTAGTCTGTCACTGATTTATGTTGCTTATAGTGAATTTGATTTTGTGACTATTTATTCCCTGCCTTTTCCAACAAGATTTAGTCATTTTCTATGGCTGGACCATTTATTCCCCCATTTTCTGACTAGGTGCTATAGTAAGTAAACCCCATATTGAATTTGTATCTTTGGTCTTTGGTAATGACTCGGGGGTCTTTGGAAATGGCTGGGGGATAACACTGTATTTGTAATGATAACATAATTCATTGAACAATAACTATAAATAATGAACAGGTAACATTGTGCTCTACAATTACCCAATGCGCAATCAGTGAATTGGATGTAAGGTCTTAGGAATAGCTCTTAGAAGGTTCTGTTAGTTTCCCTTTCTGATTGCATACCAGTGTGTTTTTAGCCTAAGATAAAATAAATCACATTTTCCATTATCTATGAAACAGTTGAAAGACAAGGAAACGAGTGGGCGATAGCTTTGTGCAGGGGAAACAATGGGAACTGTTGGAAGCTAATGAAACTTTAATATTCTTATAAGGGATTTATTTTCATTCCATGATTTTTATATACATCTATCAATAACTAAAGATTACATGATCTTAGATGTTATAGATTCACCATCGAAGAATAATTCCTTAACTCAAAGAATGCTATGGCTGCTAAAATGATAATATGAGGTAAAAAATACATTTGTGCAATGAATTGACTTGAGTGTATAGTCCTCGCTATACAGGATTCTGTTCCTAAATTAAACCTCACCTGTGACTGAAGAATACAGCATAGGGACCACCCAGGAGGGATTAGAGTTTCTTTACTGCTTAAATCTATTTTCTTGTACTCTTGATACCCTAAACTAGGTTTGCTTTTAAATTTATCCTGGTAGAATTTAGAGAAAACTGAAATGAGACTTCTTATTTCCCTTAAATTTCACAGAATATCAGATTTAAGCAATGGTTATGTTAATTATCCACATTTCAAAATAAACTCAATCGCCACTTTTTATAATGGGGTGCAAGCTTGTATGATCTTCATCCCAAATTGGCCAAAGTGTGGATGTGGTGCATAAAGGTTTTTTTTTCCCCTCTTTGGAAGAAAAGGAACCATTACCTTATTGTACATAAAAAATGGGCGTAATGAGCACTCCAAAGTAGTGGAATACCTAACAACCCCTCCCTGGAGACAGTTTATTTACTGGCGCATGTGACCTGCACTGGACCTCCTTCTGATCTGCACATTACCTGCTGCGAGCTGTTTTTGCATTCTAATGCCTCGTACACACGGTCGGATTTTCCCACGGAAAATGTTTGATGGGAGCCGTTTGTCGAAAATTCCGACCGTGTGTAGGCTGCATCGGACAGTTTCCATCAGAATTTCCGTCGCACAAAATTTGAGATCTGATTCTCAAATTTTCCGACAACAAAATCCGTTTGCGTAAATTCCGATCGTGTGTACACAATTCCGACACACAGAGTGCCTTGCATTCTCAGAATAAATTACGACACGGAAGCGCTCTGTCTGGTAAAACTAGCATTCGTAATGGAGATAGCACATTCGTCATGCTGCAATTTTTGAAATAGTTTAATGCAGCGCATTCTCTTCTTCTTTAGAATGCTAGAAGAATGAAGTTGTTTTGCTGCTCATATTCACACAGAGTTCTCACAAACTGATTTCTTTATTATTTATCGTGATCTCATGAATAATAATAATTTTATTTTTCGTCACATCTCCATAATAATGTATTTTTATTTATTTGTTTTTATTATCAAGATCTGCATTTTTTTATTTTTCTAGTGCTCTCCATAATATTATTTCTCGTTTTGTGTGTCAAGTTACCACAACCCCATTATTATCTTATTTTTTTACCTCAAGGAGGTTGGTTGGTGTCCCTTGTTAATTTGACCTTGTATTTTTGAAATGTATCTGCCTACTCACAAACTGTCCTTTTTGAAGTAAAACACATAGGCAAGTATTTGTGAAAAATAAATAGCCATTTATTCTGGGTCATAACAAAATAAAGAGGAAGGCAACGCTGGAGAAACTGCTGAGATTTGCAAAGCCTTTGTACCCCAGGGCACACATCAATAATTTTGCAGTAAAAATTGGTGGCCTGAGGAGTCCTTATAATAGGGAGCACAATCCGGTCCAGGACTACAAGAGATCAGGAACAGCAGCAGATGCAGGGCTTTTTTCAGCGGAAACGCAGTTCCGGCACCTCCAGCACTGAATGCATGTAATAGCGTGGGGTGTGCTGGAGGGTCTATTGATGTTGGCTGCTGGGGGATCTATTGTCACAGATGGGGATCTAATTTTGTGTGAGGGTCTATTGTTGCTGATGGGGAATCTTATGTTGCTGGAAGGGATCTACTGTTGAGGGAGAGGTCTATTTTTACTGGCTGCTGAAGGGTCTATTTGATGCTGGCTGCTGGGAGATCTGTTGTTGCTGCTGGGGGGGGTCTAATGTTGCTTGGGTGGATATTTATAAGCGCTACGTAAACTGTTGGCGCTATATAAATACTGTATAATAATAATAATAATAATATTTTGTTACTGGGTGTGATATTTTGTTGTGGGTAGTTCACTGTTGCTTCAGGGAATCTATTGTTGTTGGGGTGGAGTCCATTGTTGCTGGGGGAGTTTATTGTGTGGAGATCTATTGCTGGGATTCTATTGTTGCTGACTGCAGGGAATCTATTTTACTGCTTTTCGTTTTATCATCAGCATGTTTCATACAAATGATTTAGCACCATAAAACAATACTTGGTTCTGTATTCTCTAAAAGGGGCAGTACTGGTAGGTGGGTAGGTGGTGGAATAAAGGGACGGTGGTCAGAGGTGGGTAGGGGGCAGAGACTCAGGGTGGGGTGACTCAGACGGGGGGAGTTTCTGTACCTTTTCTTCAAGAAAAAAAGCCCTGAGCAGATGACATCTCTGTCCCCAGGCTGTGGTCATACAACAGCCTGCATCTTTTGCCAGACCAGACTGAACCCAGGCTATCACACTCTTGTCTTCCTTGGACGCTTCCTTCCAGGCTGTGGCTCTGGTGTTGGAGTTGTGGCAGGAGGTGGGGAGGAGGACCTGGAGTAGGAGGAAGAGGACCATGGTTGAACTCACAAACGTGGCTTTGGCTTGTGAGTTCGCCCCTCAACCCCTTATTTAGGGCTTGTAACATCACTTTCTCACAAAAGAGGCGTTGGCCCTCCACCATTTCCAGCATTTTGCAGGCTGTCATGTAGGCATAGTCCTCTTGAACTCTGGGGGGGGGTTTCTGAGGGCCGCAGTAGCCTTCATGAATAGGCCAATTGCTGCCTCCTTCAGGTTACTCCTCTTCCTGGCACTTTTTTGTGGAAGGCCGAGGGGAGGGACCTGGGATTCTGGCAGGCTACTGGGCCCGGCCACCTCCTGGCTGCCACTTACCCCCATCACCTCCTGGCTGCCACTTTCCACAGCCTTCTCCTGGCTGAGACTTTCCTGTGTATGAAAATGGGACATAGTTTTAGTTTTTTGTTCATCACTCGCACACAATTTTCAGCTCATGACTGTTGCAAATTGAATGTTAATAAAAAGAAAAGACTATCATTCTGACCCCAGCATTTTTCATTCTTGTCCCAATCATTTGTGGCCGCTACTGTCTATTGATATGTAAAACACTTTGTGAAATCAGAGTTTATTTATCAAAACTAACATATCTTTAACCTCATTAATTTGACAAACAGAAATATTTAGAAGAATGCTATACCTGACTCAAGCTGGGCTCCTCCACATGTTGCTGCCTGGAAGGCCCAGGTTGGTCGTCGGAAGCCTCAGCTGGGGGGGGGAAGCCTTGAAGGAAGACTGGAGAGTGCTGGCCTGGGTTCAGTCTGGCCTGCCAGAAAATGCAGTCTGTCATAGTACCACAGCCTAGGTGCATAAATGTCATCTGCTGCAGCTCCTGATCTCTGGCAATCCTGGACCTTCTTGCACTCCCTATTATAAGTGCTCCTCATGCCACCAATTAGGGCCTTCAAATAGGGGATGTCTGCCGTGGGGATCACCAACTTCACAAATTCCAGCAATTGATCCAGCGCTGCCTTCCTCTTTGGTTTATTGTTATAAAACAGGTGGTTTACCTGCCACAGACAGGGTAGCTCCCTGTACATATCAATGAATATGGGGATAAAGTCCTCATTGTTGAATAGATCCTTTTTTCTATGCAAGACACAACACAAGACAAACCCAATGTCAGGCAAAACTCTCCTAATCTTGACCCAATATAGGCCTCAATCTATAAGCAGTATAGGCCACTGATGCACCAACTTAAAATTGTACCTTCCTTATAACGATCGTCGCTTCCGTTACTTCGTCCTCCACTCACAGATCGTACGTATGATGCATGCGTGTTACACTTTATATACACTGCGCCTGCATGAAACTTCGCCCACCCCTGACATTCTTTGTATTCTATCCCCCGCCCCTTCTCTTTCGGCGCGGTGGGAGAGAACATGGAGGAAAGACAACATGTGCATGCAGAGGAGAGCAGCAGCGACAAAAGGCCAGAGCCCCGAACCTCACGATCCCAGAGGAGATTGAAGGCCTCAAATACGTCCTTTGTAGAGATGGTGGAGATGGTGGAGATGGTGGATATCTTGAAGAGGGCCGATGATGACGGGAAGCATGGACCTTACCCAAACCCAAATGTGAGAAAGGCCAAGATCATGCCTAAAGTTGTGAAGAGTCTTCAGAGGAATTTTGGGGTATGGCGATCCAAGGATCAACTCAGGAAACGTTTTATTGTGTATTTTTGAATTAAAAAAAAAAAAGTTTTAAAGTATTATAAAAGTCAAATTTTGAAGATGCACACAGTGTGTCAATATGAGCTATCTGCTATCAGGGGATATCAATGTACGCATTTTGTGGGTGCAACCCTTTCCTCCCAACTCAATTAGGTGAGAGGAAGGGGTTGCATCCCCAAAACACGTCCATTGATCCCCCATGATGGGAGCTAGCACATGTTGACTTTAAACATGGGATCAGGAGGGAAATCACCATTTTTACTCTCAATTTGTGTGCATCTTTAAAATTTGGCTTTTACAGGGGTGACATCACCCCATCTTATGAAGGCAATATCAAAACATTTTGGACATACTAATGTCTGATATTGCCTTCACTTTATCAAAGTTGAACTTTGTAAGTTCCTGAGTTGTGTATGTTATGCTTTGAAACATGCCTGTTTAACCAAAAAAAGGATCTTTACAATGTGAAAAAAAAATATACACCAAAGATGGTTTGTTCAAAAACCCTTTTTAACGCAAATGTGAATGTGCTTTGAGTAAAATGTTTTCTACTCAACAATGTGTGGCTTCTTCTTTCAGGGCTCAATAGCAATTTTTGTAGTAAGTTGTTGTTTACAGTGACAATGGAGGTTATTTACTATAGGCAAATCCACTTTGCACTACAAGTGCACTTTCAATGCAGCTTCATGTGCACTTTTAAGTGTTGGAGTGCAAAGTGTATTTGTCTTTAGCAAATAACTCCCACAGTGCTTTCTAATTTGCCACAATCACGCCATTTTCATGACTCCACAAAATTCATTCATGGTGCTGAAAATGATGAATATTTTTGTCAGTAATGCATTACATACATTAACAACAAAAACAAGGTCTGTGTAGCAGACCCACAACATATTAATAGTTAGCTGAAGAAAAGATTGACACCTCATGTATCAAAAAAATTACATTTGCACTATTGAAGAAAATGTCCAAAAAGAAAAGCCCATTGGAGAACCTAGGAGACAGCTAAAAGAAACCCAGGCAGTAAATCAAAGGAAATCTTTTTTCAGTTTAAGTTCAAAAATTGTTGATAAAATGTTTCTTAAACATTTTCTGGCATATCAATGCCCCCCCCCCCCCCCCCTGTAAAGTACTCGACATACTTCTGTCTTACTTCACGGGCACAAGCCAGAACGGCCAAATTCAAGCGCAGTCAGGGTTTCTTGTTGAAGTCCGGCATCAGGCCCAACTGAGGCCACATAGTCCATTGAATTTCTCCTTAAATAGTTGTGTAGAATACAGCATGCAAGGATTATATGGTTAAGTTTATATTCCGCCATGTTGATTGGCGTAAGGAATATGCAGAACCGACTGGCCATTATCCCAAAAACATTCTCCACCACTCTTCTGGCTCTGGCCAGACGGTAGTTATAAACCCGCTGATTTCTCATGGCTTCAAAACAGTCGGCTGGTCAGAACGAACTAACAGAAAGGACTGAAAAACAGAAAGGCCGGAGCTGAAAATCACAAACGAGCGGACAAGAACGCACTGAAAAACAAATATGTAATAGAAATACGAACCCACAAGCCCAACCCGAAGAGCAGTATCGGAAAAGCAGGAGGCTGAAAAGCGCAAATCGTCTGTCACCAAACTTTTACTAACATGAGATTAGCGGAAGGAACCCAAAGGGTGGCGCACTTGGTATTGAACTTCCTCTTTTTAGTGCCGTCGTACATGTTTTACGTCACTGCATTCTTGACGTTCGGAATTTCAAGACAAGTTTGAGCCAACATCCGTCGGAAAAAATCCATGGATTTTATTGTCGGAATGTCTGATCATGTGTACGAGGCATAATAGACTTGAAATAAACCCTATCAACATCAGCCAATAATCCGTCATTTTATATCTGGTTCTTACTATCAACAGTATATACAATATTTAAAAAATTAACACTCAAAAGTGCTGTGTAGACTGTTGGTGCTATATAAATCCATAAAAGTATAACTAAAGGCAAAACCTTTTTGTTAGTTTTGGATAGAGTACAGAGGGATTATAACACCTGTCAGGTTTCTACTGCTGTCTGTGCCCCCAGTAGGGAGATTCTCCCTCTCTATTTGTCATGTAATGGCAATGTTTACTTACCTCACTTATACGCTTGACGATATATACCATAAGTAATTACAACCTTGTCTATATAAGAATCAACCAATGCAGTTGCAGCTATAACCCATTAAATCAATAAAATGATAATGGTGCTATAATACAAAGATCTAATTTATTTATACAGAAAAGAAATGTTAGAATATTCAGATATTAACAAATATAACGTAGATAATACAACCTTAAAAGCAGTGATGTTACTGTCAGGGCTAGGCTCAGCCTTACTTCTCAGAGCTGGCCGATCAGCTGTCGGCTAATTGCCAGCTCCTATCTCTCCACAGTGACTCACCTGTCGATGATATCCTGCTCGTCAGTCCTGCCTACTTAAGCCGTCCAGTCTAGATGATCTCTGCCTTCGCCTTGGTCACATCTCTAGAGACGCTCTTCTGTGTTCCTGTTAAAGACTTGCTTGGCTGACATTCCTTCTTGCTCCAGATCCTGCTTGCTGTTCTACTACGCTCATCTCTGGCTCCCTGACTCCCTGTTTTGGCTTATCTGACTATCTGTTCTGGTTCCTGAACTCTGGCTATGTTTTGACTATGTTTACTCTGCTTACCTTTTTTTATTATTATTAAAGAAGTGTGATTTAACTGTACTTCTATCTCAGTCTGATTCATGGTTTTTGACAGTTACAAATACAGTTTTGCCAATGGACAAAGATAATTTAAGTTACACACAAATAAAGTAAAGGAAATACAGTAATGAAAATACGATACACAGATAGACCTTACATGTCCATGCTTGCACCCAATCATGAGGCTAAGAGAGGGAGCATCAATGGGAGTTTTTATTTTTATGTTCCCTCTTTACCCATCCCCAACAATCACACCCCTGGACTACTTTCATTGGTTCAGAGTTGCATCGAAATTTGGCTGTACCTGAAGCCTCGTTGGCTACCATGCTCATAGTTAGAATTTCTGGTACCCCTCTGTCTACCATGTTTATGGTTGTTAGGTAAGCAACCCTCTTTGATCCTAGCATAACCAGTCCATAAATTAGCATGTCAAGGACCCATGACCAGGCGGGGACAGAAAGTCTAATATGGCTATCTCTATAAACAATAGGGTAACTTAGTTATCACCTGACTATTGAAGACATCAAACAGCTTTTGAGAAACAGGAAAAAGAATTCTTGTGTTGGGCACACTCCAGCTTGCTGCTCTGCAAACTACCTTAGGGGCGACCTTCGCGTATGCCCAGGATGCTGCCATACCCCTTATTGAATGTGCTTTGATCTCTGAAGGAGAAGGAAGACCCAACGTTTTGTATGCAATATGCATGGTCTTGACAAAGCAGGAAGAATCAACTCTGGATGTTGTGGCATACCCTTTTTAGGCCCCATTGGGAAAACCTACAGCTCATCTTGTTTTCAAAAGCTTTTAGTCCATTTCAAGTAGGTTGAAACCGCAGAGACCAGGTCTAACCTACTCCACTCATCATCAGCTGTATCCGTCGGAAAGGCTGGGAGAATTACCTCCCAGTTCATACGAAATTATGTGGCCACCTTAGGTAGAAAGCTCGATATCGGCCTAAGGACTATCTTGTCTGGGAAGCACCAAACAATATGGTTTTTTAGATGAGAAGGCGCACAACTCGGAGACTCTTCTAGCCGAGGCCACGGCTAGTAAAAAACAAAAACAAAAAACTGTTAAAAGAAATAATGAACAAGAGAAAGCTTGATCAAACGGAGGAACCAGCAATGTTCCCAAGACTATTGTTAAGTCCTCTTTTGGAAAAAACGATTTCAATGGAGGTCTGATTTCTATGGCTGCCCCTAAAAATCAGATCACCAATGGATGTAGAGCATAGCTTGTACACGAAATAGCTGACAAGGCAGGGATTTGACCCTTCAGGGAATTATAAGCTAACCCTTGGAGACCACTCTGCAGAAACTCCAAAATGTTAGATACTGAATGAGATCCAAGGTCCCAACCCCTTTTCGTAGTATTCCAGATCTGGTGATAGGTTGCATTCATTCTTACAAGCCTGTAATAATGTCATTAACTTTATCCTCCTGCGGTTACGGTGTCAGGCCCCACTCTGCAGAAGGAGATTTTGACAAGGAGGCAGAGGAATTGGTGAGCCCAACTTTATCCTCCAAGCCATTTTGAATGGTGGAACCTTCATGTAAGAATTCAGGACTTTGAGGTCAAAAACTGGTCTGAAACCCCCTGAAGCCTCTGGGACCAAAAACAGAGGGGAAAATACTCTTTGACCCAATTCGTGCCTTGGAACCGGAAGGATGGCCCTTGCTGCCAACAGTCCCCCATATATCCTTGCAAACATTGCCTCCTTTCCAAATCCATAGGAAGTCCAGTTTCTATGAACAAGGTCTAAGGGGGCCATGTTCTGAACACAAGACGATAACGTGATGGAATGACGGCTACAATCCAGGCATCGTGTAATTTGTCCGCCCAAACCCCCCCTGAATTGGGCTAGTCTTGCTCCTACTTGAGAGGGTTAAGCGGAGACAGCTTCAGAAGGACTTATTTGAAGCCTTAGGAGCTTTGTTGGCCCTGGGCTTGGAAGGTTGAACTGGCTCCCCCCCACTGTCTGAAAAACTGTCTGTAAGCCCTGGCCTCTCTGAATCCTTTTTTGGATCCCTTGTTAAACCGAAAGGGCTGCTGTGTCTTTTTCTCTTCTGCGGGATTAGGCCAGATCTGCCGCCGGAAACCCGCTGAATTGCTGATTCTAAGTCTTCCCGAAGAGTAGCTTGCCGTCAAATGGAACCGAACACAGACTGTGTTGAGAAGCCTTATCGGCTGACCAATGCTTCAAACATAAGGCTCTGCGGGCTGTGACGGAATGAGCCATTATCTTTGCTGTCATCTTGACCTGGTCGACAGCCACTTCAGCCACAACTCTACAGCAGTCTTAAAAACTGCAAAGGAGAAGAATTGCCACTTCCCAGACTTTCATCCAAACATCCATCCACCAGCTCCACTACCCACACTCTAATGCTGGATTCACACCCATGCACTCCCAGCGCTCCCCGCATTCCGCAGAACCACACCACAGAACGTGTTCCATAGGAGACCATGATAAATGGACGGTAGTGCAAATCTGCAAAACGCAAAAAGCACAAAAAAAGTGCTACCGCCGGTCTGCAGGCTGCTGCGGCCAAACTATACAACCTTTTTAGGTCTGTGTTTATTTTGCGATCCATAGGACCCCTAAAAGAGACTGAATCCTCCAGCGGAAGCGTAATGTGGCGGGCGAATACACGTAATGAAGCATCCACCTTAGGCGTAGTGTCCCAAGGGTTACAGCTTCTACACTCCATTATGCACATTGAGCTTCTTCTCAGGCCCCCCCACCCCATTGTCAATTACTTCTTTAATTTCAGAAATGAAATGGGAAGGAAGGTAATGATTTCTTTAAATACGGGTAGTATCTTTGCTGTTTCTTTGGAGGCGACGATTCTTCCTGCCACTTCATCGCATCCTTAACAGCCTCCACCAAGGGGGGAACCAGTGCAAGAATCAAAACAAATGCGATTCTGAGACCATCTCAGCCTCAGATGGATCCGAAACGCTATCGACTTCAGAGTTAAAACGCACTGAAAACACATGATCTGAATCTGCAGATGGTGAAGGTACAGCAGGATGAGCAGGATTCCTTGAAACACTCTTTAACCCTTCCTTGACCGCGTGCTTAATGTAGGATTTAACCTGGTGTGCTTTCGCAGCATTGTCCTGAGCCGTCTGATGTCTTGACCTCTCTTGGCTTGGGTCCAAGCGACTAAAGTGAGGTAAGAGCGAGGGAGATCTGGAATGCTGTGACAACAGGCGTCTATCCAGCTGCATGCGACTTTTTTCATGTATAGTCCCTCTTTACTCTTCTGAGGCTGGAATGCTGATTTGAAACCTCTTTGCGGGAGTTTATCCCGCACTGGGCCCTTCTCTCTGTAAAACACAGAGGATGTGCTCTCTTTTAAAAAATAAACAACATTTTTTTTTTTAAAACAAAAATAAATAAAATAAATAAATACAATTAAAATAAACTTCTCCATCCAAATCTTCAGTGCTAAGGCAGCTAGGCAGGCAGGCAAAATTCCCCAGTCCTAGAAGGTACAGGATAATAAAAATACCCTGACAGACAAGTAACACAGCAGATAGTAATGAGAGACCTGGAAAGAGGCTTACCAGAGCAGAGTAGCAGATTGACCAGCTGGAGACTGAGATCAGCCTAGAGGACAGAACCTGCTGCAAATCAGAAGTGAGCATTCTGATGTTCGCTAGGCAACCCAAAGAGGAAGCTGCCTCTGACCTCACCTGCTCAACTCTGAGCTTCCTGAATGGAGTACATGTGGAGGAGTTGAACTACAAGTCCCAGCGAGCCAAACCACTGCCTAAACACACAAAAACATGGAAGGAGAGAGTGCCAGCACCTGCCTAACGAAGGTATATACAGCCATTTATACTGCCAGTGACCTTTGCCAGAAATACACAGTCATTTATACTGTACTATACAATCCCAGCACCACGGAAACCCACCTCCTCAGGTGATTTACAGCCTATATGGGGGGTCTTCTGAACCAGGAGAGGCTGAACCCGACAGGATGGATGGATGGATGGATGGAGAAAAAAATAAATAAAAATAAACTTAAAAGGCGTCCGGAGCGAAGACAAAAAAAGAACACTGGTGTGGGCAGACAGCCGCCCTTTTATGGGCTAGAAAAGAGGTGGTCCTGGAGGGGGGGGGGCTGACCCATAGTAGGCTGACATGGGGAGGTCCAGGAAATATATATATAGATATAGATATAGATATATATCTATATCTATATAGATATTTATATATATATATATATATATATATATATATATATATATATATATAGACATACACACACATATACATCTAACGGGGGATGGTAATTTAATTAGAAAGTCCTCACAATGGTTCCCTTGAAGCCCCTTGATATAAATATGAAGCTCAATATTTCCACTTATGCCATTCCGCTCTTGAACTTATGCCCTCCCTCAATGATTTTGTACCCACCCACAACAGCAGCTCCGACCCTTCCCCACCACCATTGCGGCCTCTTCATCCTTTCTTGAACATGCCGGAACCCATCAAGGTAGACTTGAGACAGCAAAAAAACCTTGGTGCCTTTGAGACTCCACATCCGGACCATGAGTGCCTGTGCTGCTATGTTTCCGTGCTCCTCTGCCTTGGAAGAGTGGAACTCCAACATCAATGGCAGGATTTTGGCATATCTACTCCTGTAACTTGGGTATATGGTGTAATGATTGTAACGATTGGCTCGGCCGGCAAGACAGCACTTTTCAGCATGGTGAAGGAAAGTTCAGGAGAGTTTTATTCATTGCACAATTGTCTCAAGAAATTACTTTTGTATCGTTCTTCTTCAGATGGTGGTTGGGCGGGCCTCCAGACAGTCGTGCATGAATACAAAAAAAAAGAAGGAGAATTTCACTGTGCAGCTATTGGAGGAATGCCAGACAGGAGCAGCGGGTTGGCCATTAAGACTAAATACTTATAAGGGGTGTAATGTGGACGAGTAAAGTGGGATCCCCACAGGGTACAGTGTCTGAGCAACAGCCAGTATCATCCATGGCCCTTGATGGTAGGGATAGTCAACACTGCTTGCTATTGCCGGGTCCTTGGTTTCGCCACACCTGCTCACAGGGTTCAGGTTAAAGCAGTAGGCAGACTGGGAGATTTCGAATTACAATGAGACATAAGACCTGGATGTCTAGGGATACTTTGTGAAATATGGTACTTGTATGTTTCTGGAAACCTTTATATAGGACCCACTGGATTCTTAGAAACAGCTCATCTCTGATATTCAAACAAAAGTTTCAGAAGATGAATACATTTACCATTAAAGATATAGAAGAAAATTATCAGCTAATGGACTCTAATGGACTGGTACCATCACTCAAAGTAATTAATAATAAGAATAATGAAGAACAAAGAAAGTAGGAAAGAGAAAGAAGAGAAAAAATGAATTAAGCAAAAAAAAAAACAGGTTTAATGCTGCTTCAACCCAGACTGTTTATCACACAGATTTCACTTTATGTCAAAGAGCATTGAATCTGTATTCATAAAAACAAAGCCTTGAAAAATAATACATTGCAGCTGTTGCAGCAGCCACAAAAAAAATAAATAAAGAGGAACAAAGAAAACAAAAATAGATAACTCCTCTCCCATATTAGTGATCAACAGGTGAACAGGATCACTGTTACTAAAAAATTACAAGTCGGGCACAAAAAAATATTAAAGGAGAGAATAAAACAATTTTTAGGGGGGGGGTCACCGTTACGTAACGGGTGACCCCCTCTGATGTCAAGGGGAATGCCACAGGGAAGTCCCCGTCAAGTCCCCGTGCATCAGAGGGGGGCGGGGTCACCGGGTGGCCCCGCCCTCCGTTATTTAAGAACCGTCAGAAAACGAGAAGCGTCACACCTGAAGGGCCTGGTATGGAATTTAGGGGGACCCCCCACGTCATTTTTTTTTTTTAATTTTGGTTCAGGATTCCCCCGTGGGGAATTCCCATGCCGTTTTTATCAATGAACTTTTATGTGTATTGTCGGACCGGCAATTCATTAATAGCCGCAAGTAGTTTTAAATGACTTTTTTTCCTTTGAAATGTCATTTTGCTGTCAGACTGTTCTAAACATGGGAAACATGCACCCCTTTACAGGCATACTATAGACACCCCCCAGGTACGAAATTTAAAGGAATATTACACTTTTATTGTTTCAATTTAAGCATGATTAAAATCACTGCTCCTGAAAAAATGGCCATTTTTAAAACTTTTTTTTGCATTGATCCATGTCCCCTGGGGCAGGACCCGGGTCCCCAAACACTTTTTATGACAACTTGCATAAAAGCCTTTAAAATTAGCACTTTTGATTATTCATGTTCCTGTCCCATAGACTTTAATGGTGTTCGCGTGTTCGAACAAATTTTTTGCCTGTTCACATGTTCTGGTGTGAACCGAACAGGGGGGTGTTCGGCTCATTCCTAATCAGGACTGCTCCAGAACCTCTGGAGCTCCCCGCCCCAATATATCCAGCTAGGCCCTACCCTTTTCACACCTAGGTGATCCCTAAAAACTCTTTTATTCCCGGGAAACCTACCCCACCTCAGCCAGCTCCATCTCAGATAATTCAGCTATTACTTTTGTACCGAGTATTATTTGACTGCGCTTAGGATACCCAATAGGTCTGCAGCCTCCCCTAATAGAGCTCCCCTAGGGGGGTCTCCAACCAATATATATAGAGAATAAATGGGGTGATTGGCGCTACCTAGATAATTTGCGGTTGTCAACGTAAGTGTGGGGAAGTGTGTGTGACCTTAAGTGGTGTATAGTCTCTTAATACACAATATAAAGGTATAAATATAAGTGAAAGTGAACACATCTAATTCTAAAATAATGAATTGACATATGTACCCAACTAAGCAATAGCATACTACAGGTTCTCTCATGATTCCTTGGTGCTAAATAGCTATACTGAGGACAAGAACCTTGTAATTATTATGCCACATACATAAAGGTGTCACCTTAAGTGTATCCAAGTAAAAATAGAAACTGCAACAAAAATGAAAATGCTGTGAAAAATAAAGCAGCAATCAGCGGACATGCTATAAATCTGTGACTATGCTAATGTAGCATATACAAGTAAATTTCATAAGTAAACGTGCAAATGATAGTCCATGTATTGTGCATATATTCTTCTTCAAATAGTGTGACATAAAACACAAATGGTGACTTGGGTGCTCTGAATTTCTTCAGGTGACTCTGTGCTCCCCCTCCAGGGTCCCCACTCACCGGATCCACTCACCCCTACAGGGGCAATGCGCGTATGGATGCAACCACTGCAATTACTCCCCCCCCCGTAGTTGTTGCGATATCAAGGATGGACTTCCGTCTTCAAATGGATTGTAGTATAATCTGTAGTTGGTTCCTGTCACACACCGCCCGATCATCTCCACTGACCGGAAATTGCATTCATTAGCCTAAGGCAAAGAGCCACGCTTGAAAAGAAAGCACTGGCTGGGCATGTAACTAATTACAATAACAGCAGGGGGGGTTAAGCAGTCTTAAACATAAGTCTTGTGAGAGAACATGTAATAGCAGACCCTTAATGCCCTGTACACACGATCGGACATTAATCGGACATTCCGACAACAAAATCTATCGGATTTTTTCAGACGGATTTTGTGCCAAACTTTTCTTGCATACACACGGTCGCACAAAGTTATCGGAAAATCCGATCGTTCTGAACGCGGTGACATAAAACACGTACGTGGGGACTATAAACGGGGCAGTAGCCAATAGCTTTCACCTCTTAATTTATTCTGAGCATGTGTGGCACTTTGTGGGTCGGATTTGTGTACACATGATCGGAATTTAAACGATCGGATTTTGTTGTCTGAAAATTTTTATATCCTGCTCTCAAACTTTGTGTGTCGGAAATTCCGACGGAAAAAGTCCGATGGAGCCCACACGCGATCGGAATTTCCGACAACACAATCCGATCGCCCTTTTTCCATCAGAAAATCTGACCGTGTGTACAGGGCATAACAGTTAAATCCATGGAACTACAAGAATCAACATGGCTGATCTTTGGGAAAAGGAAACAGATATGTAACAGATCTATGACAGATCCAATTCAAACTCTGGATAATACCAAAACACTGTTACCAATAAACGCAGTAACATTGACAGATTTATATCCCCTGCTGTCCTAATCAACTTCTTATTTAAAAAAAAACTAAGGGAGACTGGAGAAGACCAGTCATATTGTCACTGGTAATAGGTGATTACGGACTTCAGCCATGAAATCCAATTATCGAATCTGAGGGATAAAACACCAATAAAGTTTAGTAATGAACACTCATTTTTTTTTTCTCCTAGAAACAAAATAAACCAATAGTTATATACCTGTAACAATACATTAGCATATGAAACACCAATATACGTTACATTCCATAAAGAAAGTCTATCTTATTTGTTTTGGTACAGTGTACTTTTTTAAAATCCCCAAAATTGTTGAGCTCAACGTAATTAGTACCATGTGGATTTTGTATTATGGTATACCATTAATTTCCCCCCAAAAAATGTATTCACCATGGTGTGAAAAAAAATTAGCAACTCGTAATAAACCTTTTAGCGGTACCCTTTATTTACCAATCACAATACCTCACCACAAAGAAACTCTCCAGAAGTGTCTCTCTGGAAAACAAACACATTTTAGTAAATACACATTTCAATTCACTATTACAGAAATTTATCTTGGCTCAGGTAATTTGCATGTCAATACAGTTCGCTGTACACTCTCACTGACCTGGTCAGAAAGAAGGGCTGTCAGCAGTTTGAAACAACAGATATCAGAAAGTTAAATCAGATGACACAACATATATTCCATATTCCACACAGACACACTCACACAATTAGGTTAAAGACGAACTCTAGACATCACAGCTATCAGCATGTTTTCTATAATAACCTGTACTTCTTCTTAAACCTATAACATCTGTTTTGTAAGGTTGAAATTCTTTCAGAGATCCATTCCATTTCATTAGCCCCTTCTCAGCCTGTATGGACGCATTCTTAGGATTTTGGAATGGGACCCATGACCTAGGTGGTCCATACTTCTTACACCTAGGCCACGTGGCAAAGCATGCGGAGTACACTTCAAAATCACGTCTTGTGATCCTATATGGATTATGTTTACCGACTTTTTCAATGGGACTGGATAGACAGAATTTAGATATGTGATCAAATACCCCACATAAGTGACATTTTATCTTATCTAAAGTGGTACAGCATCTCTTAACAAACTGCTTTGTTTTAGACAACTGAAAATGTTTGGCTACAAGTGGGATGGCTACAACTGGATTAGTAGCTGGCTGTTTACAAGATATAGGGGCAATTTTTAAAGAGCTCTTACCTTCCAGGGTGCTCCATTTTTTTAGGGGGGCGCAAACAAAATCTCAACCAACCCCCCCCCACACGTCACTCGCCTGTGATGGGACAAATAGATAGATATTCAGTGAGAGAGAGAGAGAGAGAGAGAGAATAAATAAATATGCACAGCATGACTGTAGGACGCAGTGCTGTGAGCCCCCGTGATATACACATACAGGAGATGTGTAATGAAGGCTCCAGCAGATTGTCGGGTGAAGGGCTGGAGCAGAGGTTGATTCCAGGCAGGGCAGAGGTGAAGCATGGCTCCCTCCACCCTCAGATCACAGACTAAGAAGAGTATACGACGGTGGACAGACAAAGGCTGTTAGTAACACATTAACTTACCTTGCTTCTCCATTCACACCAGCCGAAACAGGAAGTGACACGCCGCCCGGTGATAGCACCGCCCAGAAATGAAGACATGAAGCAGAATGCCCCAATCAGCATCTAGAGGCGCACTGCACAGCGCCACAGGGCAACAAAAAAAACAGCAAATGAAGCATTTTGCCTGCAATCACGGGATTGCATTGGCATGACGCTTCCATAGTGCACCGTGTCCGGCGCCCGCCCGGAACACAGTGCACTTCTTAAAGAAACTTTTTTTTTTTTTAAAGGGACATTTTTTTTTTTGACTGGTTTTGGGGGGGGCGGCGCCCATGCGCCCCCTATGGACGGGCCGCCACTGAATATGAATGAATGAATGAATGAGTGACTTATAGCGCTACCTATGCGAACTGAATCGCCTCAGGGCGTTTTTTGCATACCCAAATCTGTTGCTCTGTTATCTCCTCTATCTGAGAACTGAGCAAACGGCTCCTGGCAGCTGACAGATAATGGTTTTACTTCACTTTCTGCATCCTTCAGTCTTTTTCCCAACTGATGAACCTCCTCCTTTAATCCTTGGTTTTCTGGTACTAATTGCTGGTGGATAGCCTCAGAATTTGACATAGAAGCTTCTAAAGTACTGATGTTACCTTTGGTTATTTCTAGCGCTTCTTTTAGGGATGTGTTTTGAACTTTCAAATGTTCATACTGTTTCGCTAACCACCTGGCCGCAAAGATTATCGGAGCTTTTCCTGTGCGCTTACTATAGCTTCTTCCAGTGAAATTAAATTTCACATCCTTTCCCGTCATAGGGACAGAACATGTCCCTTCTGCCTGGAGACATCCTCCCTTAATGCCAGCATGGCCATTTCCTTTCCATGCCTTGCTGCTCTGCCTTCCTCTTCCTGTGCCTCACAATCCCCCTGTAATTCACATTTTATTGGGGTATCAGACTTGTTATGTTGTGGCTCTCACTTTTTGTCAGCCACTAAAATGTGACAGTTCATGTCAGCCTCTGAGCACTCTACAGACCAGGACTGGGCAACTGCTTGCAAAGAAAATTGCAAGCAGTTGCCCAGTAATTGCAAAGAAGAAAGATTCATACACAAGATCATTCAGTGTGATTTAATCTCCGTTTCCACTAGTGCAATTTGTTATGCATGATACAACCTTAAAAGCAGTGATGTTACAAATACAGTTTTGCCAATGGACAAATATAATTTAAGTTACACACAAAGAAAGTAAAGGGAATACAGTAATGGAAATACGATACACAGATAGACCTTACGTGTCCATGCTTTGCACCCGAGGAGAGGAGCGGGGCTCCGTGCGGCCGCATCGCTGGACCGTGGGACCGGTGAGTGTCTGTTTATTAAAAGTCAGCAGCTATACTTTTTGTAGCTGCTGACCTTTAATAAACAAAAAAAGCCTGGAACTCCGCTTTAACATATAGCACAATATGCCATGAAAGGGGCCCAGAGCGGGAACTGTAGAAGAACCCATTTGTTAGGAACAGGCAAACACTGTGGATAGGAACAGTAACCAGTGTGAATAAAGACAGTTGGGTTCCAGGGGCTTTCTCACCCCTTCAGGCAGTATGGGTGGAGGAGCAAAGTCAAAGTCAGCTTAGAAACAGGACCGCTGTGGGTGACCCTATAGGGTAAGCTCCTTTGATTGTGAACTTTCCCCTTTGAGGGACCGTGTGCCATGATCAGCCTGTCATGAGGCCCCTGAGTTGTTTCTAGAGGAGCCCTATTCTGGGTATCCACATTGCTCTGTTAGAATTGAGGAACTATTTGCTAAGCTTGCTGCACCTGTACTCATTGTCAAACTAGCTATAATGTCAGAAAGTGGATCTGAAAAGGATTAGAGTGTTAGTGTATTTGCTGATAATTACTTGGATAAAAGCTGTAGCGCGTACTCCGCACAGGAGCCGCTGGTGATGATGGGTTCCCTGTTCTGCCATGACTTAGTAAATAGCTTGTTCCCCTCTGACACACGTGGTTGCAGCTTGAGCCTCACTCACACCTGTGTGACTAAAGTGTTAATGAGCTACTAGTTTAAGACAATACACAGCAATTAGGCGACAGACCACTAAATGGTAGATAAAGTGATTGTATAATAATAAAGCAGGTAAACAGTGGGTAAATTGACATCAAAACAATAGAACTCTTTAGAGATACAGAATTAGATCAAATGAACTCTGGCCTAAAACAGGACGAGACAACTGGACTGTAGACATGTTAGATCAAGTCTGAACTTAAAGTAACTTGGAATAAGCATGGTTAAAACCAAATAATGCAATGAGAATGTTCTTAAATGCACTCCGAACTGATACCCCAGCTGTGGGTATCTGTAAGTATTCCCAGTAGGCTACCCATAGATGGTGGGGTTGTAAATACCTGGCGCCTTAATATGGGTGTTGGCCAGCTTGCGGTGGGGCCCTCTGTCAGTGGTGCACAAGAGTCCATCTCTTTAAGGGTGGGTGGTGTATAGCTGCAGGGCTGCTAAGTAGCGAGCAGTATATGTGGATCTGTGTAGCAAAGGGTTAAAAGTGATAACTTCCCTCACCACTCCCATGGGATGGCAGGTCTGGTTCCAAACGCTTGTGGTTTGCAGTCCAGACATCACATCCTGGAGACTCAGTCTCTCAAGCCTACAGTATTTACTTGACTTAGACCTGACTAGAAAATATTTGACTTTACTTGACTAGAAAATATTTTTAAACTGTTTTCAACTATTATAATGTTATCAGAAAATGTTTGGACATGGAGCAAATTAAAGTTAACCCTTTGTCTATTTTTCTGTATGTTTGACATCTTATTTCACTGTATTTGGTTTTATAAGCATTTTTTTTTCTGAATCTGTTGCAAAGTTTCTTACCTGGAGATCCTGCCAGTAACAGTATTTCCTTTTTCAGGCTAAAAATGCAATTAGCAGCAGTGTTGTCAGCCTGCCTCGTGTGTTCCTTTAGTTGGCCATTGGGCTGTCTTTAAGGTTTATCAGATAGGCAGCCCAACAGCCAACTTAAGTACATAGACTGACTGTCCAGTCAGTCCATAGATAAGTCTTTTTTTTTTTTTTTCATTCAACTAGAGGTTGTATTCTGCATCTGTTTTATTTATGATTTATGATATTTTGGTATCATAGGGAGAAATAGTGCCCCATTAGTGGTGTCAGTGGGAGAATTGGTGCTCCATTGTCAGTATCAGATGGCAGAATAGTGTCTCATATCAGTGGAAACAATAATGCCCCAAGGTCCGGATAAAGGCAAGCAAAGGGCCGCATCCGGCCCCGGGCTGCAGTTTGGAGACCACTGTATTAGAGTGATGTAATATTTTATTTTTTTATTATTTTGCCCACACATACACTAATGAAATCTGTCATCGGGTAAAATACATTAGCTTGAATGCCCGACCTCCTTGTTAAAATGCCAGATGCTTGGTTATCATGCTAATCCCCCGACCCCAACACCTATACATGTCAGGAGTTTTGACTGCACTCTTACATCACATTCTGAAACCAGAGGGTCATGACAGCCAAACAACTATCATTTTCGAAGGAAGTCGGCAGTGTTGGTCTCTATTGTTCTCCCATTACAGCTGCCCTTTAAAGACATGTCTGGTAAGCCTTGTCTGATTCTGGCATTGATTTCTTGGTAAAAATAAAGCCCCGAAGATGAGTCATTTCTCTCCTTCCGTGTTAAATATTAATGCCATGTACGCTACGTATTAGATGAGAGATGAATCCCGTTGTCCCATTGTGTGTCGCTCAGTAAATATAATGTCACTACATCCTCTCCGAGGATAGAAGATATATCTTAGTTAGCATTCCAGCTCTGACCTTTTCCCACCAAATAAAGGCAACAGCACCCAGGGGAATAACTATACAGACATGTAAATATCCTGAACTGGGTGATTATTTTAATTATTCATATGGCATAACGAGGAAAGAACATTTACAACCTTTAACAACGCGATGAAGCACTAGGAGGGGAGCGGGAAAGCGTGCAATATTGGAGACGTAGATCAGTATATTATTGTACATGGCTTGTGGTGTAGGATCTGACATTTCAAGCTACATAAAGCACATTTACCTTATTATGAGTGCTCGATGTGCATCTATCATTCTCAGTGTCAAGGGAAGCATGACTTTAAATGCCAGAGGTAGAAATAAAGTATTGACCTGTATGGACGGTGAAAATCAACGGCCGTAATGGGCAGCTATGAGTAAACTGGGTTGGGGAAAAATAGAGCAATTCCTCAGATATTAAACCTGCTAAAGACAAGAACTCCAATCGATGTGTTATTATGACCCAGAATTTATTTTCCTTGCAGGTGGTGACTACTTTCTTCATATGCTATTTTATCTGTTCATTTCATTGATTTATAGAGTTAGCTGTACAGGTGACATTGGTCTATTTGTACCAGTCCCAGGATGCAAAGCAATTACTGTCTCTTCAAATGTCTTCACCTCATTATTAAAGGGAAACTATAATGGTTTGGGGACAATTTTTTTTACATTTCCTATAAGTTTTTGAACTCATGTTTTGTACATATTTTTTTAACTATGTGTACAATCTGTACACACAGAGGTTGATTTACTAAAGGCAGTTGCACTCTGCAAGGTCATTTGCTCCAGATCTTAGTAAATGAGTTGAGGGTTTGCAGAGAATATTCAATCACGTGCAAGAAAAATAAAAAAAAAACAGCATTTTTGCAAGCACATGATTGGATGATAGAAGTCAGCAAATGCCCTTGTTGAGTATAATTGCGCTTTAAAAGTGCACAGTCAATTTGCCTTTAGTAAATCAACTCCTGTATGTAAATATTGCACACATATAGTTAAAAAAAAAATGCGTTCCATTTTCCTCCCTAAGCTCAGTGTCATTGTTTGCTTTTGCCTGCTTTTGGAGAGAGTCCCTGGCAATAGTTTAAGAGTATCCAATAAACTCTGTTATTATTATTTGTCTGTAGCCCTCTTTTGGTGGTGGTGGGGGGGCTGTGGTTTATGACAAATGGACTTCCCCAAATAAGATATTGTGCTAATCATGTAGGTAAATAAATTAATCAGAAACTTCACTAAGTGAAAGAGTGGGTTTGATAATAAAGTTGGTAGTGCCTCCACCCTGGACAGGGACGCTGAGAATAGATGGAATTCCCTTCCTGGGAAATTAACCAGTAATCTAATTAAAGTAATTTGGAGCACATTAATTACTGTAGCCAGCATATAATATTAATTGTGCTCTATTAATTAGCTTTATATATTAAAAGTTTAATAATACGTAAATCCCATGTACAAACAGATAATATAAGTAAAGGGCCCAGGGTCCTGGTGTAATTGAGCACATATACCCAGGTATACAGTGTATGGTTATTAAAGATACATCCAGATTAATGCTGCAGCAAGGTTACGTTGCAGGGCCCCTTATGATGATCACGATGCATTACACATCTCGATGCCGGAGACTTGAAGACAAGAACAGCAATGATGGGAAGATCCTCCAACCATTGTCCAACCAGCCTGGAACACAGCTTCTCACCAGCAGAAACCATGGTGTGATACTGGAACTCAGCATCTACATATCTACTTTGTGTCTTAGTCCCATGTAGCTTCTACACTATCATTCAACAAGTCCTCTAGCTACCAAGTGGCCGTTGGGTGCTTAACAAACTTTGTTGCAGATTCGTACCTCTTTCTGCTCTGAAGATAAAGCTCTTTGTTCCACTTTGTGTCTTTGGATACTGATTCTGAATGGGAGTGGCTACTTCACTAAGTCGGTGCTCTTTCATTGTTCTGATGAGAAAAGTGTTGGCCTTTAGAAGTGTTAACCCTTAGAGAGTACTTTAACAAAAAATTACAGTTTGACTTGTATCTTAGTGCAGATTTCTTCAACGAAGCAGGAAATTACATTTTTGGGGGCGTCCTATACACCAGCTGTGTACAGAAGGCCTTCAAGTTGCCATATTATATTCAATTATACAGAAAATTACAGCGATGCAGATAGAAAAGGAAAGGTCATTTGTTATAACAAGAAATTACAATATGGCTTGTATAACCATTGTAAATTCTATATAATTTTTTATTTATTTTCTAAATTTTCTACGAAAGTGGAGTTACCCTTTGGGTTGAAAATAGCCAAGACAGCAAAAGCTAAGACTAAAATGACAGTCATTGTAAGCCATGTAACTGCTACAAAACATTATACTGGTGCCCAACACAATTTCTGGACCACTAAAACTTTTGTGTTGTGGTAATGTACATGATACCGCAACACATGGCAATGCACGTTACATGTGTTGGTGTGATGATATGCAATTTAGTCTTAATTGCATCCCAACGTAGCTTGCTGAAGGACACGTGTTACAACATGCAGCAATACACTGAGGTTCACTGCCAGAAATGGTACATGCACCATTTTGTATGCATTGGGCATCAATGAGTGTGTGCTAATGCACCACATTGGTATGAAGGGACCCTAAATAAAGCCCCCTTCCCTAGCCAGAGATACCACCAATGTGAAAAAATTATGTTCAGCCCCACTCCAAAGGTATTTATTGCTATTATTTGTAAATAGTCTTGGGTGGGGGCGATGATTTCACTGCATAGGCGTGTCACTCTCCCTATTTGTTGCTATGAATAGGGCCATACTCCTATGGATGACTGTTTCCCCTACAACTAGGGCCTGCATCTTAGATATGAATGGGGTAGGTAGAGTGCATGTGAAGGTGGCTAAAGGTAAAGAAGAAAGCTAAAAGTAAAGATGTATTTTAAAAAGTGTACTAAAAAGGCCCCCAGATCTAATTTTACAACTCCCAAAGCCAAGAAATTAAATCTAAACAAATTTGGCAGTCCTGCCGAGCAAATTTAATCAATAAAGCTAAAGAAAGTCTGATAATAAAATGAAGCATTACCAAGGCCTGCTCGACGAATGCTCATTATTGGAAGGTGATGCATATCCAGAGGGGCCGTAGCCAAATATGAGTCACTGATTAAGAACATTAATAGAATACCCACCACATCAGACATATCAAATTGATTAATTGTACGCAAGGAAGCACATTTCGGGAGTATGTATGTGAAATAGCTCATTATGTATGTAAATGTGAACTGATATTCAATAATGAATATTGCAAACAACATTTATCCACAGTGGGACATGAACACAAGCGGGTAATCAGTAATAATTAGACAAGCATCTCAAGCCTTCAAAATATCTTGTCATGCAGCAGAAAGTGATTAGTTTATTAAAGGACAGTTGGGAAGGCTTCTCACACAGTTTGAAGGATGTTTTGATGGTAAACTGTCCCAGGAATTAAAGTTGAACTCCAGGCAAAAAAAAACCCCCTTCGTTTAAATATATTCCTCAATAGTTACACAGGATATAAAGCCACACTCCTGAACTATTTATCAGTTCTTGATAGTCTGGATTTAGGTCCTAGCACAAGGTGGCAGTTTGTTGTCCTTAAGGCTGGGTTCACACCACAGCATGAAGCAGCTTACAGCAGGGGTCCGGTGCATTCCTGTTCACCGTTTTAGGTCTGATTTCAGCCCGAAGTTTTGGCTGAATTCAGACCAGAATACCCACAGGACTCCTGTGCAATTGGCACCGGAGCCGCTCTGAAGATGTGTGAACCCGTTCCATAGAGAGCCGGTCACAATCTCCTGACATGCAAATTGGTAGCGGGGAAACCCACATCCAATTCACAATAGTGTGAACCCAGCCTAAAGGTGATTTAAAGCTGATGGTTTTTTTTGGAAAACAGTGGGGACTCATTTTTGGTATGGTGTCCTCTACTTGGTCTGGTCAACTCAAAGTGACTGGGTAGTTGTAGACCAGTAAGAGTCTAAGGTCAGCTGGGATAGTCCCAGCGGCTGTTTTGTGGCTGGGGGCATTACTTAGTTAACTGGTACCACAGATACAAGGTTTAGTTATATGGTTAAGACTTTACTGCTACAGGGCTGGCGTTCTGCACAGGATCACGTATATATACTGTATGTGATTGTGCACTTTCGCCTAGGGGGTGCTCTGTCAGCTCGCCACTACTGCTTTCATTAGTCAAAGCAGAAGGCAATCAGCAGGTGCCGGCCAATGGATGTCCGCCGACATCTGCCGATCATCAGGAAGACACACAGGATAAAGCCCTGCCTATGTAAACAAGGCAGTGTTACGTTCTGACAGCGGGGATGTAATGGATTTTCTTTCCCTGCAAGGCAGGGAAAGAAAATCCATACCATCCCTTAGTAAAAGCACCTCACAAAATACACAAAAACACTGGCTAAGCACACAGTTAACCCTTTGATCATTCTAGATGTTTAACATCTTCCCAGCCAGGGTCATTAGTACAGTGACAGTGCATATTTTTTAGCACTGATCACTGTATTAGTGTGACTGGTTCCCACAAAGTGTCAGTTGTGTCCGATCCCACAAAGTGTCAGTTATGCCGCGTACACACGACCGGACTTTCCGGCAGAAAAGGTCCAACGGAACGAATCCGGCGGACATTCCGATCGTGTGTGGGCTTCTGTCGAAAAATCTGACGGACCTTAGAAATAGAACAAGTTTCAAATCTTTCCGACGGCCTCGATTCCTATAGAAAAAAATATTCGTCTATATGCTAGTCCGACGGACTGAAAACGACGCAAGGGCAGCTATTGGTTACTAGCTATTGAACTTCCTTTTCTAGTCCAGTCGTACGTCATCACGTTCGAAACAATCGGACTTTGGTGGGATTGTGTGCAGGCAAGTCTGTTTCGTCGGAACTTCGGGGTTCAGTCCGACGAGAAGTCTGCTCATGTGTACACGGCATTAGTTCGATTGTCCTCCGCAATATCCCAGTCCTGTTATAAGTTGCTGATCATCGCCATTACTATATATTCCATAGTTTGTAGACGCTATAACTTTTGCGAAAGCCAATCAATATATGCTCAATATATATTGGGATTTTTTTAACAAAAATATGTAGCAGAATACATATTGGCCTAAATTTTTGAAAAATTTTTATTTGTTTACATTGTTTTTTTTTTATCTATTTGTGGGAAAAAAATCACAAAGATTATTTGGATACAGCGTTGCATGACCACGCAATTGTCAGGTAAGGTAACGCAGTGCCGTTTCGCAAAAAATGGCCTGACCATGAAGGGGGGTAAATCTTTCAGAGGTCAAGTGGTTAGGGACCTGCAACCTGATCTGATTCACCCTGTTATGTTTTTGTTATTTACATTTTGTATGTTATTTTTAATAAAAGGCTGATATGGCAATTTAACCCCACTTTAGATTAGTGTGTTTTCTTTGGGGGGGGTATAGGAAGGTGGAATTTGGAAGGATGGTCAGATAGGAGTCGGTATGTGGGTGACCTCTGATCTATACCCTGGTCATGGGCATGAAAACTGAGCATATTGTATAATGAAAAAATTCGCTATACTGCCAAAAGTATGTGGTAACCCTCCACATTCTTGACTTTGGTTGTTTCCAGGTACTGATATTTTTACAGCATGGAGACATTGTAGCCAATTGAGCTCTTCCAACTTTGTAGTAACAGTTGGTGAAGGCCCTTTTCTGTTCCAGCATGACTATTTGCCTTGTGCAGCCAGCTCCATAAAGACATGGTTTGATGCATTTAGCGTTTGAGGAACTCAGGTGGCCAGCACAGAACCCTGACCTCAACCTCTACCGAACATGTTTGCGATGAAATGAGGGCCAGAACTTCCCATCCAACAGCACTACCTGACCTCACAAATGCTCTTTTGCTAAATGGACACAAAATTCCACAGGCACTCCATAATCTAGTATGGAGACTGATAGAGCTGAAGAGAGGGAGCTGACTCCATGTTAATGCTTTTAAATTAGCATGGTTTTAAATTTGAATCGTCATGGTTTTACTTGAGTGTTATATGAGTGTCGTGGGCAGGTGTCTACAAATGTTTGGCCATATAGTGTATCTAAAGCCAAAACCTGAACCTGGAAAAAATGTAATATTAAAAATTTTGAGTTGTTGGAACAGAAATAGAGGAGAAACCTTCAATGGGCACAATAGTGACGACTGTCTATAAGAGGATTTTCCCTCCACTGGTGAGATTTCTTCTCACTTCCTGTTTTGTTTACAGATCAGAGAGGGTAGGGAATACTCCCTAATGAAATAGTAGTGGCAAAAAGTAAAGGAGATTTTACCCTTACTTATTATATAACAAAAATAGCTTTGGATATACCATCATTGAAAACAGTATGTAAAATGATTGGCATGTCTAGAGATGTAGGCAGCTGAAAAGGAAAATTTTGACATTCCTAGTCAAGCTTGGTCATGCACCAAACCCAAATCCATCCATACCTTTCTGCTTAGATTGCCATCAGATTTTATATGTTCTTTGTGTGGATTAGGGATATTTCCTCTTATTCCATGTGACAGAATCTGGGAGTAATGGGACATCTCTGAGAGAGACACAGACAGCAACATACATGTTTTAATAGCTGAACGGAGAAGGGTTAGAACCCCTCTTAGGTTTTTATTGCTTTTTGTGTCATCCTGTCCTGGTGTCACCATTTGCTCTTATCTTTCATCCTGGCATCACATGGACATTAACTAAGTATATTTCTTTGCAACCCACACAGCAATTAAATCTGAATCATTTTCAAACCCTTCCATATTGTGTCCAAAACTGAAAAGAACACTTGTTTTGTTTGGAGTCAGGCTTTTAGTAGTACAACTGCTCCCATTGAATAAGTGGGGTGTGTTGGAAAGCTACATCCTGTTACTTTTAAAGCGCCCTGAGATCCCTGAACATGCTCTGATAGGCGACTTGTGATTACCTCATAGTTACATAGTTACACAGTTAGTAAGGTTGAATAAAGACACCAGTCCATCCAGTTCAACCTGAGTGAGTGTGGGTGCATGCCTACAATTGTCCCTATCCCTGTACATTGTGTCTCATTAAGATGCTCATCTATTATATTATTATTTATTTAAGGTACCCATATAGCGCTGTCAATTTACGCAGCGCTCCACACATACGTTGCACACTCACATCAGTCCCTGCCCTCAAGGAGCCCGCATTCCAAGGTCCCTAACTCACATTCATATATTAGGGTCAGTTTTGGACAGAAGCCAGCATGTCTTTGGCGTGTGGGAAGAAACCGGAGTGCCTGGAGGAAACCCACACAGGCACAGGGAGAACATGCAAACTCCAGGCAGGTAGTGATGTGGTTGGGATTTGAACCAGTGACCCTTTTTGCTGCTAGGGGAGAGTGCTACCCACTACACCACTGTGCCACCACCTCCTGTGGCTGCAAACTCTGGCCAGCCTTCTCCCATCCTCAAAGCGTCACTGTTGTTTAGCTAAACTTCCCTTCACAATGATAAGACAATAGTAAGGTGTAGGCAGCCATCTTGGCAGAGAAGAGGGTGACCATGTGATTAGTTAGAGGCCTAGGTTCAAGGCCTATAATGCTGAGCAAGGGGATTGTAGCACCATGGAGGAACCTCAGCATAAGTGGGATACCAGAGAAGCAGGGCAGAGACCTAATCCTTGACTGGAGTTTAATGATCTCTCTCCTAGGATTTAGTAGCTGAAACATCCAGTATCTTGCAGCCAGAGGCTAAATCCACAGAATGCACAGTTGGCTTAAATATCCACAATCCGTGAAGGCTGTCAATACTATTTGTCCCTCTTTTAGAGTCTGCCATGTCCATGTGTTTCATGTGACCTAACTCTCTCTCCCAGGAATTTGAGTGAGAGTCAATTAATTTCTTGTTTAGTCTAAAAAGTAACTGGCACCCATCTGTTCAGATTGATTCACTCCTACCAAGGCCCCTGAGGTGAAATGCTAGCCTGCCCTGCCTCTGAGCTTCCTCATATGCCTTTGAGGCTCCAGGGCCTGGGACATGGGGTGGACAGGAGGGGCGGCTGTCCTGGGCACTGTGGCATCATATGAGGTGGGAGGGGGGCACTGTCAGGAAATTGAGGGGGGGGGGGGGATTTATGCTAGGAGGGGTAAGAATTTTTCTAAGAGGGGAAACTTGGGTGTAAGTGCTGGGAGTCGTGATTTAGAGGGATTTGTGTTGGGATGGGGAATGGGAGAAGAGGATTTGTGCTAGGAGGGGGGATTTTGGGGGGTTTGTACCTGAAGAAGTGATGTGGTAGGGGGGGATTTTTTTAGGGGGGGGATCTGTGCTAGTAAGGATGATTGGGGTGTATTTATGCTGGAGTGGGAGGGGTGAGGATATGTACTCAGAAGGGAAATTTGAGGGGTAGAAGATTTGTGCTAGGAGTGGTGATTTTTTTTTTCGGGGGTGGGGCCCAAAGATTTGTGCTGGGAAGGGGGATTTCAGCAGGGGGGCAGATTTGTCATGGGAGGAAGGGGAATTTATGCTTAGAGATTAAGCATGCATATTCATGTTCAATTTTTGCTGGCACAAATGCTCATACGTCTTGTGGGTGCGCAGACGGGCTGGTCTGAGTATTTCAAAAACTACTAATCTACTGTGATTTTCAGGCAAAACCATCTCTAAAGTATACAGAGAATGGTCCAAAAAAAAGAAAATATCCAGTGAGCGGCAGTTGTGTGGATGAAAATTGCTTGTTGATGTCAGAGGTCAGAGGAGAATGGGCAGACTGGTTTGAGATGATAGAAAGGCAACAGTAACTCAAATAACCACTTGTTACCACCAAGGTATGCAGAATACCATCTCTGAAGGCACAACACATCGAACCTTGAAGCAGATGGGATACAGCAGCAGAAGACCACACCGGGTGCCCCTCCTGTCATCTAAGAACAGGAAACTGAGGCTACAATTCATACAAGCTCACCAAAGCTGGACAATAGAAGATTGGAAAAATGTTGCCTGGTCCGAGGAGTCTCAATTTCAGCTTCATCATTCAGATGGTAGGGTCAGAATCTGGCGTAAACATGAAAGCATGGATCCATCCTGCCTTGTATCAACGGTTCAGCCTGGTGGTGGTGTAATGGGGTGCGGGATATTTTCTTGGCACACTTTGGGCCCCTTAGTACCAACTGAGCATTGTTTAAACACCACGGCCTACCTGAGTATTGTTGCTGACCATGTCCATCCCTTTATGGCTACAGTGTACCCATCTTCTGATGGCTCCTTCCAGCAGGATAATGCACCATGTCACAAAGCTCAAATCATTTCACCACTGGACAACAAGGTCACTGGACTCCAATGACCTCCACAGTCACCAGATCTCATTCCAATAGAGCACCTTTGGAATGTGGTGGAATGGGAGATTCACATCATGGATGTGCCGCCGACAAATCTGCAGCAACTGCATGATGTTATCATGTCAATATGGGCCAAAATCTTAGAGGAATGTTTCCAACACCTTGTTCAATCTAAGCCATGAAGAATGAAGGCAGTTCTGAAGGGAATAGGGGGTCCAACCCAGTACTAGCAAGGTGTACCTAATAAAGTGTTTATCACCACAGATGTATAACAAACATATATTAGAAAAAATATATAGGAAACTGCTTCTCACACAATACACAACATTTATTGCACACACAGAATATAAAAGCTGTGACAAATACAATATTCTAGTAAACCAACAAATACAGGAAAAAAACAACAATATACAAAAAGCGTGTCCAAAACCACTAAATATAAAAACTCAAAATACTAATAGAAAAAAAAAGTGACAAAATAAAGTCATAAATCACATAAATTAGTGTTCAATATAAATCAATATAATATAATAATAATCTTATTAATAATAATGCAAGTCCACTCCCAAAAGAAATGTTCAGGATTCCATTAAGGGGGCCAATGAGAGATCTTAAATAAAAGTCAAGTGACACAGTTCCATGTGAGATAGTCCCAAGCCGCCTTGGTGTGCAAATTCTCTTACCGGATAAATGTGATCTCCAAATGATAAGAGATCAACAGTACAAGAAACACCCACTATGGATCACTCAAGGATATAATGGCCACTGCAATGCCCACATGGTCCTCCTCTGCCTGTCTACAATTCTCTGCAATGTTCAGAAAGAAATACAAAGGACCATAGCGTAATATTGCTAAAAAACACAATTTTTTTCAATCGTATATACTCACAAGCATTTTAGGATTAAAAAGGCTCAAACAACACCTCACCGCGGTACACTGGCGGGTGTAATGGTGTTATAGGCCACTAACCCCGCCCTACGCATTTTGTCTATGCAAGGGACGTCTTCAGGGAACAAAGAAGATTGATGAATGATTGCTCTCCCTCTGGTGTGTGCAGCTATATGTAACATGGAGCACAATCAACGTTTTAATGCATAGGTGCCCCTATGCATGCATTTACATTTATCCATGTATGTGTGTGCGTCAATGTTGGAGTGGGGGGGCTCAAAAATTTTTGGTGGAGGGTGGATTTTAAGTGATTAGGTGTTACTTCTTTAAGGCTTTAAAAAAAAAAAATAAAAATTGAATAAACTTTTTTTCAATCACATAGGGAAAAAAAAGTCCCCTATGTGATGTATTTTTTTGTTGACAAGTTCTCTTTAATGAAACATTAGGGGTCTAAAAGATTTCTCAACTTTCCTCCAATTAAACAAATGCAGCGCAGATCGCACAATATTTGTTTTACCGAGACCTGGAAGTGACATTATACATGTCACTTCAGGGTCAGTAACATGAAGGGGAGATCAGTGAATGGATGTTTGCTGATCTCCTCCCCCCTACCTGGCGGTGCCCGCCATGCCAGTCCCATGCTGATCTCCCCATGCTGGGGGTGTGCAGGGGGGCCCACAGTAACGGGGGTATGCCAGAAGTGTGTGTAAACCCCCCCCCCATAGCCACTGCTGTATGGCATATGTTGGTGGCAGTAAAAAGGTTAAACACTAAGGGCTCAATTATTCTCCTTTTTGGATTGATCCTCAGGTGGAATGTGGCAGCGTTATGTCGCCTCCTCACCGTCTGTTTTACCCCTTAACCAGGGGCGGCCTGTGCATTAAGGGCACACGCAGGGGTGGACTGACAACTCATGGGGCCCCCAGGCAATAGGAGATTATGGGGCCCCCGGGCAATAGGAGAAGATTATGGGTCCCCTGGGCAATAGGAGATTATGGGGCCCCCAGGCAATAGACTATGGGGCCACACAGTATACACACACACATACAGTATACACACAGACACACAATGTACACAAAAACACAGATTTTTTTACATACTGTCCCTGGTTTTATTGAGGCTGGCAACCCTGATGGGGCCCCTTAGTGGCATGGGGCCCTCGGGCAGTGCCCGAGTGCCCGAATGGTCAGTCCGCCCCTGGGCACACGGGCGCCGCCCCCTCTATCCTCGCCACATCCCTATATGGTTAATGGATAGATTCATGCATTGCATCTACACCACTGCCCACCCCTTTTCAGACGCCGGGCGCCTGAATTACAGCGGCGAGGGTGTATTTTTGAAGCACCTGATTAGAGCCATAGGCTTTAATAGGCTTCAAAATAGGGTGGTCTCGGAGCGCAGAGCATTGCGCTCTGAGTCCACCCAGATGTGTTAGAAAAGCAAATGAATATTTGCTTTTCTAACACTGAATTGCCTCTCCACCAATCAGGAGGTGCAGGTCTGTTTCCCGATTGGCTGAAAGGTCAGGCGATCCTATTGGAAGCCTAGGAGGGGAGGAGATGCATTGTGGAAGCCGCCATGATCTCAGAAGGAAAGAGGACACAGAAGATGCTGCAAGATGCCTGCCGCTGCCTATCCCCCTGACCGATGATCCCCGATGTGCCCACTGATCGGGTAAGTGCCGGTGGATCGGCAAACAGCAGATGGGGGGGGGGGGTTTATTTGCCACACCCTCCAAACAAAAAAACACCATCTGCCACAGCCTTAAACCCTGCACTTTGCCATCCTAGGTCAGAGGGAGGGTGATTTACTAAAGGCAAATATACTGTGCGCTGCAATTGCACTTTGCAGTGCACTTACTCTAGATCTGAGGGGAAGCTCTGCTGGTTTCTATCATCCAATCACGTACAAACAAAAAATGCTTTTTTATATTTTTTATTTTCCTTGCATGTGATTAATTTATTCTTTTGCAAAGTTTTACCTCATTTACTAAGCTCTGGAGCAAGTGTACTTGCAATGCACAGTATATTTGCCTTTGAATCACCCCCAAAGTGTGTTACTGCCCAGATTCCCAAGGTGAACATAATGGAAAATAAAGTCTGAAAAGAAAAAGAATTAATGCAGTCACCATATCTAGGGACTGGTAAGCTGCAATATAATATATTTTTGTTCTTGGGTTTTTATACACTTTCTAACAGTTGGCTATATTGTATTTCTATTCAAAGTAAAAAAAAAACAAGCCAATCATTTGATATTTATTTAATTACCTAATTATGTGTAATTGGTAATCACATTACATTATTTGAGGTTATTATTTTTTACAATTGTGTTTATTACAAATGCCTATATACAGTTACTGCATCTTGACATTAATAGGCCCTTACCAAGACTTTTAATTAAATTTTATTTGATATAATATTGCCCCTGAGATTGCCAGTTTATTTTAATTGAAATAGTATCATACCTATTAAGATGATTACTATCTCCCCATTTTTTAACTTTTTAATGTCTTTGTGAAATTACATTTTGATTACTATTGCACTGTGTGTCCTTACAAGTTCATTTTCTCATAGAACAGATTGACTCCGGCAATGGCATACATGGGCACTAATTACCCAGTGCTGGACTGATCATGTGAGCAATGCCAGGCTCATAGTGCCAATTTCATTCTTCTGTTATAATACGCCAATCATATGCTGCATTGGTGAGGAAGAAACAACAAACACATGTGGTAAAAGGAAGCTATAACTTTAGGTTATAATTTTAGGTTAATTTTAGTTTAATGTATTTTTAAAATAAATTTGCAAGTATGTGTTAACCACTTGACCTCTGGAAGGAAGGAATTTCTTCATCAATTTAGGCCAATTCTGCTACATATTTCTGATTAAAATATCCCAAAAAAGCGTATATTGATTGGTCTACAAACATTGGGATATTTGTATTTATTTTTATTTATATTACTAGTAATGGCGGCGATCAGCGACTTATAGCGGCACTGCATACTTTGTAGTGGACAATTTGGACACTAACTGAAACTTTTGACACTTTTTGGGAACTAGTCACACTAATACTGTGATCACTGCTAAAAATACGCACTGTCACTGTACTAATGACACTGGCTGGGAAGAGGTTAGCATCAGGGTCGATCAAAAGGTTAATTGGGGGGCTATCCAGTGTTTCTCTAAACTGTGGGAGGTGCTTTTACTAGGGGAAGGCATGGATCCATGAAGGCAGGAACACAGGATCCATGACTTCCCTACTGAGAAAATGGCGATCTGCTTTGTTTACATAGGTAGACTGCTGTTCTGCCTCTCTGCTGAATCATCGGTGACGGCGGATATGGAGTCCACGGTACCCGCCGCTGGTCTCCAGCTGTGTGTGATCACAGCGGGAGTGAGACACTGACGGTGCGCATGCGCGCACCATATATATATATATATATATATATATATATATATATATATATATATATATATATATATATGATCCAGCACACAGATGCCACCCTGTAGCAGTAAAACTGCTATAGGGTGGACCTGAAGAGGTTAACCACTTAAGCCCCAGACCATTTGGCTGCCCAAAGATCAGAGCACTTTTTGCGATTCGGCACTGCGTTGCTTTAACTGAAAATTGCGCGGTCGTGCAACGTGGCTCCCAAACAAAACTGACGTCCTTTTTTCCCCACAAATAGAGCTTTCTTTTGGTGGTATTTGTTCACCTCTGCGGTTTTTATTTTTTGCGCCATAAACAAAAAAATAGCAACAATTTTGAAAAAAAAAAACGCATTATTTTTTACTTATTGCTATAGTAAATATCCCCAAAAAATATATAAAAAAAAAACTCATTTTTTTCCTCAGTTTAGGCCGATACGTATTCTTCTACATATTTTTGGTTAAAAAAATCGCAATAAGCGTTTATTGATTGGTTTTCGCAAAAGTTATAGCATCTACAAAAAAGGGGATAGTTTTATGGCATTTTTATTAATAATATTTTTTATTACTAGTAATGGCGGCAATCAGCGATTTTTATCATGACTGCGACATTATGGCAGACAGATCGGACACTTTTGGCGAGATTTTGGGAACATTCACATTTTTTACAGCGATCAGTGCAATTAAAAATGCATTGATTACTGTGTAAATGTGACTGGCAGTGAAGGGGTTAAGTGTGTCCTAGGGAGTGATTCTAACTGTGGGGGGCGTGGCTATGTGTGACACGACACTGATCACTGCTCCCAATTATAGGGAGCGGTGATCAGTGTCCTGTCACTAGGCAGAACGGGGAAATGCTTGTTTACATCAGCATTTCCCCGTTCTTCCTCTCCGTGAGACGATCGCGGGTATCCCCGCGGACATCGAGTCCGCGGGACCCACGATCCTACTCACGGAGCTCGCGGCGGGTGCACGTGCCCACAAAGTGCTTCCTAAAGGGCAACGTACAGGTACGTTAATCTGCCCTTCTGCCGATGTATATCGGCGTGAACCGGTCGGCAAGCGGTTAAAAAAGATGAGTTGTACTGTTTTTAACATTCACACACGCAAGCACACACATATATATATATATATATATATATATATATATATATATATATACACACACACAGTATCTCATAAAAGTGATCCCCCCCTCACATTTTTGTAAATATTTTATTATATCTTTTCATGTGACAACATGAAATCTAATCTAGGATGGAAAAGGACCTGGGGGTCCTAGTAGATGATAGGCTCAGCAATGGCATACAATGCCAAGCTGCTGATAACAAAGCAAACAGAATATTGGCATTTAAAAAGAAATCAACTCCAACTCAATGCCTCAGATGAGTACCGATAAAAAGAAATTTAATGATATGTTAGATAAATACCATTTGGTTGATATATGGAGGGCCTTTCATCCATTGGAGAAAGACTATACGTATCACTCAAAAGTTCATGGCACATATCATAGATTAGATTACTTTATGATAAATCAGTTAGGAATGGCCGTGGTTTCCTCCTCTGAGATAGGTAGTTTTCTATGGTCGGACCATGCCCCTATATTTCTGGTGATGGACTTGCCAAGCGGCAATATAAGAGGCACCTGGAAATTAAATGACAATTTATTATACGACGAGGTCTGTACCTCATAGATCAGGTTGGCTATAGCAAATCTTACACAAGATCATGTAAAGATCATGTACTTCCCTATCCATTCAATGGGAAATGTTGAAATGTATATTGAGGGGTCTATTTATTAAGCACCGAGCTAGGTTAAAAAAGCAAAAGGGAATAGATCAGCCCAGCTTATACAAGAAATAGCTCAATTGGAAAAACGACATAAACAAAATTCAGCACGGGAGATATTAATGGACCTAACAGAAAAACGACTTGAATTACGAACCCTATTAAACGAACAAACATTACGGGTCAGCGATAAAAATCGCACCCTATATTATCAACAAGGAAGCCCAGACCCTGAAAAAATTGCAGGTATGCCAGCTAATTGTTGAGCCAGGTTCAATAGGAAACTATTTGTAGTTGCTGCCTTTTGGACTAGGCGATCTATTTTATTTTTTATATTTCTATAGGTACTTTTTTCTTTATTTGTAACTTTATATATTACCTTTATCTTCATTTTATCCTTAACCCTACACTGTGCCACTTGTTACACCTTACGGGCCAAAGGGCTTAAGTAATCAGCAATGGTTGATGGATATCTAGATCTAGTTTTACTGGGTAATATCTGGCTTTGCTCTCTTACTAAGTTTATCCTTAAGATTTTATCCTTAGCCACTAGGGGGATTCTGGAGCAATTAGATTATATACTAATGGTACAAATTTATCTTATACTGCTATATTTACCCCAGTCTCTGTATTAACTGATTTGTGTTTATGAAGTTTATTATCTACCTTCAGCTGAAACCATATTTGGTCTGCCCCGGGATGGGCACCTATTTAACATCATTATGCGATGTATGGGTTTCCTGGTTCCCAGTATTAGCTGGGCGTGTCGGTGTTAAGTGGGCGGGGTTACAAGCCGCTCTCCCTTATAAAATACGTGACGTGCAGTGGTAAGACATCGCAGCTGAAGACATCTATGACGAAACGCGTACAGCATCACTACCCACATCACGTGACTTCCAGGAAGCTGAGCGAGTGGGTGGAACCCAACCAGAGTGCACGCTGTCCACCTACAGCTCAGTTGCCTATGCTTTATACCGGCAAGTGCAGCCCCTATGGGACTAGGCATTACGCTGCATGAACTGCATTTTTTGTCTGTTTGCTTTTATACATTTTTTTAAATAATCTTTTAATAAATGGAAGTTTTGGTTATACTGCACTATGGGAGCCAATTTCTCTTTTTTATGAGGATTATGAAAATTACATCAATCACAACCTGGATATCCCAAGGCTGCTCGAGGAACTGCAAAGGCTGACATCAGTGGTTACCAGCCAACCTAAGGAGCTACATGCACATTACCCCTGTAGGGGTAGTAGGATCTGGTGAGTGGGGACCCTTGAGGGGGAGCACGCAAGTCACCTGTCAAGATTCTGTGATCACTAAAGTCACCTGCTACAATTCCTCTAAATACGAACAGTCACCTTCATTGGGATGAATGCACCTATGTGTTCTTTGTAAACGGTGCAATAAACTGCATCTTGGTGCAATTTTTAATTTTGATGCGATTTTTGCTTTTTTTCTGTTTTCTGGTGCGATTTTTTGCATTTTTTTTTGTTTTTTTTGCATCTTGGGTTTATATACACCTTGATTTTATGATTGGGACACTATATGTATACACTTTTTTTACATTTTGGTACGACTTTGGTGATTCTTTGCACTCTTATTTGGATTTGGTTTTTGGGTTTACTCACATCCTGTATTTTGGGTCTGGACACTATATGCACTGTTATAAGCAGAGGATCACTATACTATCATGATATTCATGTTTGGATGTTTTTTGCACTGATATAAGGAGAGTATTTATTTTTATGTCACACTAATTTGTAAGTTATTACATTTTTGGTGATAACTTCTCCTGTGTAGGATTGGTGCCCACACCTAGAGGGCTTTAGTACTCACCTACTGGGGTAGGTGAGGTGTGATAACTATTACACTATCACCTTTATGGTAACTGTTTTGTTATAATTTATTCCACAATAGCACTGTGTCTTTTAATATTAAGCCACTATAGAGTGATTTGTTAGAGCATTATTTGACATATAGGTAGTGCCATTCGCCCCTTCACATCTTCTTTCTTTTCTATATTCTAGAACCCTCCTACGGGGGGCTTTTTGGGGAGGCTCCAACCTTCATACTCGTCCTAAGCGCAGACCTTCCGAATTAATTAATTTACTTGAATGTAACACTACCTATGAGCATTGTGGAATCCCTTAAAAAAATGTTTTCCTTTAAATGGCAGGATAACGCAATCAAATACCTGGGAACACTCATTCCCAGTGTTCCCAGGAATATAATTATCTTCCAACAGCGCAAAGAATAATCAAGACACTCCAACAGTATGACAAGGGTATGTTCTCTTGGACGGGCGGGATAACTATTATAAAAATGAACATATTGCCCAAAATACTCTACATATTTCAGACTATCCCAATATTTCCCTCAAGAAACATCTTGAACCTCCTACGAAAAGCTATAGGGAGTTTTATCTGGGCAGGTAAACCAGCCAGAATTAGCAGAGAAATACTTACCAGGCTAAAAAAAGATGGAGGCCTGGCTCTCCCAGATCTGTCGATATATCTTAGATCAGTATTCATGGCTAGGATAGTGGACTGGTTCCACAATGCAGAACGTAAACAGTGGGTGAAATTAGAGGAGGAGATTGCGGCCATGAAGGTGAAATCACTGCCATGGATAAGGAGAGAAAACAGGCCCCCTAGGGGGGAGTTGGTTTTTGGTGGCATCAACGCTGCAAGCATGGGATGGATTGGTGAGGAGGGGGATAGGGTCTACTTACATCGGCCCAATGACATCCATCTTCAGCAATCCAGAATTTCCACCGGCGTTGGAGGTCACGACCTTCCTAAAGTGGCAGAGAAGGGATGATACTAGGGTGGTACAGACAATGGAGGTGAATAGACTCCTAGACTCCTTCGATGGAGGCTTTAGGTATGGAGCATAATGGGAAATGGATGCAATACTTGCAACTTCAAAAGTTTATTATCTCTCTTATGAAAGGGGGGATGCTGGATTGATGAATGAAAGCACTAGAAATATTATTCCTACAAGAACAGAAGCCAACACAAACATTATCCAACGTACATAAATATTTATTCTCAAATAATAAGGAGCAGGAGATAAGTTATATAAAAAAAATGGGAGGAAGAGCTGGGAATCGATATCCCTAGGGCTAAATGGGAAAAAGCATTTACATTAACACATAAGATATCGATCTCTAATAGGCATCAAGAAAGAAATGATAAATTATTAGCCAGATGGTATAAATGCCCGGTAGATATGCATAAAATAAAGAGAGTGAAGACATTTGTTGGAGATGTCAGACGGCAAAAGGCACATTGTCACATATATGGAATTTCTGTCCGGGGGTCCAGACATTCTGGAACAAAATATATAAAATATATCTGGCTGTGACAGGAATAAATATACAGCCAGATATATTAGTATCTATATTGTCAATGATTCCAGGATCAGGGAAAAGTATAAAAAAAAAGGTATTTTAAAATATTTTTTAACAACAGCACAAACTACTATAGCTAGAAAGTGGAAAAATAGGACAGCGCCTTCTATAGATGAATTGATGTGTGAGATGAGCGAGATGCGTTCCATTGAAGAGAAGATGATATCGATTGAAAAAAAAGGTTTAAAAAAACAAATAATGGCAGCATGGCAAAAATGGGAAGAATTTAGAACATCGTTGTCCTTATTGAGGATGGTATAGGATGCAGGATCAAATAGAGACAACGGAGAGAGGAACGGGGGGGGGCTATATAGGGGGATTTTTTTTTTTAAGATGGGGGGTGTATGTAATTGTGTGTGTGAGCATGTAAGGGCGAGGGTTTGTATGAATGTGGTGTGGTTGAAGATAGCAGCATTATGGATTTAATATAAGGGAAAAGTAGGGGGAAAGTAATTAGAGGTCAGGAATTGATTTTATGTGTTTATGAGTAAATAGAATGTAATCCTAATATACTGCTAGATAAAGAATGGATTTGGATAATATATATTTGTAAAAATGATTTGATAAATAAAGATTATAAAAAAAAAAATTCAGACGATAAAGGATTGGTTTAGGGAGGTAGATAAAATCAGGTTTAAAATAAAAAGTAATAATAAAAATAAAATTTGCTAGTACTTGGAAGAGCTGGTTGGAATTTAGACAAACCCAGGCTTATGTGAGCTATATGGGTAGTAATTAGTTGTTTTCTCTCTTTGTTTGTTACATGGAAATATGCACATTATCAAGGAGAAATTTTAATGGTGGTAGAGAGTTGAGACTCTCTCCTCCTCATAAATAAATAAAAAGGGTAGGGTAAATGAACTTTTTAAAAATAAAAAGATTTTCCACCCAAGATGAGTTTTCAGGATTTCCACCCAAAATGAGTCTTCCTCCTACTTCTGTCCTGTTGGGCAAATGTACAAATTATCTTGCATGTTTGTGACAATTTTTCTACACTCTATAATTTCCTTTTTGTATTCTACTTGGAGAAAGTCCACCACTCTCACGCTATATTTAATTCTACTGATGACAATAATTGTATTAATGTAATTTGTTGTATTGAGTACCAATGTGCCACACTTCAAGGTGTCTGACTTCTATATGCAATATTCATTGTTTTGTGCTTCAAACTGCCTCTACACCCCAGCTCACAGAATTCCATACGTCACCTTAACCGCAATACAGTCAGTGGTGCTTCTTTATTACATCTCATGCCATACGAGCGGACTTTTCAGCAACAAAAGTCCGAAGGCCATTCCGGCGGACTGTCGTCGGACTTTTGACGGACTTCCGATGCACTTTAGAACGAACGGACTAGCACACACACGGTCACATAAAGGTCCGACCGTCTAGTACGCGGTGACGTACACCAGGTCTGACGAGACTATAAAACGGAAGTTCAATAGCTTGTGCGCCACCCGTTGGGCCCCTCATGCTAATCTCGTGTTTATCTCATGTTAGTAGAAGTTTGGTGAGAGACGATTCGTGCTTGTGAGACTCGTATTTTTCAGATCGTTTAAGTGTTGTTCAGTTTGTGCTTGTGAGGTTTGTATCTGCTTTTCAGTGCGTTTAGTCAGTTAACATTGATTTATTCAGTGTGTTATTGTCTGCTTGTTGCTGATTTTCACGATGTTTACTATGAACGATGTTTCCTACGAACGTTTAACGAGTTAAACTTGTACAGTAAAGAAAACCACATGGAACAGCATGCAAGGTAATAATCAGAATATGAACACACGACAAGTACTTACTTTTTTCCAGCACTTTCTGGATTCCTCTGTACTGATTCGGCTCCCTGAGTTTGAGGTCGGACCATCGTTTCCTTTAGCTGATCTTTAGAGCGCCGTACCCCAAAATGATGATGCAGGGCCTTCACCACTTTCTCCATTATTTTTGCCTTTCTTAAATTAGGCTGGGCGTACGGTCCATGCTTCCCATCGTAATCTTTTTTTTTAAAATTGCTATCATCTCCATCATCTCTTCAGGCCTTATTGGAGGCCTTAAATCTCCTCTTCCCGGATCGGGACGTTCCGGGCTCCGGGCTTTCCTCGTTACTTGAGGAATTAGTACACACCTGCTGTGTCTCCGCCATTGTTGCTCCTACTGCGCACCATAGAGAGAAGGGGCGGAGAATATTCGTTAAAAAAGAACGTCAGGGGCGGGCGACGCAGGCGGAGTTTCACACATGCGCAGTGTGTATACAAGGTATCACGCATGTACCGTACATACTTTCTGTGCGTAGAAAAAAGGGGGCGGAGAATATTCGTTAAAAAGGAACGTCAGGGGCGGGCGACGCAGGCGGAGTTTTACGCATGCGCAGTGTGTATAAAGCCATCACGCATGTGTCGTACGTACATTCTGTGCGCGGAGGATAGAGGAACTGCAGTTGCGAGCGTCTGAAACGAAGGTAAATTTTATTAACTTTGTAGCAGCCTATACTGCTTAAAGATTGAGGCCTATGTTGGGATAAGTAAGATTATGAGAGTTTAGCCTAACATTAGTGTTTTTGTCTTGTGTATTATCTTTGACAGAAAACATGAATGCTAAGTTTAGGAACCCTGAATTTCTGACTCAATTTATTGAGAAGTACAGGGAGATGAGGAATCTATGGGAGGTCAAACACCCTGCATATTATATTAAAACAATAAGGAAGTCAGCGCTGGAGAAACTTGTCACATTTGTGCCGAATTTCATCCCAGAAGCAACCTTTAAGTTTGTGGAAAATAAAATTGGGATCTTGCAAAATATTTATAGGAGGAAGCATAACAAGATCCAGATTTCCCTGAGATCAGGAGCATCAGCAGATTATGTATACAGTGGGGACGGAAAGTATTCAGACCCCCTTAAATTTTTCACTCTTTGTTATATTGCAGCCATTTGCTAAAATCATATTAGTTCATTTTTTTTCCTCATTAATGTACACACAGCACCCCATAAGACCATGTGATATTTCAGTTTTTCTTTTTTAATAAATCTGCAAAAATGTCAACAATTCTGTGTTTTTCTGTCAATATGGGGTGCTGTGTGTACATTAATGAGGAAAAAATGAACTTAAATGGTTTTAGCAAATGGCTGCAATATAACAAAGAGTGAAAAATTTAAGGGGATCTGAATACTTTACGTCCCCACTGTATGTACCCAGGCTGTGGCACTACGATAAACTACGTTTTCTTGATGACCAGACTGAAGCCAGGACATCACTTTCAACCCTTCCCTCCACCCCAGCAGAGGCTGATGAGGACCAAGCTGGGCCTTCCATCCTGGAAGAACCAGATGTGACCATCTGGAGCCATTTTAGACATATTTAGTGACCTAATATTAATGATGTTATCTAGATGTTATAATTGATTACCTATTAAAGGATTTTTTTCCAAAAAATTATGTATACATATCAATTGACAGTAGTGGCCAAAAATGTTTGTCACCAGCTTTAAAAAAATGCTGGTGTCAGATTTATACTCTTTTATATGTATTAACATTGAATTTGCAAGGCATGAGCTGAAAATTGTGTGTGATTGATGAACCAAAAACTAAAACTATGTCCCTTTTTTATATACACAGGATGAGGTCAGTCAGGAGGAAGGTGTGGAAAGTGGCAGGCAGGAGGAGGTCGGGCCCAGTGTCTTCCAGGAGGAGGCCGGGCCCAGTGTCATCCAGGAGGAGGCCGGGCCCAGTGTCATCCAGGAGGAGGCCGGGCCCAGTGTCATCCAGGAGGAGGCCGGGCCCAGTGTCATCCAGGAGGAGGCCGGGCCCAGTGTCATCCAGGAGGAGGCCGGGCCCAGTGTCATCCAGGAGGAGGCCGGGCCCAGTGTCATCCAGGAGGAGGCCAGGCCCAGTGTCATCCAGGAGGAGGCCGGGCCCAGTGTCATCCAGGAGGAGGCAGGGGTTAGTGTCAGCCAGGAGGTGGCCGGGCCCAGTAGGAGCCTCACACTATCGCAGGTTCCTCCCCTCCGCCTTCATACAAAAAGGCCCAGAAAGGGGATGGTGACAGAGGAGGCATCACTGCGCCTCATGAGAGAAGCTACAAATTTCCTCAAGAGCCCCCCCTGAAGCTGAAGAGGCCTATGGCTCCTATATAGCCAGCAGGTTGCTCGAAATGGAGAAGGACCAACGCCTCCTGTGTGAAAAACTTTTTTCTGATGTCCTTCACAATGGGCTGAAGGGCAAGTTAACTGTCAACACCCAAATAAATGAGCAAGCCCCTCCTCCTCCTCCTGCCACAAGTCAACCACCAGAGCCACAGCCTACAAGAAGGGCTGCAGGGAAGGGTGCAGGGCAGCGTGGAGGGAAGGCTGGAACAAAGAGAAGAAAGTGATGACCTGGTTTCAGTCTGGTCTGACAGAAGACGCAGGCTGGTGTAGTACCACAGCCTGGGGACATAAAATGTCATCTGCTGCTGCTCTTGATCTCTGGGATTCCTGGACCAGATTGTGCTCCCTATTATATGGACTCCTCAAGATCCCAATTTTCTTTTCCACAGACTTGATGTGGGGCCAAAAGTCTTCACAAATTCGAAAAGTTTCTCCAGCGTTGACTTCATCTTTATTTTGTTAACCATAATAAATGGATATTTTATCTTATGAAAATACTTGCCCATGTGTTTTTATTAACATCGATTTTTTTAGAGACAATGTCAAATTAACAAGGGACAACAACCTCCTTGAGGTTCCAAAAACAAAAAATTTCTTGTGGTAACTTTACACCAAAAAATAAAAAAAGCAAAAAATATACAAAAAAAATGTTCTTTGTGGTAACTTTACACCAAAAATAAAAAGATATATGGAGATAAATAGAAAATAATTGATGAATGCAAAAAACAATTGTGTAAACATTAGTATGAAGATATGGCTTTTAAAAAATACAATATAATTCATGAGATCAAGAGAAATAATCCAGAAATAAGTTTGTGAGAACTCTGTGTGAATATGAACAGCAAAACAACTTCATTCTTTTAGCGTTATAAAGAAGACAACTAATGCGCTGCATTCAACGATCACAGAATTTGCAGCGTGAGGAATGTGCTACCTACAATACGAACGCTAGTTTTACCAGACCGAGCGCTTCCGTTTTGTACTTGCTTCTGAGCATGCGTCGTTTTTTGTCTGTCGGACTAGCATACAGACGAGCGGATTTCTCGATAGGAACTGGGTCCGGCGGAGTTACGACGTAAAGATTTGAAGCATGTTTCAAATCTAAAGTCCGTCAGATTTTCGACTGGAAAAGTCCACTGAAGGTCCGATGAAGCCCACACACGATCGGATTGTCCGCCGGGCTCAGTCCGTCGGACCAGTCTGGTCGAAAAGTCTGCTCGTGTGTACGCGGCATCAGTCGCTAAATTTTCCCCCAGATCCAAATGCTAAAATTGCTGTTAATTCAGCTGTGCATTTGCTACGTGCTGTTCATATCTTAGAAAAATATAATTATATGACACTTTAGTTTGAGATACAGCCTCTCCTGGTTGCTTAGGCTGACATATTATTTTTAATGCAGTATATACCGTATATATAAATTGTGACATCGCAAACCCATACACTTCATCATTAAACATCTGCAGCATTTGGATTCTTGGTAATGAGCACATCTCCACAGTTTCCCCTCCCCCTCTAATTATGCTTCTTTAGACTATAATTTTAATGTTGGGTAGCAGCATTCAGAATGAGCTGGGAAACACTGCATCAGGAGGTTTAATGTATTGCAGGCTGCAGAGAGAAAGACCTACAAAAGACAAAATTGGAAATGTCTCTACTGATTTATCTGGTATTATGAAGTAGATTCAGGCACATTACACAGAACGCTTTTGTACGCATGAAACTCAAAGTGCACCTGTGCCTGGAGTATAGACATTTATAACATGTTCTTAGCAAGCAAAAAAATAGCTTACAAACAAGCCCTCATTTATAGCTCCCAACTGTCCCTGATTTGGAACAAAGTCCCTCTGTCCCTCTATCTCTCTGTGTCTAAACCTTCCTTCCAATTTCTGAATTGTTGCATCTGTAAATTTCAAAAGCCAGTATAAAGGAATAGTAGTGGTAAAAAAAAAAAATAAAATACTTGCGTGCTTAATTAATCTTTTTTTTGTATAATTTTCATCACAAGTCTTCACTCATAGCTCCCAACTGTCCCTGATTTGGAAGAAAGTCCCTCTGTCCCTCTCCCCCACTTGTCCCTCATTTTTGTCTGATCTGTATAGTTGTATATAAAATGCACTTTTTATCTTGCAAAAAGTGTTTGCCAGTGTTAAAACTTTTGTTAAATTGTTGCATTTGTAAATTTCAAAAGCCAGTACAGTGAAACCTTGGATAGCGAGCATTCATTCCAGAAACATTCTTGTAATCCAAAGCACTTGTATATCAAAGCGAACTTCCCCATAAGAAATAATGGAAACTCAAATGATTCATTCCACAACCATTTATTCATAAGTCCTTCAATTTATAGTCCATATAAAAAGATTATAGCAATGTGACCAGGTTGTATAACCATAAAATGTCCATCCACAAATGGAAGACTCCACAAGGGGATTAGAAGCAAAATCCATCAGAAGCTACAGAGTATAAAAGAGAAGAGCGGGGCCTCTAATGCCTCGTTTCCATCGAGCGGATCGGTTTGGTTTGGTACGGTACGCTATTTTGGGTGTTTCCATTATGAAAGCGGCCCATACAACCGAACCGAACCATTCCATTCAGGGTCCTGCTTCAGATGTGGGGCCATAGAAAATGGAACGGTTCGGTTAGGGCGGAGCTACGATACATTCCACTGATTGGCGAACGTGTGACGCCATGCTAGGCATTTTTTCTAAACCCACGTATGGCCCCTGTCGGTCCGACTTGCAGTGGAAACGCTCGCCTGAATAGGCCGGACCATTCTAGGCCTTCCAAACTGTACCGACCCAAACCGATCCGCTCGGTGGAAACGAGGCATAAGTGTAGCAATATGGTTACATTTAATGAAGGTACAACATTTACCAACTCACGTGGTTATTGATAAAAAGAGGCACATCTAAGTATGCAGGCATCCGGGGTAAAGCTGTCCACATAGACCATCCTCCACACCACCGACTCTCACCGCTGTCAGTCTGCAATCGTGACCAGGAAGACTACCCTGCAGTAGAGCGATCTGAAAGCGTGGCTTGAACCGCTCGTGGGGTGCAGCGTGGAAGGGATGACGTCAATGGTGGTGCGGAGGATGGTCTATAGACTTAGATGTGCCTGTTTTAATCATCAACCATGAGAGTTTCTAAATGTTGTACCTTCTTTAAATGTAACTGTATTGCTACACTTAGAGGCGCCTCTCTTCTCTTTTATACTCAATTGTGACATGATGCTACTTGTATATCAAGACATCGCTTGTATATCAAGTCAAAGATTATTAAAAAATGTTGCTTGTCTTGCAAAACGCTCTCAAACCAAGTTAGGCCCCTTTCACACGATCGGACCGTTTAGGTCCGCCTGTCAGTTTTGACGGCGGACCTGAACGGGCGATCCATGTTAGCCTATGGAGCGTCGGATGTCAGCGGAGACATGTCCGCTGACATCCGACCCCGTTCGATCCGCTAAAAGCAGACGTATGGCTCTACGTCCAGATCCGTCGCTGGCGGATCGGATCGGGTGAGATCTGACGAAAACGGACACGCTGTCCGTTTTCGTCCGATCCCTCCATAGGCGGCAGCGGCGCCTGACAAGCCCCTCCCCGCTCAGTGAGCAGAGAGGGACCTGTCATCCGCCGGCTCAGCGGAGATCAACGGACTGATCTCCCGCTGAGCCGGCGGACCGAGGCGGGCTCCGTAGAAACGGAGCCCGCCTCGTGTGAAAGAGGCCTTACTCTCAAATGTTTTACGGTATAAAAGATTAGTAGTGGTAAAAAAAAAAAATAAATAAATACTTGTGTGCTTAATTAATCTTATTTTTTTTTGTATAATTTTCTTTTAAAGGGGCGTGGCACGGGGTGTGTCCTATCCCTACATACTTTTGCTAATAGGTGTCACTGACTATTTACATATTCTTACCAATCAGTAAAATAGTTTAGGAAGCCCTCACTGACCTCGGTAGCTGTTGGCATTGTGGAGAAATGAACCTTCAAATTTCATAACAAGAGTACTGATATAACAGCCCCGTCTCATTGTTTTCTATAGAAACCTTCTCTACTGTAAACAAGTAGCAGGATTTTGGTGTGATCTATTGGGTTGATTGACTCCCTGGTGCCGGCTGCTACAGAGGTCAGTGATGGCTGAAATTGTTTGTAAAGTCACTATGTGACTTTACATGTATCTAATGCAGATATGCAGCCATTAACAAAACTGTATGTGTTTGTTAGAAATGAAAAGGCAAAATACCGTTTCTGACGCCGCAGCTGTGCGGTCACATGATCCCCCTGTGCTGGCCGGCCTCAATCTATGGAGAGAAGCAGGAGGGGCAGAGATTCCCGGTGACGTCAGCCGGCCAGCAGAGGGGAATCTCTGCCCCTCCTGCTTCTCTCCATAGATCGAGGCCGGCCAGCACAGGGGGATCACGTGACCGCACAGCTGCGGTGTCAGAAACTGTATTTTGCCTTTTTATGTCTAACAAACACTAATGTCATATACACACCGTCAGATTTTCCAATGGAAGGTGTTCGATGGGAGCTAGTTGTCGGAAATTCTGACCGTGTGTAGGCTCCATCGAACATTTTCCGTCGGAATTTCCGACAAACAAAATTTGAGATCTGGATCTCAAATTTTCCGACAACAAAATCCGTTGTCGTAGATTCCGATCGTATGTACACAATTCCGAATGCATAAAGTTCCACGCATGCTCGGAATCAAGCAGAAGAGCTGCCTTGGCTATTGAATTTCATGTTTCTTGGCTCGTCGTACGTGTTGTACGTCACCGCGTTCTTGGCGATCGGAATCTCCGACAAGATTTGTGTGACCGTGTGTATGCAAGACAAGTTTGAGCCAAAAAAAAACATGTATTTTGTTATCGGAATGTGCGATCGTGTGTACGCGGCATTACAGTTTTGTTATTGGCTGCATACAGTATCTGCATTAGATACATTGATATGTGCTGCATTACGCAGCAGAATAGAGGCTGGAGGGGCCGGGGGGGAAACACTCTCATGCGGACTGGGAGGGAGGGGGGAGAGACTGCCAGAGGAAAGACAAGAGCTGCGGATGACGGAGGCATGTAACCTGACCACGGTAATCAGGGCTCAGCAGCCATGATTATTGTGGTCAGCAGATGCAGGGGGACTCAGGAACTGGCAGGATCGACCAGGTTTATTACAAGTTAGGAAGAGAAGAATTGCACAGCACAAGCACTGTGCTGTTATTCATGCCTTAAAGGAACAGGATCTTAGTTTTTTTTAGGGTTACAAACACTTTCATTTAAAGCTCTTTTGCTGCTTAAAATCGTATAAATACTGGCTGGCATGTTCATAGTCTAAGCACAGGTGCTCTTTAAAGTATGGATAATATTTAAAATATTGGGTACTTCCAGGTACTATACAGGAAAGCATTTGACCTGCATTTCTATATACTGTACACTGCTTAATGCCTGAGCACCAAATTTCAGGCCTAGGCCCCTTTCACACGATCGGACCGTTCAGGTCCGCCTGTCAGTTTTGACGGCGGACCTGAACGGGCGCTCCATGTTAGCCTATGGAGCGACGGATGTCAGCGGAGACATGTCCACTGACATCCGACCCCGTCCGATCCGCTAAAAGCAGACGGATGGCCCTACGTCCGGATCTGTCGCTGGCAGATCGGATCAGGTGAGATCTGATGAAAACGGACATGCTGTCCGTTTTCATCCGATCCCTCCATAGGCAGCAGCGGCGCCTGACAAGCCCCTCCCCGCTCAGTGAGCAGAGAGGGACCTGTCATCCGCTGGCTCAACGGAGATCAACGGAGAGATCTTCCGCTGAGCCGGCGGACCGAGGCGGGCTCCGTGGAAGCGGAGTCCGCCTCGTGTGAATGAGGCCTTAGTATTGTCACTGGGTAATGAGGGAAAGGTTATAAGTCCTGTGCAAGCTTTGATATAGACAAACATGAAGCTTATATAGGAATTTCAGCTCAGTGCTCTTAAAGGGGGGAAACACCGGGCAAGTATTGGGAAAAATGGGGAATGTTGTGCTATTAAAAAACTTTGCTCTCAATGTGCAACAGACCTAAATAGCAGGATAAATCACAAAGACTGCTACATGACTCATAGGAGGGCTAAACATCCTCCTCCTCTCTTGGCCAAGACACAAGGAGGGGTAAGCTACCATTTGATTTTTTCTTAGGGTTTATATACATTTAAATAGAAAGGTGGGCCAATCAGGTTTCACAAGGGGGTGGAAGGCCCCTGGACAGGAAGGAGAAGTGCATCAGAGGAATTCTGAGCAGCAGGAAATGAAGGGAACTCTCCCCAACATGACACAGACTAGAAAAATAAGCTGCCTTTTTTTTATATTACGACTAATTACATTTTTATTATTAACCACTTCAATACCGGGCCATAGTCATATGACGTCCGCAGATGGAATCTCCCATCCTGGGCGGGCGTCATATGACCTCCTCGGCTTCTCGCCACGCTATATTTTGAAATATCTTTAATTAAAATAATATCTGATGATCCTGTAATGGCAACTTCTTGTTATAGGATGACAATGTTCTCTCACTGTCTCCCAGTTGTGCTCCTGCATTGTCACTCTGTCATACAGGCACAGTCCAATGTTGCCATCATCGGGAATCCTACCCTGAGAAATGCCATCTTTGAAAGGGAAGTAGAGAGAAAGTGGCTTGAACGAGATTGCAGGAAATCAAACTGAATGCAAAATGATGGCATCTATATTATTATTATTTTTTCAGGTACTTATATAGCGCCATCAATTTACGTAGTGCTTTTATATCAGACACAAAGATAAAAGCTGGACTATAGCTTTTCCTGGGAGCACCGTCCCATCAAGAGACTAGTACCATACCTACACAGAAGTTAGGGACTTTATATGTGATTCCAGGAAAACATAGAGAAGCCCTATGTACAAAGAAAAAAAAATTGGTACAAAAATCTAATTTTATTTTACATACAAATCATGTGAAAGATATCCATAAAATATGCACCATGGTTTAAAAGGAAAGTACAATATTTACAAAAGGACTATTCATTAGAATTGCTGCCCATCTCCAGGCTTCTTCAGGACTGGTTCATACAAAGAATCCTTTTTTTTTGGTGTACATGGCAGTTCTTAATGTTTTCCTGGAAGCACATTTAAAATCCCTAATTTCTGTACAGGTATGGTCCTAGCTGCAGGATGTCAGCAGCACCGACATAGGATGAGAAAATTGTGAAAAAAAATGGCCATTGTTTATCATATGCAACAATTCAGCTTACATCCACTTTAATAAATACATAACCGTGCTAAATTTTTGTAAATTTATTTGCTATTTAATTTCCCAACCTTCTGCTTTAATTTCTGATTTAATATGTCGTTTGTCGTACATTTCAGTTGCAAGGATTTTAGATTAATCTTTCTCACTTGAAGGAAACTTTCACAAACAAGCACACTTCATAACAAATTGTTTAGCAAAAATTCAACGATTTTCCTACCAGCCATGACTCACAATAATCCCATCACTTGCCAGGGCTTTATCTGACCCCAGCAGAAGTTTGGCATCGAGCAACGCTGCTAAAACCAAGCTAGGTTCATTACATAAATCATCATTCCATGCTAATGTGCGCTTGTAAATTATTAGTTTACAGATCTGATTTTAATGCCAGATATAAACTGATTGTTCATATTCTTTGCATTTCAAATCATTTTAAATTTAAATAACTTTTTCTTTTTTTTTTTTTTATAATTGACAATTTTTATTAACCACTTCAGCCCCGGAAGGATTTACCCTCTTCCTGACCAGAGCACTTTTTACAATTTGGCACTGCGTCGCTTTAACTGCTAATTGCGCGGTCATGCAATGCTGTACCCAAACGAAATTTGCGTCCTTTTCTTCCCACAAATAGAGCTTTCTTTTGATGGTATTTGATCACCTCTGCCATTTTTATTTTTTGCGCTATACATGGAAAAAGACCGAAAATTTTGAAAAAAAATGATATTTTCTACTTTTTGTTCTTAAAAAAATCCAATAAACTCAAATTTAGTCATACATTTAGGCCAAAATGTATTCGACCACATGTCTTTGGTAAAAAAAATGTCAATAAGTGTATATTTATTGGGTTTGCGCAAAAGTTATAGTGCCTACAAACTAGGGTACATTTTCTGGAATTTACACAGCCTTTAATTTATGACTGCCTATGTCGTTTCTTGAGGTGCTAAAATGGCAGGGCAGTACAAAACCCCCCCAAATGACCCCATTTTGGAAAGTAGACACCCCAAGGAAATTGCTGAGAGGCATGTTGAGCCCATTGAATATTCATTTTTTTTTGTCCCAAGTGATTGAATAATGACAAAAAAAAAAAAAATTACAAAAAGTTGTCACTAAATGATATATTGCTCACACAGGCCATGGGCATATGTGGAATTGCACCCCAAAATACATTTAGCTGCTTCTCCTGAGTATGGGGATACCACATGTGTGGGACTTTTTGGGAGCCTAGCTGCGTACGGGGCCCCGAAAACCAATCATTGCCTTCAGGATTTCTAAGGGCGTACATTTTTGATTTTACTCCTCACTACCTATCACAGTTTTGAAGGCCATAAAATGCCCAGATGGCATAAAACCCCCCCAAATGACCCCATTTTGGAAAGTAGACACCCCAAGCTATTTGCTTTGAGGCATTTTGAGTCCATGGAATATTTTATATTTTGTCACAAGTTGCGGGAAAGTGACACATTTTTTTTTTGCACAAAGTTGTCACTAAATGATATATTGCTCACACAGGCCATGGGCATATGTGGAATTGCACCCCAAAATACATTTAGCTGCTTCTCCTGAGTATGGGGATACCACATGTGTGGGACTTTTTAGGAGCCTAGCCGCGTACGGGGCCCCGAAAACCAATCACCGCCTTCAGGATTTCTAAGGGTGTAAATTTTTGATTTCACTCTTCACTGCCTATCACAGTTTCGGAGGCCATGGAATGCTCAGGTGGCACAAACCCCCCCCCAAATGACCCCATTTTGGAAAGTAGACACCCCAAGCTATTTGCTGAGAGGCATGGTGAGTATTTTGCAGCTCTCATTTGTTTTTGAAAATGAAGAAAGACAAGAAAAAAAATTTTTTTTTTCTTTTTTCAATTTTCAAAACTTTGTGACAAAAAGTGAGGTCTGCAAAATACTCACTATACCTCTCAGCAAATAGCTTGGGGTGTCTACTTTCCAAAATGGGGTCATTTGGGGGGGGGGGGGGTTTGCCACCTGGGCATTCCATGGCCTCCGAAACTGTGATAGACAGTGAAGAGTGAAATCAAAAATTTACGCCCTTAGAAAGCCTGAAGGCGGTGCTTGATTTTTGGGGTCCCGTACGGGGCTAGGCTCCCAAAAAGTCTCACACATGTGGTATCCCCGAACTCAGGAGAAGCAACAGAATGTATTTTGGGGTGTAATTTCACATATTCCAATGGCATGTTTGAGCAATATAACATTTAGTGACAACTTTGTGCAAAAAAAAAAAAATTGTCTCTTTCCCGCAACTTGTGTCACAATATAAAATATTCCATGGACTCGACATGCCTCTCAGCAAATAGCTTGGGGTGTCCACTTTCCAAAATGGGGTCATTTGGGGGGGGTTTGAACTGTCCTGGCATTTTATGCACAACATTTAGAAGCTTATGTCACACATCACCCACTCTTCTAACCACTTGAAGACAAAGCCCTTTCTGACACTTTTTGATTACATGAAAAAAATATTTTTTTTTTGCAAGAAAATTACTTTGAACCCCCACAAATTATATATTTTTTTAAAGAAAATGCCCTACAGATTAAAATGGTGGGTGTTTCATTTTTTTTTTTCACACAGTATTTGCGCAGCGATTTTTTTAACGCATTTTTTGGGGAAAAAACACACTTTTTTAAATTTTAATGCACTAAAACACACTATATTGCCCAAATGTTTGATGAAATAAAAAAGATGATCTTAGGCCGAGTACATGGATACCAAACATGACATTCCTTAAAATTGCGCACAAACGTGCAGTGGCGACAAACTGAATACATTTTTAAAAGCCTTTAAAAGCCTTTACAGTTTACCACTTTAGATTTACAGAGGAGGTTTACTGTAAAATTACTGCCCTCGATCTGACCTTCGCGGTGATACCTCACATGCATGGTGCAATTGCTGTTTACATTTGACGCCAGACCGACGCTTGCGTTCGCCTTAGCGCGAGAGCAGGGGGGACAGGGGTGTTTTTTTTTTTTTTTATTTATTTTTTTTTTCTTTTTTATCTTATTTTTAAACTGTTCCTTTCATTTTTTTTTTAATCATTTTTATTGTTATCTCAGGGAATGTAAATATCCCCTATGATAGCAATAGGTAGTGACAGGTACTCTTTTTTGAAAAAATTGGGGTCTATTAGACCCTTTCTCCTCTGCCCTCAAAGCATCTGACCACACCAAGATCGGTGTAATAAAATGCTTTCCCAATTTCCCAATGGCGCTGTTTACATCCGGCAAAATCTAAGTCATAAAATGCTCGTAGCTTCCGGTTTCATAGGCCATAGAGATGTTTGGAGCCACTCTGGTCTCTGATCAGCTCTATGGTCAGCTGGCTGAATCACCGGCTGCATTCTCAGGTTCCCTGTTGAGACAGGAGAGCCAGAGAAAAACACGGAAGACGGTGGGGGGGGGCATTCCCTCCCACTGCTTGTAAAAGCAGTCTAGAGGCTAATTAGCCGCTAGGATTGCTTTTTCATGAAAGCCAACCGCTGGCTGAAAAGAATGATACCAAGATGATACCTAAACCTGCAGGCATCATTCTGGTATAACCACTCAAAGTCGTGAATGGCGTACCTGAAGACAAAAAAATGGTTAACAATAAAGCACAGTAAACGGTAAAGTATAAAAAATTGCATACCTGAAAAGCAAACATGATAAAACATAATAACAATAAAACATTGCAGAATAGAATACAGTAAAAAAGAGCAGAACAATAGAGAGAATAGAGAGAGAGAGAACAATAAAACGACAACTATTTTTTTTTTATTTTATATTTTTGTTTGTGTTTTTTTTTTTTTTTTTTTACACTTTTTTTTGTAACTGTAACTGTTATAACTGTAACCGGTTCCAGGTTCGGGTCTCTCAAAATGCGATGGCATCTTGGGAGACCCTGTGAAAGTGTGCCTAGTCTGTGATATGCTGTACCCTACGCTAATACTCAACTAGTGAATGGTAGCGTTCAAAACATTCACAAATGCAAAGACCAGGATTGTCAGGACAGGAGGGACAATAATAGCGGGTGTCACGCCTATATCCGTGCTTGCTGCAGACACGACATCTTTTGGGGGGGTTCGTTGGGTAGGGGTACTCGGGAGGACATAAAGAAAATGCCTCTCATGCAGCCGACTGCATTTGGTTGGGGATGTGAATGGGGGAAGTACGGGCGCTGCAGAAGCGGTAGGTTCCCAATTAGGATTGGCGAATGCAGCAGGAAGGGCATTATGGGCACAACGGGCCTGTGTTTGTCTTTTTGGTGGCAGCGGGACACTACTTGTGCTTGCCACCTCACCAGCTTGAACTGCACTTATGGGACTCGCCACGTCACCAAGTGTTACTGCAGTGCTGGTTTGACTACGACCGGGGTATACTAGGGCGCTGGTGCTTGCCAGTTCACCAAAACGCTACCAAAAAACTGTTAGTGATCGCAGGGATCAGGCCTGACTTTGCGAACGCTGCAGTTATGCGTTTAGTGTTTTGTAAGTGACAGTGATCGATACTGCACTTGGGTGGGCTGGGCTGGGCTGGGCCGGGCAGAGGGGCAAAACGCAGGTGCTAGCAGGTATCTGGGCTGATTCTGCTAACACTGCGTTTTTGGGAACCCTAAACTGCTGGGGACGCCAGTATAGATCTGATCCGATCAGATATTGATCTGTTCAGATACTATACCACTAAGGGAGGTGTACGGTGCGTGCGTGGGTGTTAGCGGTACTGGCGCTAACCTGACGCTGCCTGGGGCTGGTACTTGCCAGTTCACCAAAACGCTACCAAAAAAACTGTTAGCGATCGCAGGGATCAGGCCTGACTCTGCGAACGCTGCATTTATGCGTTTAGTGTTTTGTAAGTGACAGTGATCGATCGATACTGCACTTGGGTGGGCTGGGCTGGGCCGGGCGGAGGGGCAAAACGCAGGTGCTAGCAGGTATCTGGGCTGATCCCGCTAACACTGCGTTTTTGGGAACCCTAAACTGCCGGGGACGCTAGTATAGATCCGATCGGATCAGATATTGATACGTTCAGATACTATACCACTAAGGGAGGCGTAGTCTGCATGCGTGGGTGTTAGCGGTACTGGCGCTAATCTGACGCTGCCTGGGGCGACGCATATCACCCCCGGGCGATCAGGGGGCTAAACCTTTATTCGGTAATAAACGGCGGGTTCCCTGACACTATAAAAAATAAACCAACTAACCAGCGTCAACAGTAACGGTTATACGGTGATCAGTGGTGAAAGGGTTAACTAGGGGGCAATCAAGGGGTTAAAACATTTATTAGGTAGTATATGGGGGTCCCTGTCGCTATAAAACGCTGACGGCGAACCTAAATATTTACGTCCCTAACTAGCGGAACCAGTGACACTAATACAGCGATCAGAAAAATGATCGCTTAGTGACACTGGTGACGGGGGGTGATCAAGGGGTTAAAACTTTATTAGGGGGGGTTAGGGGGGTACCCTAGACCTAAAGGGGGCTAACCCTAACTGTCCTACCACTTCTAACTGTCACAAACTGACACCATGCAGTAATCAGAAAAGAAAAAAAAAAAAAAAACACTGCTTGGTGTCAGTGTGACAGGGAGGGGGAGGGGTGATTGGGGGGGATCGGGGGGCGATCGGGGGGGGGATCGGGGGTGTAAAGTATGCCTGGCATGTTCTACTGTGTGTGTGTGTCTTCTCTCCTCGGCGCCGGAACGGAAACTGCCGAGCCGAGGAGAGATGACATCACATCCTTTGCCTCTGTGTACTATACAGAGGCAGGGGATGTTTCTCATTGGCTGGGAGCGATCGCCAGGGGGGGGCCCACGATCGGATGGCCTCCCCCTCATCTCTAAACGCTCCCAGACAAATGCCGACCGCCGCTGGCACCGGGGGGGGGGTCCGATCAGACCCCCCGCCCGCGGGAAGGCAATCACGTACCAGGTACGTGATTTTGCCTGCCCGTGCCGCTCTGTTCACGTATATATGCGTGAGGCGGTCGGCAAGTGGTTAAGTTTCCAAGTATACAATACAATTGTTGAAAATAACATTGTGTGTACGGAAAAAAAAAAAAACCAACACAAAGAAAAAGGAGGCAATATAAGCGTAGCATTCATAACAAATTTCTCTAGAAAAAGGACAAGCGGACCTTAGAAATCTAGACTGACATATGAAAATTGTTTTGTCCATGCTTCTCAAGGAGGGAATAAGAGAAGAGAGAGAGAAGAAAAGAAAGAAAAGGGAAGTGAAAGAGGTATATAAAAAAGAATCCATATATTAGGGTTCATCTCTCCAGGGCTCCAGGTGAGTACAATGTTCAAGGCGGGGGAGGTCTCATGGAATCTCGGGGGGGGTTCCATTTGCTTGTGCCACGGCTCCCGTATTGCTGTGTGTCTGTCTACTCTATCTGTAAGTCTGTCATGGATTCCATAATCTCTACGTCTTTAATTCTGGTATACAAATCAGATTAAATAACTTTTTTATGGGTTTGGTACGTTCACTTATTTAGGCTAATGTTACATAATCAGCTTATAGCAAAAAGTTCACTTAAACATGACAATTTTGCATGTACATTGTTTGATGAGGCTTAAAGTAGATGTAAACCCTAACTAAATAAATAAATAAGTCCGTAGGGTTCAATATTGAGTTGGCCCAACCTTTGCAGCTATAACAGCTTCAACTCTTCTGGGAAGGCTGTCCACAAGATTTAGGAGTGTGTCTATGGGAATGTTTGACCATTCTTCCAGAAGTGCATTTGTGAGGTCAGGCACTGATGTGAACGAGAAGGCCTGGCTCGCAGGCTGCACTCTAATTCATCCCAAAGGTGTTTTGTCGGGTTGAGGTCAAGACTCTGTAGAGGCCAGTCAAGTACCTTAATCCCAAACTCGCTCATCCATGTCTTTATGGACCTTGCTTTGTGCACTGGTGTCATGTTGGAACAGGAAGGGGCCATCCCCAAACTGTTCCCACAAAGTTGGGAGCATGAAATTGTCCAAAATGTCTTGGGATGCTGACGCCTTAAGAGTTCCCTTCATTGGAACTAAGTGGCCAAGCCCAACCCCTGAAAAACAACCCTCACATCATAACACCACCTCCCTCCAAGAACTGGGCTGAGGGCCTGGGGAATATTGCTAAAGGGTTAATTGCTGGAGGCATCATTCTGAAGTCCTAGTCTGGAGAAGGATCTTTTGTCTTCCTCACTGAGAACCTCCCTTTGGATGCTGGGTAGCAGACAGCTCGCGGTACATTGTGAGTACAGACCTTGCTTTGGACTCTTGGGTGTGCAAGAGCTAGAAGATATATAAGTGCCAGAAGATGCTATATGGACTGGAATTGATTTTCTGGCCATCCCTTGTTACCTCCAAGATCAAATTTGTGAGAAACTGTCCTCCTGTTAAACTTTTTTACAGTATATTGTTTGATGTATCCTGATCTCTGAACCCATCTCCAGTTTCAAGTTACTCAGCAATAAATTATAAAAAAAAGTCATTCCCTAGATTGAGCCTGAATGGTCAGTGTGTGTAGAGCCGTACTTGTGACTGGTAGCCACTGTACTACTTAAGGAGAACCTCTCTATTTTCAGCAGCCTTTCCGGGGGGGGGGGGGGGAGTGCTACATACACATTAACACTTTATACACCTTCTCGCCTGGCCTATAACAGATTGACGGCTGGGTGGGCCTTTTCGTCCTTTTGAGTGGACGTATAAGACATCCTCTCAGAGGGTGTCGCTCGGGCGGCCTTGGGGCTGCGCAGCAGCTTGATCTGCCAACAGCTGCCCGCTGCCCAGTATCATGGGATCGCTGTGGCCAATCACAGCAGATCATATGACAATTGTAAACAATGGATGGCTTCTTTTCATGCCATCAATTGTATACAATTGTGTTGCTAGCTGTGATTGGTCACAGTGATCACATGGCACAGACAGGGCCAATCACAGCACATCTGTACAATGTGATTAGCTTTGGCCAATCACAACTAATCACAACAAAAGACACAATATGAATCTGTTTCAGTCAGTAAAATGGTTGCTTATACGAAATTCATTGGTATAAGCAATCATAATGTGTAATAAAAAAATCCTGCGCATCTCCCCAGAGTGGTACAGTGTTAATATGGTAACACTGTATTGCTCTGGTCACAGTGTGTTAAAAAAATGTTGTTAAAAATGTAATAAAAAAAGAAATTTTTTAATTAAAAAAATTATTATTGCATTTTTTTCCCTAATCACCGCCACACCAGAAATATGATGACGCTGTACTGCACTAGGGACAGTATGTAAAAAAAACGAATTTGTGTAAAAAACAATCTTTTCATTTTTTTTCATTTTCAAAAATTTGTGTTGAAAAAAATTACAACTTCGAAAAACTCGCAAAAAATACCTTAGACTGTCTACTTTCAAAAAGGGGATCATTTGGGGATATTTGAACTGTCCTGGTGTTTTTGGGCCTCAAGAAATGAGATAGGCCATCAGTACATCAGGATTGATTGATTTTCATATATATATATATATATATATATATATATATATATATATATATATATATATATATTTAACCACTTGACAACTGGGCACTTAAACCCCCTTCCTAACCAGACCAATTTTCAGCTTTTGGTGCTCTCACATTTTGAATGACAATTACTCAGTCATGCAACACTGTACCCATATGAAATTTTCGTCCTTTTTTTCACACAAATAGAGCTTTCTTTTGGTGGTATTTGATCACCTCTGGGTTTTTTATTTTCTGTGCTATAAATGAAAAAAGACCGAAAATTTTGTAAAAAAATGCATTTTTCTTCATTTGTATTATAAAATTTTGCAAATAAGTAATTTTTCTTCATAAATTTGGGCCAAAATTTTTAAACTGTTCCTTTCATTTTTTTTTTAATCATTTTTATTGTTATCTCAGGGAATGTAAATATCCCCTATGATAGCAATAGGTAGTGACAGGTACTCTTTTTTGAAAAAATTGGGGTCTATTAGACCCTTTCTCCTCTGCCCTCAAAGCATCTGACCACACCAAGATCGGTGTAATAAAATGCTTTCCCAATTTCCCAATGGCGCTGTTTACATCCGGCAAAATCTAAGTCATAAAATGCTCGTAGCTTCCGGTTTCTTAGGCCATAGAGATGTTTGGAGCCACTCTGGTCTCTGATCAGCTCTATGGTCAGCTGGCTGAATCACCGGCTGCATTCTCAGGTTCCCTGTTGAGACAGGAGAGCCAGAGAAAAACACGGAAGACGGTGGGGGGGGCATTCCCTCCCACTGCTTGTAAAAGCAGTCTAGAGGCTAATTAGCCGCTAGGATTGCTTTTTCATGAAAGCCAACCGCTGGCTGAAAAGAATGATACCAAGATGATACCTAAACCTGCAGGCATCATTCTGGTATAACCACTCAAAGTCGTGAATGGCGTACCTGAAGACAAAAAAATGGTTAACAATAAAGCACAGTAAACGGTAAAGTATAAAAAATTGCATACCTGAAAAGCAAACATGATAAAACATAATAACAATAAAACATTGCAGAATAGAATACAGTAAAAAAGAGCAGAACAATAGAGAGAATAGAGAGAGAGAGAACAATAAAACGACAACTATTTTTTTTTTATTTTATATTTTTGTTTGTGTTTTTTTTTTTTTTTTTTTACACTTTTTTTTTGTAACTAACTTTTATAACTGTAACCGGTTCCAGGTTCGGGTCTCTCAAAATGCGATGGCATCTTGGGAGACCCTGTGAAAGTGTGCCTAGTCTGTGCAATGCTGTACCCTACGCTAATACTCAACTAGTGAATGGTAGCGTTCAAAATATTCACCAATGCAAAGACCAGGATTGTCAGGACAGGAGGGACAATAATAGCGGGTGTCACGCCTATATCCGCGCTTGCTGCAGACACGACATCTTTTTTGGGGGAGTTCGTTGGGTAGGGGTACTCGGGAGAACATAAAGAAAATGCCTCTCATGCAGCCGACTGCATTTGGTTGGGGATGTGAATGGGGGAAGTACGGGCGCTGCAGAAGCGGTGGGTTCCCAATTAGGATTGGCGAATGCAGCAGGAAGGGCATTATGGGCACGACGGGCCTGTGTTTGTCTTTTTGGTGGCAGCGGGACACTACTTGTGCTTGCCACCTCACCAGCTTGAACTGCACTTATGGGACTCGCCACGTCACCAAGTGTTACTGCAGTGCTGGTTTGACTACGACCGGGGTATACTAGGGCGCTGGTGCTTGCCAGTTCACCAAAACGCTACCAAAAAACTGTTAGTGATCGCAGGGATCAGGCCTGACTTTGCGAACGCTGCAGTTATGCGTTTAGTGTTTTGTAAGTGACAGTGATCGATCGATACTGCACTTGGGTGGGCTGGGCTGGGCTGGGCCGGGCAGAGGGGCAAAACGCAGGTGCTAGCAGGTATCTGGGCTGATTCTGCTAACACTGCGTTTTTGGGAACCCTAAACTGCTGGGGACGCCAGTATAGATCTGATCCGATCAGATATTGATCTGTTCAGATACTATACCACTAAGGGAGGTGTACGGTGCGTGCGTGGGTGTTAGCGGTACTGGCGCTAATCTGACGCTGCCTGGGGATGGTACTTGCCAGTTCACCAAAACGCTACCAAAAAAACTGTTAGCGATCGCAGGGATCAGGCCTGACTCTGCGAACGCTGCATTTATGCGTTTAGTGTTTTGTAAGTGACAGTGATCGATCGATACTGCACTTGGGTGGGCTGGGCTGGGCCGGGCGGAGGGGCAAAACGCAGGTGCTAGCAGGTATCTGGGCTGATCCCGCTAACACTGCGTTTTTGGGAACCCTAAACTGCTAGGGACGCTAGTATAGATCTGATCGGATCAGATATTGATACGTTCAGATACTATACCACTAAGGGAGGTGTATGGTGCGTGCGTGGGTGTTAGCGGTACTGGCGCTAATCTGACGCTGCCTGGGGCGACGCATATCACCCCCGGGCGATCAGGGGGCTAAACCTTTATTCGGTAATAAACGGCGGGTTCCCTGACACTATAAAAAATAAACCAACTAACCAGCGTCAACAGTAACGGTTATACGGTGATCAGTGGTGAAAGGGTTAACTAGGGGGCAATCAAGGGGTTAAAACATTTATTAGGTAGTATATGGGGGTCCCTGTCGCTATAAAACGCTGACGGCGAACCTAAATATTTACGTCCCTAACTAGCGGAACCAGTGACACTAATACAGCGATCAGAAAAATGATTGCTTAGTGACACTGGTGACGGGGGGTGATCAAGGGGTTAAAACTTTATTAGGGGGGGTTAGGGGGGTACCCTAGACCTAAAGGGGGCTAACCCTAACTGTCCTACCACTTCTAACTGTCACAAACTGACACCATGCAGTAATCAGAAAAGAAAAAAAAAAAAAAACACTGCTTGGTGTCAGTGTGACAGGGAGGGGGAGGGGTGATTGGGGGGGATCGGGGGGCGATCGGGGGGGGGATCGGGGGTGTAAAGTATGCCTGGCATGTTCTACTGTGTGTGTCTTCTCTCCTCGGCGCCGGAACGGAAACTGCCGAGCCCAGGAGAGATGACATCACATCCTTTGCCTCTGTGTACTATACAGAGGCAGGGGATGTTTCTCATTGGCTGGGAGCGATCGCCAGGGGGGGGCCCACGATCGGATGGCCTCCCCCTCATCTCTAAACGCTCCCAGACAAATGCCGACCGCCGCTGGCACCGGGGGGGGGTCCGATCAGACCCCCCGCCCGCGGGAAGGCAATCACGTACCAGGTACGTGATTTTGCCTGCCCGTGCCGCTCTGTTCACGTATATATGCGTGAGGCGGTCGGCAAGTGGTTAAGTTTCCAAGTATACAATACAATTGATGAAAATAACATTGTGTGTACGGAAAAAAAAAAAAACCAACACAAAGAAAAAGGAGGCAATATAAGCGTAGCATTCATAACAAATTTCTCTAGAAAAAGGACAAGCGGACCTTAGAAATCTAGACTGACATATGAAAATTGTTTTGTCCATGCTTCTCAAGGAGGGAATAAGAGAAGAGAGAGAGAAGAAAAGAAAGAAAAGGGAAGTGAAAGAGGTATATAAAAAAGAATCCATATATTAGGGTTCATCTCTCCAGGGCTCCAGGTGAGTACAATGTTCAAGGCGGGGGAGGTCTCATGGAATCTCGGGGGGGGTTCCATTTGCTTGTGCCACGGCTCCCGTATTGCTGTGTGTCTGTCTACTCTATCTGTAAGTCTGTCATGGATTCCATAATCTCTACGTCTTTAATTCTGGTATACAAATCAGATTAAATAACTTTTTTATGGGTTTGGTACGTTCACTTATTTAGGCTAATGTTACATAATCAGCTTATAGCAAAAAGTTCACTTAAACATGACAATTTTGCATGTACATTGTTTGATGAGGCTTAAAGTAGATGTAAACCCTAACTAAATAAATAAATAAGTCCGTAGGGTTCAATATTGAGTTGGCCCAACCTTTGCAGCTATAACAGCTTCAACTCTTCTGGGAAGGCTGTCCACAAGATTTAGGAGTGTGTCTATGGGAATGTTTGACCATTCTTCCAGAAGTGCATTTGTGAGGTCAGGCACTGATGTGAACGAGAAGGCCTGGCTCGCAGGCTGCACTCTAATTCATCCCAAAGGTGTTTTGTCGGGTTGAGGTCAAGACTCTGTGGAGGCCAGTCAAGTACCTTAATCCCAAACTCGCTCATCCATATCTTTATGGACCTTGCTTTGTGCACTGGTGTCATGTTGGAACAGGAAGGGGCCATCCCCAAACTGTTCCCACAAAGTTGGGAGCATGAAATTGTCCAAAATGTCTTGGGATGCTGACGCCTTAAGAGTTCCCTTCACTGGAACTAAGTGGCCAAGCCCAACCCCTGAAAAACAACCCTCACATCATAACACCACCCCCCTCCAAGAACTGGGCTGAGGGCCTGGGGAATATTGCTAAAGGGTTAATTGCTGGAGGCATCATTCTGAAGTCCTAGTCTGGAGAAGGATCTTTTGTCTTCCTCACTGAGAACCTCCCTTTGGATGCTGGGTAGCAGACAGCTCGCGGTACATTGTGAGTACAGACCTTGCTTTGGACTCTTGGGTGTGCAAGAGCTAGAAGATATATAAGTGCCAGAAGATGCTATATGGACTGGAATTGATTTTCTGGCCATCCCTTGTTACCTCCAAGATCAAATTTGTGAGAAACTGTCCTCCTGTTAAACTTTTTTACAGTATATTGTTTGATGTATCCTGATCTCTGAACCCATCTCCAGTTTCAAGTTACTCAGCAATAAATTATAAAAAAAAGTCATTCCCTAGATTGAGCCTGAATGGTCAGTGTGTGTAGAGCCGTACTTGTGACTGGCAGCCACTGTACTACTTAAGGAGAACCTCTCTATTTTCAGCAGCCTTTCCGGGGGGGGGGGGGGGGGGGTAGTGCTACATACACATTAACACTTTATACACCTTCTCGCCTGGCCTATAACAGATTGACGGCTGGGTGGGCCTTTTCGTCCTTTTGAGTGGATGTATAAGACATCCTCTCAGAGGGTGTCGCTCGTGCGGCCTTGGGGCTGCGCAGCAGCTTGATCTGTCAACAGCTGCCCGCTGCCCAGTATCATGGGATCGCTGTGGCCAATCACAGCAGATCATATGACAATTGTAAACAATGGATGGCTTCTTTTCATGCCATCAATTGTATACAATTGTGTTGCTAGCTGTGATTGGTCACAGTGATCACATGGCACAGACAGGGCCAATCACAGCACATCTGTACAATGTGATTAGCTTTGGCCAATCACAACTAATCACAACAAAAGACACAATATGAATCTGTTTCAGTCAGTAAAATGGTTGCTTATACGAAATTCATTGGTATAAGCAATCATAATGTGTAATAAAAAAATCCTGCGCATCTCCCCAGAGTGGTACAGTGTTAATATGGTAACACTGTATTGCTCTGGTCACAGTGTGTTAAAAAAATGTTGTTAAAAATGTAATAAAAAAAGAAATTTTTTAATTAAAAAAATTATTATTGCATTTTTTTCCCTAATCACCGCCACACCAGAAATATGATGACGCTGTACTGCACTAGGGACAGTATGTAAAAAAAACGAATTTGTGTAAAAAACAATCTTTTCATTTTTTTTCATTTTCAAAAATTTGTGTTGAAAAAAATTACAACTTCGAAAAACTCGCAAAAAATACCTTAGACTGTCTACTTTCAAAAAGGGGATCATTTGGGGATATTTGAACTGTCCTGGTGTTTTTGGGCCTCAAGAAATGAGATAGGCCATCAGTACATCAGGATTGATTGATTTTCATATATATATATATATATATATATATATATATATATATATATATATATATATTTAACCACTTGACAACTGGGCACTTAAACCCCCTTCCTAACCAGACCAATTTTCAGCTTTTGGTGCTCTCACATTTTGAATGACAATTACTCAGTCATGCAACACTGTACCCATATGAAATTTTCGTCCTTTTTTTCACACAAATAGAGCTTTCTTTTGGTGGTATTTGATCACCTCTGGGTTTTTTATTTTCTGTGCTATAAATGAAAAAAGACCGAAAATTTTGTAAAAAAATGCATTTTTCTTCATTTGTATTATAAAATTTTGCAAATAAGTAATTTTTCTTCATAAATTTGGGCCAAAATTTATACTGCTACATATCTTTGGTAAAAATAACCCAAATTAGTGGATATTATTTAGTCTGTGTGAAAGTTATAGAGTCTACAAGCTATGGTGCCAATCACTGAAAATTGATCACATCTGATCACACCTGATGTACTGAGGCCTATCTCATTTCTTGAGACCCTAACAAGCCAGGAAAGTACAAATACCCACAAAATGACCCCTTTTTGGAAAGTAGACATTCCAAGGTATTTAGTAAGAGGCATGGTGAGTTTTTTGAAGTTGTTATTTTTTCCCACAATTCTTTGCAAAATGAAGATTTTTTTTATTTTTATTTTTTTTCACACCAAATTGTCATCACAACAGGTTATTTCTCTCACATGGCATGTACATTACACAAATGACACCCCAAAATATATTCTGCTACTCCTCCTGAGTATGGGGATACCACATGTGTGAGACTTTTACACAACCTGGCCACATAAAGAGGCGCAACATTGAAGTAGCACATTCAGGCGTTCTAGGAGCATAAATTACACATCTAATCTCTCAACCACCTATTACACTTTTGAAGGCCCTGGAGCACCAGGACAATGGAAACGCCCACAAAGTGACCCCATTTTGGAAAGCAAACACCCCAACGTATAATCTATGAGGCATAATGAGTCTTTTGAATGGTTCATTTTTTTCCAGAAGTTTGTGGAAAATGTGGAAAAAAAATGAAAACGCATTTTTTTTTACACAAAGTTGTCCATTTCTAAGATATTTCCGACACATAGCATGTACATAGCAAAAATGACACCCCAAAATATATTCTGCTACTCCTTACGAGTATGGCGATACCACATGTGTGAGACTTTTACACAACCTGGCCACATACAGAGGCACAACATTGAAGTAGCACATTCAGGCGTTCTAGGAGCATAAATTACACATCTAATCTCTCAACCACCTATTACACTTTTGAAGGCCCTGGAGCACCAGGACAATGGAAACGCCCACAAAGTGACCCCATTTTGGAAAGCAAACACCCCAATGTATAATCTATGAGGCATAATGAGTCGTTTGAATGGTTCATTTTTTTCCAGAAGTTTTTGGAAAATGTGGAAAAAAAATGAAAACGCATTTTTTTTTACACAAAGTTGTCCATTTCTAAGATATTTCTGACACATAGCATGTACATAGCAAAAATGACACCCCAAAATATATTCTGCTACTCCTTCCGAGTATGGCGATACCACATGTGTGAGACTTTTACACAACCTGGCCACATACAGAGGCACAACATTGAAGTAGCACATTCAGGCGTTCTAGGAGCATAAATTACACATCTAATCTCTCAACCACCTATTACACTTTTGAAGGCCCTGGAGCACCAGGACAATGGAAACGCCCACAAAGTGACCCCATTTTGGAAAGCAAACACCCCAACGTATAATCTATGAGGCATAATGAGTCTTTTGAATGGTTCATTTTTTTCCAGAAGTTTTTGGAAAATGTGGAAAAAAAATGAAAACGCATTTTTTTTTACACAAAGTTGTCCATTTCTAAGATATTTCCGACACATAGCATGTACATAGCAAAAATGACACCCCAAAATATATTCTGCTACTCCTTCCGAGTATGGCGATACCACATGTGTGAGACTTTTACACAACCTGGCCACATACAGAGGCGCAACATTGAAGTAGCACATTCAGGCGTTCTAGGAGCATAAATTACACATTTAATCTCTCAACCACCTATTACACTTTTGAAGGCCCTGGAGCACCAGGACAATGGAAACGCCCACAAAGTGACCCCATTTTGGAAAGAAAACACCCCAACGTATAATCTATGAGGCATAATGAGTCTTTTGAATGGTTCATTTTTTTCCAGAAGTTTGTGGAAAATGTGGAAAAAAAATGAAAACGCATTTTTTTTACACAAAGTTGTCCATTTCTAAGATATTTCCGACACATAGCATGTACATAGTAAAAATGACACCCCAAAATATATTCTGCTACTCCTTCCGAGTATGGCGATACCACATGTGTGAGACTTTTACACAACCTGGCCACATACAGAGGCGCAACATTGAAGTAGCACATTCAGGCGTTCTAGGAGCATAAATTACACATCTAATCTCTCAACCACCTATTACACTTTTGAAGGCCCTGGAGCACCAGGACAATGGAAACGCCCACAAAGTGACCCCATTTTGGAAAGAAAACACCCCAACGTATAATCTATGAGGCATAATGAGTCTTTTGAATGGTTCATTTTTTTTCCAGAAGTTTGTGGAAAATGTGGAAAAAAAATGAAAACGCATTTTTTTTACACAAAGTTGTCCATTTCTAAGATATTTCCGACACATAGCATGTACATAGTAAAAATGACACCCCAAAATATATTCTGCTACTCCTTCCGAGTATGGCGATACCACATGTGTGAGACTTTTACACAATCTGGCCACATACAGAGGCGCAACATTGAAGTAGCACATTCAGGCGTTCTAGGAGCATAAATTACACATTTAATCTCTCAACCACCTATTACACTTTTGAAGGCCCTGGAGCACCAGGACAATGGAAACGCCCACAAAGTGACCCCATTTTGGAAAGAAAACACCCCAACGTATAATCTATGAGGCATAATGAGTCTTTTGAATGGTTCATTTTTTTCCAGAAGTTTGTGGAAAATGTGGAAAAAAAATGAAAACGCATTTTTTTTACACAAAGTTGTCCATTTCTAAGATATTTCCGACACATAGCATGTACATAGTAAAAATGACACCCCAAAATATATTCTGCTACTCCTTCCGAGTATGGCGATACCACATGTGTGAGACTTTTACACAACCTGGCCACATACAGAGGCGCAACATTGAAGTAGCACATTCAGGCGTTCTAGGAGCATAAATTACACATCTAATCTCTCAACCACCTATTACACTTTTGAAGGCCCTGGAGCACCAGGACAATGGAAACGCCCACAAAGTGACCCCATTTTGGAAAGAAAACACCCCAACGTATAATCTATGAGGCATAATGAGTCTTTTGAATGGTTCATTTTTTTTCCAGAAGTTTGTGGAAAATGTGGAAAAAAAATGAAAACGCATTTTTTTTACACAAAGTTGTCCATTTCTAAGATATTTCCGACACATAGCATGTACATAGTAAAAATGACACCCCAAAATATATTCTGCTACTCCTTCCGAGTATGGCGATACCACATGTGTGAGACTTTTACACAATCTGGCCACATACAGAGGCGCAACATTGAAGTAGCACATTCAGGCGTTCTAGGAGCATAAATTACACATCTAATCTCTCAACCACCTATTACACTTTTGAAGGCCCTGGAGCACCAGGACAATGGAAACGCCCACAAAGTGACCCCATTTTGGAAAGAAAACACCCCAACGTATAATCTATGAGGCATAATGAGTCTTTTGAATGGTTCATTTTTTTCCAGAAGTTTGTGGAAAATGTGGAAAAAAAATGAAAACACATTTTTTTTACACAAAGTTGTCCATTTCTAAGATATTTCCGACACATAGCAAGTACATAGTAAAAATGACACCCCAAAATATATTCTGCTACTCCTTCCGAGTATGGCGATACCACATGTGTGAGACTTTTACACAACCTGGCCACATACAGAGGCGCAACATTGAAGTAGCACATTCAGGCGTTCTAGGAGCATAAATTACACATCTAATTTCCTTACAATCTATCACATTTTTGAAGGTCCTTCATATTTCTAACACATAGCATGAACATACCAAGAATTACACCCTAAAATACATTCTGCTGAGCAAAGGGTAAACAAAAGATTACCTGTAGTTTTAGTAGTGCAGTTGTCCACAGGAGGAGAGCCCTGATCCAGGCAGCAGGCAGGGACGTGGTCATCCACAGTGAATGGAATTGTCCAAGCAGCGGGCAGGAATATTGTCCATAGTACAGGCAGGGATAATGTCCTTGTACAGTCCAGGGTCAGTGCACGTAGAGACATTGCCAGCAGTGCCAAAATATTGGTCCTGGTAGTAAGCAGGAACATGGTCCAAGTAGCAGACCAGGAAAGAATGGGGACAGGGGTAGAGGCTTCTCCCACCCAAATCTCTTTGAAGCCTCCGAGTCTCCAGACCCTAAATCTGGGAATGAGAAAACTAAAAAGTTAGATTTCTTCATCCAGAAAAACATTTCTGGAGCCCCTCACATATGTGAGACCCCTGTGTTCCCACTAGCATAGCAGGGTAAATGATCAGTCCAAGAGGCAGGCAAAAAACGTGGTCAAACAGTCCAGGGTCAGTTCCAGAGCAGGCAGAGGTAGGTACAAATCAGCATTAGGCATAAGCTTGGTCGTATAACAGGCCAGGGTCAGTTCCGGAGAAGGCAGAGGTATGTTTATCGTTAGGCAGAAGCTTGGTTGTATAACAGGCCAGGGTCAGTTCCGGAGAAGGCAGAGGTAGGTACAGTTTTAGTGTTAGGCAGAAGCTTGGTTGTATAACAGGCCAGGGTCGATTCCGGAGAAGGCTGAGGTAAATCAGGATCAGTGCAGTGGCATAAGGGGTGTGGAGGAAAATTACAGGAAATGAGAATTACGTTTACCATACTTCCCTAATATTGTAGAGAAGTATGGTAACGGCGGAAACATTCACTTATACAGAGGCCTGGTTGGGAAGGACAATCGGGACAATAATACGTGGTGTCTCTTCTAATTCCTCTTCTGGAGCACACCCGGCATTTTTTCTGACGTCTGTGGCCTGTTTCACGGGGGGGGATTTTGTCAGGAAAGTGGCGTTCGTGGAGTCTGCTCACGGAATCAGAGCGAATATTTTCTGGTGGGCTTTCAGGGTACAAAAGGGAGGAGATTACTTGTTCCTGGTATTGCAGATAGGATACGGGGGTCTCAGTAGATTCTTGGTAAATTACGTAAGTGTTGTACATGGCCAAACTGAAAAAATAAATGGACACTTTTTTATACCAGTGATGGGATTTTCTTGTGGGAAGGTAGGGTTCAATCATCTGATCGTTGAAGTCCACTCCCCCCATAAATAAATTGTAATCATAAATACAAGCAGGTTTCTGGATTGGGCCGTTTCTTCTTGGGACTTCCACGTAGGTGTCATTGTGGATTGTCGTCAGCATGTGGACGTTTCGTCTGTCCCTCCACTTGACAGCCAATAGCTCCTGGTTCCGCAAAGCCACCGTATCCCCTCGGCGTAGCCTTTCATTGACCAATTTTTGCGGGAAGCCTTTTCTATTGGTTCTTATAGTACCACATGCTGGGGTGTCCCTCCGGTGAAGATTGCGGAAGAGGGGCAAGCTAGTATAAAAATTATCCACATAAAGGTGGTACCCCTTTCCAAGCAGTGGATAAACGAGCTCCCAGACAACTTTGCCGCTGGTTCCAATATATTCTGGACATTCAGAGGGATGCAGTTGGGTGTCCTTGCCTTCGTACACCCGGAAGGCCTAAATGTACCCCGTGGCTCGGTCGCAAAGTTTATACATTTTAACCCCATATCGGGCCCTTTTGCTGTTTGATGCCAAGCCTGCCTGTAAATTTTACAAGGGACTCATCAACAGAAATATTCTGGTCGGGGGTATATAGCTGGGGAAATTTTTCTGAGAAATAATTTAGGAGTGGCCGAAGTTTGAATAATTTGTCAAATGCTGGGTCATTTCGGGGAGGGCACTGGGTGTTGTCATTATAGTGAAGGAAGCGCAAAATCATAAGGTATCTTGATCTTGGCATTTTTGAAGAGAAGAGTGGCATGTGGTGGACGGGGTTAGTTGACCAATATGAGTACATTTCGTTTTTTTTTGTGAGACCCATTGTAAAAGTTAGGCCTAAGAAAATTTTAAATTCTGCTATGGTAAGCTCTCTCCACTCAAAGGGACGGGCATAACTAGAGCCAGGGTTGCTTACGATGTACTGCTGTGCGTAAAGGTTGCACTGGGCCACAATGGATGATAGAAAGTCTTCGGTGAAAATCAAATTAAAAAAATCGAGCATGACAAAATTATCGGTGTTCACCTGGACACCTGGCTGGGCGGTAAAAGGGGGGATATTTGCTGCTCCGGAATTAGGGGGAAGCCACAGGGGGTTTTGAAGGGCATAGGGTAGGCTGGCATGGCCTCTATCCCTTTGGGGCTGAGATGACACCCTACTGGTGCCTGGCCTTTGTTGCAGTGGCTCTTCGCTGGAGGTGGACGGCACTGCGCTGGAGGTGGACGGCGCTGCCCTGGAGGTGGACGGCGCTGCCCTGGAGGTGGACGGCACTGCCCTGGAGGTGGACGGCACTGCTCTCGAGGTGGTAGTAGGCTGCTGCTCCACGCCAGAACGCCTTCTTTTCACGGGCACACGTTCCTCTTCTGATTCTGTATCGGACCCGCTGCTTGTCACGGGTTCATAGGCCGAATCCGAATCGGACAGAGACTCAGAGAGCTCCCCGCTGCTCTCATCGGTCATGCTGAGACGCTGGTAGGCCTCCTCGGCCGTAAATAATTGTTTTGCCATACTGGTAGCTGGTGAGGTTGATGTGGCGCAGATGAGCACTGATGGGCACAGGTGGCACTGGTGTGGCTCTGGCTGCACTGGTGTGGCTCTGGTGGGCACAGAGGTGGCTCTGGTGGGCACAGAGGTGGCTCTGGTGGGCACAGGTGGCTCTGATGGGCACAGGTGGCTCTGATGGGCACAGGTGGCACTGGTGTGGCTCTGGCTGCACTGGTGTTGCTCTGGTGGGCACAGAGGTGGCTCTGGTGGGCACAGAGGTGGCTCTGGTGGCACTGGTGGGCACAGGTGGCACTGGTGGGCACAGGCGGCACTGATGTGGCACTGGTGGCACTGATGTGGCACTGGCGGCACTGATGGGCACAGGTGGCACTGATGGGCACAGGTGGCACTGATGGGCACAGGTCGCACTGGTTGGGCACAGGTGGCACTGGTGTGCACTGTAGTGGCACTGGTGTGGCTCTGGTTGCACTGGTGTGCACTGTAGTGGCACAGAGGTGGCACTGG